>NW_026067903.1:10820078-10826096 GCF_014885135.2 Alexandromys fortis | reverse complement strand
AAAAGTGGTAACAGGCAAGATGTAGCCAGGGGCACCAAACGAAGGAAGAAAATAGATATATCAGTGTTTTTCAACCTAGGAAGTGCAGCTCACATTGTTATTTTATTTAATTATGCAATCTCCACAAAAATATATGTTTCTTACATTAAGGAACAAACATTATTTTCAGTGACCTATATGACAAGAAGTTAACTTTGGTTTCTTCTGATCTCTCAAGGATATCCTCCTATTACCTTATGATATACTTGTATTTGTGATTTTTTGTGTGTGTCCAGAAGAAGCTGGGTTTCTCCATTTGTGAAGCATATAGTAAAATTCATTTAGCACGTCAAAATGAAGTAGGAACCATTTAACCTGACATGCTGATCACTATCCCCTCACAGAGGAGAGTGAGGACACTGTGTCTCAGTCTTTCTTTTTATTCTATAACAAGTCACAAAGCCCCACAAATGATTTTCTTACCTTCACCTCATTTCATAGAGTCATGTCGCTCAACAGTGCCCACTGGGATCCTCTAGATATCATCCAGCCCAGATTACCCCTCATCAATCTCAACAGTCTCAACCACACTTCTAAGTACCAAGAGGAGGAAATAGCCTATTATTGAGCATTTTATTGGTATGCATTTAGGTAAATAACATTCTCAGATGTATTTAACCCTTAGTTTCATTTCATTTTACCTGTGGAAAGGTTCTGTGAAACGCATGTGGGAATTGCCCTTTGTAGGAGTATACCAGGTTGATTTTGGTTAGCAGGCTCAGCAGGTTCTCTGCACATGGGAAGCTTTGGTCCTTGAATTACACTGCTTCTGAAAGTGCCCAAACTACAGAAGGGTCTTCAAAGAGAAGAAGTTGGTATCCCATGTGTTGGAAGATTCCCCAAATGCAATAGAAGATGTGGCAGTGACATTCAGAACTCTGCTAGTTACTTGCTGAGACCACTGGATATTCAAGGGAGAGGGATCAGGGCTGTTTTTGTTGAACAAGTAGTTGTGAGACCTCTCTGAGGGACCAGCACAAGACACTGACTTTGTGGGAAATTCTGAAGTAATTAGGGTTTAAGAGACCACAGGCCATAAGGATGATATAGCCCCAGTTTATCCCCCACAGAACCATTCTAGAAAATCTGTAAAGAGGATTTAAATAGCCCTTCGGAGGTATATACTGGTCATGTGTGTTGAAGGAGGCGCCTCATGTTGGTTCCCAGCTGCTCAGCCCTGAACTAATCACACAGCAACTATATTATTTAAATCACTGCTTGGCCCATTAGCTCTAGCTTCTTATTGGCTAACTCTTACATCTTAATTTAACTCATTTCTATTAATATGTGTATCACCACGTGGCTGTGACTTACCAGCTAAAGTTCCATCTGGCTCCAGTAGGGCTAATATGGCTTCTCTCTGACTCCACCCTTCTTTCTCCCAGCATTCGGTTTAGTTTTCCCTGCCTAGCTCTGTCTGTCCTGCTATAGGTCCAAATCAGTCCTTTATTAACCAACGGTAATCACAGCACACAGAAGAAAATCTCATATCATGTGTGAAACAATCAAGAAAAAGAATATGATATAGTATATAGATACAGGAGATAAAATGGGCCCCCAAACATCTCAATTGTACACATCCCCTGTTTTAAGGGAGACAGGAAAATCCAACCTTGTTTCTAGCAAACTGTTAATGCACATGTGATTTTATAGCACTCCCTATCTCTCAACTTGTGCTAATTAATTTAGGACTTAGACATTTATCCGTACAGTCCTCTCACTAAAATCAGTTTGAACTGTATTAAATTCAAGTATAAAAGGATTTTATTTTCTTCTGTCACTCTGGCCAAACTTATCTGTAGCGCCTCTATTTACTTCCCATTAATAAAACACCATGCATGTTCCAGTGACTTCCATTAAGGTTTACATATTAAAATATATGCCCCACCTTACGCCTTCCATTTCACATTCAGTTTAATGGTCACCAGCTTCCTGTCAGATTTGACAGGACCTCAAGTCCCAGATTACAGTGCGGAAGAGGCCATGTGTGGACATTCCTGCCATCCTTCTACCCTTCTTCTACCTCTATTTATGTCTAACCCAAGACAGAAGGGATTTTCCTGGACCCATACAAATATTTTCATTTTCAGACAGTGCCTCCATGTCGCTCAGCTAGCCTCAAACTCTGCATCCTTCTGCCTCCATCTCCCCCAAATCCAGTGCGAAGATTACATGTATGCACTGCCTCATAGTACATGCTTCACGGATCTTTTTCTTGACAGATGCTACATTGACTGTGTGTTAACAGCTTTACTCTCTGCAACAGAATCTCTTATACATGTGCTCTTATTCAGCATTGATCTGAGAGGCCACACTGTTATCTGGCTGTCCAGCATGAAATATTCTTTTAGTTTATTTCTCTTAGTCTAGTGCCCCACAGCCCCTTACTTGTTGTTGACATTCTTCCTTTAGGCATCAGGGCTGATTTGTTCTGCTCTTATACATAACTTAAGGTGCCTTCACTTTTGCATATGTCATTTTTGTAACCTATAAGCTGTAGTCACCCTAGAGAGAGAATAGCACATTGCAGCTATGGAGTAGCTTCATATAAGCAATTCCTCCAGTCATTCCTGGCTAAAAACACTTAGGAAAGCGACCTGGTCCTATGATTTGTCATGTGATTTTTTTGTAACTTTCTTGGTCCTTTCACAGATATTTACTTTATAAATAACATATATACATTTCTATTCTTTTGTACTAAAGGGCCCTAAAATCATATAAGCATCAAGGCCCTTCAAATCTAGATTTCCCTCAGAGACAATACCATGAGACAGGATATGGCAAGATAACCCAATGTCAGTATCTAAGTTACCTTTTAAAAGTCATGATTTTCATACAAGTATAACCATCATGTGTCAAAATTCTTTTTTTAAGTTATCAGTGAAGGAACCAGCATGAAAGTAATACTAGCTCTAAGAGAATTTGAGAGAGGGTGGATTGACACTGAAAAAAAAATACTTATACAAGATTCATTAGGTTACAGACAAGACTGATTAGTAATTTTGTGGAAAAGCAGAGAAACATGATGGGAAAGGACTCTCACCTCTGTATAGATCCACATAAACATCAACTTGAATATGAATCCACATATGACAATAGCTACATTTGCACAAAGAGGGCAGATAGGACAGCAGAGAACCTGGATATAGTATAATAATAATAACAAAAATGACACAGAGGACAGGAAGGACAACTTCAAATTATCTGCACCATCCCTTCCTCCATCGTTAGACAGCACAGCAAAGAGGTGATTTCTACCTAGGGCAAAAGAAGGAAGAAAGAGTAGACCTTTGCCCAGGAGCCTAATTTTAAGACTATCTCAGTAAAACAGCAGAGGCAAGAGTCACACAGTGCAGTAATCCAGTCATTATCCACCGAGTCTCTGGACTTGTACTGGTACCCAGTGCTATCTCAAAGTGGTAGAGAAACAAGCACACATTCTGGTTCACATTTCTGTGGCCCGTATCACTGTGCCTAACTTTATAGACCTTTTGAGACCATAATAACAGGGAGACCTCAATGGCCATATAGATTACAACCCATCATAAGACTAACCTTGGTGATTAAAGGATTCTAGACTGTTGCAGGCTCAGCCGCAAACATCCTGAGCTTAGAGCATCCCCTAATATTTCACCAACTAGAGTAGCCACGGGCTTGGGAATGACAGAAGACCTGCCTGTGTTTTCTAGGCAGGCTTTTCTGCTAACTGATATCCTATGATAAAGCCCAAGATAGAATAATACAAAACAAATACCCAATTCTTCAAACAAATCGCTAGCAGCCGACCTAAAGAGGGAGAGATAAGATTCAGCTGACTGAATCTTATAAAATAGTTTAAGACTACTACAATTAGCATAGCTATTAACAAAACACTAAAGATAACATACTAGCAAGGACTTGGAGAAAGGAACATCTACACATCGTTTCATACAAAGTGAATTAGTAAATCCCTGTAGAAATATTCAGTGTAGAACTACTGTATGGTCTAGCAATCCATTTGTGGATATTTATCCAAGGAATTTAAATCAGTACATTAAAGAGACATCTGCATTTTCATGCTCATCACAGTGCTACCCAATAAGCAAAGTCATCAACTGATTAATGAAGAAAGAAAATACTGTATATAGAGACAGTAGGAGACTATTTTGCAAGGCCTTATCTCAAGGCTCACCCCACCACCCCCCCCAAAACACTATTTAACAATCAAAAAGAACAAAATTCTGTCATTTTTAGCAATGTTTTCACATTAAATGGCTACATTAAATAAGCCAGGAACAAAAAGAATACCTCCCTCACTTTATTTATACTGGGACTCTTTGAAAATTGATTTCATAGGAGTAAAGAGTAAAACAGCTCTTAGCAGAGGCAGGGGAATGCAAGGAAATGGGAGGGACTGGAGTGTGTGTGTGTGTGTGTGTGTGTGTGTGTGTGTGTGTGTGTGTGATGCTAACTAGGAGGAATAAGATTTGGTAAACTATTACACAGAACTATACATATACAATAACTTAACAAAATAATATAACCTAACAATATAGTATATGTTTCAAAATAGCTGTAAGAGAGGATCTCGAGAACTGTTTAAAATGATAAATAAGCCAAACATTTTTATTTACTTTTATACAATGTATGGGTATAAAAAAAACATCATACTGTCTCCATAAATAAGCTTAGGCTAACTAAAACTAAAAATACAGAATATTAAATATTGATCCAATTAAAAACACATTCTTCTAGATAATTATGTAGCCAATGAGTGGGCTTGGTAAACATATTCTCCAGTGTCACAGTAAAGAAACATTTACCTTATTTCTATTTTAATAATTTTCTTTCTTTTTTTTTTTTTTTTTTTTTTTGAGACAGGGTTTCTCTGTAGCTTTGGAGCCTATCCTGGAACTAGCTCTTACAGAGCAGGCTGGCCTCAAACTCACAAAGATCTGCCTGTCTTTGCCTCCTGAGTGCTGGGATTAAAGGTTTGTACCACCACCAGCAGCCTAGTTTAGGAATTTTCTAAGCACCAGCCCTTTTTCTTTCTTCCCATCTGCATTTTTTAAATGTTCAACAAGGACAAAATTACCATAATCAAAATAGGATCTATAAAAATAGACCCATTTCAGCCTTGCAGGTATGTAGAGTTTTAGATTTTTTGCTTCTCAGTTATGTCTATGCATAGCTACCAATAAATTGACAAGAAATTTTGTGGGATATATGATCACACTGTGAACTCAGGGTTTACATTTGCATTAATTTAATAAAAATCAACCTTGGACAAGGAGGCAGAGCCAGCAACTAGTTGACAGAATGTAATCATAGAGAGTCGGAGGAAGTCCAGAAAATGGATATAGAAATAACACCAGAAGTAGTAGGGAGGGACTTTGAGTGTGGCAATCCTTTTGGTTTGGAGTCACAGGAGATATGCTCTCCTTCTGAGACACTGGCGAAAAGGAAAGGTCAGCTAGTTGTTTCTCAACCTCTCTGAGATAGCAGGTTTTCACCCCAGCCTCCAACTTCTGAGTCAATATTGGTAAATAGAATGATAGAGATTTATTCACATTTGGTAGCAGTGGCAGGAAGCTGATAAGGGGGTATGCAGAAGTCCCACCAGGCCATTGCCTGAGAAGCAGGCCAGTAACTATGAAGCCTTAGTTACTGGCTTAAACAACAGTAGATTCAGGTGCAATCACAGTGCCTGTGATAAAACAACAAAAGAATAAACATCATGTTATTAAGTACCTCAGCACCAGAGCCACACACATTCAGTGTGAGGACACTAGCATGATCAAGCTGGCTGAACCTTATGCACTTAAAACAGGAATGGAGACTTTGGGCTTCTGGGCGAAGAGGAGTAGTGCAGGGTGTGCAAATTGATGGCACAGAAAGTGCTGCCCACCATGAACAGGAAATCTTCCAAGTAAATCACTGTGTTAAGCTCTCTCTCTCTCTCTCTCTCTCTCTCTCTCTCTCTCTCTCTCTCTCTCTCTC
>NW_026067903.1:10746127-10819021 GCF_014885135.2 Alexandromys fortis | reverse complement strand
AAAAAAAAAAAATAACATAAAGCACAAAATGCAAGAAAAAAGACAAGAAACTAGAAATGGCAAGATGACAAAGGAAAAGAGGTTGAAAAATGTATACGGCAGAAGGTGGCTAGACATGTGATGTTAAAGGGGAAAGAGGAATAGTAGGCAGGATACAAACAGGTAATAGAGGAACGTGGAGAAAAAAAAAGCACGAGGAAGATCAACCAAAGCAAAGTGTAGACCTGTCACTGCTCTGATGGTAATTTTAAAAATAAACTTTTGAAGAGCAGGGCAACCTCTCTGAGAAATTTCTGAGGCTGTATATAACTCTGCAACTTATCTGACCAGGCACCTCCATGCCAAAAAAAAAAAAAAAAATGCATTCGTGAGTGGAATATTTTGAAGATCTGTGTATGTCTAGAGGGAAGATAATATTGCCATGTGTTTGTAATTAGAATATACCCTTCTACCAAAAAAATAACATAAAGGAGAGTTTATATTCATGTGCACTTTGCGTGTAAGTGAGCTACCCAGAGAATGAGTGCTGTTCCAGAGATGGTCCTGAATTCTCGCTTTTATGGAAACTTCAGCAAAGAGACAACTTTCAGAGAAATGTTAAGACAAGGGTGGACTTGGAGTCTGTTGAGGCTGCAAACAATTGGCGGGTGAAGGTTGGTTAGGAAAACTAACGCTATGAACACTCTCCTGGTGTCTACTCAGGCCTGGGGGTTCTGAAGCTGTCTTCATACAACTGCTGTCCAAGTGTAGCGCGACACCATTTGTCTTGGTAAATTCAGATTCTACAGGCAAATAAAGGACGGTGAAGAGCTTCTTCTATTTCTTAAGTCTATTTCTTAAGTGTCTTAAGCTCAACAACTCATCATGTTCTCGTTCCCAAGCCATGATGTGAAATAAAGATATAAAGTCTATTTACAAAAAGAAAAAGGAGAGAAAGACACTGACTTGCTTTAGCTCTTTATTACTCTGATACAAGATATTATGGTGGCTTAGGGTTTTTTTATTATTTGTTTTCCATAATATCCGTGTCTGGAAATGATTTTTATGAAGGTCTGCTGGGTTAAAGCAGGGCATGTTCTTAAGGCCATTCATCTTCCCCATCTTCTGCTGCAAGCACTCATAGAAGTTCTGCAGCCTTAAGCAATATAGTGAGCACAGGAGGCAGACACATCAAGAGGTTGAACTCTGTTCATTCTTTTGCATACATTCATCTCAGGTTTGTAAGACGCAGAGGAAAGAAGAATCAAGTAAGTTTATTTTTCTCTCATGTATGCAAAATGCAGGTTAAAATAACTCAGGTCCCACAATCGCTGCTGTTTACCAATCTCTATTTCATTTCTTCCCTCCTTGTGTAAGCGCCAGGCGTGGTGAAAATGGATTGATAGGGGGTCATTTATTCTTACCTGAAGACAGTGACGGAACTTGCAGGGTTTTGAGTTGCTTATAAAGGTGGATCACATATTTGGAAAGCATAACTCTTGCCAATGTAAGTGTCAGAGAGCTCTTGGTAAAGCTCAAATGCAGCTTAAATTGATTTTCTAGCCGCTTTGAACACTGCCTTTCTTGAGTGTGGCAACAAAGGTTGAGTGTTTGTTTTAATGGAACAGAAAGCATTTAGGTCTGCTGCGAATCAGTTTCACTAACCTATGGTTACATGTATAGTTAATGTCTGTGAGAACTAATAAGATGAAAAATGGAAAAAAAAAGTGTCATGTATGCCAATGTTTTTATTTCTCCAAGTGTTAAAATTCCAGGTTTGACCAGTGGGGGAGGGGGGAAATCACTGTCAAATTCCACACATTTTTTAATGCCATATTTATGCAGCAAGGTCAAACAAGCAGGGGTGGGGGAAATCTCATCTTCAATTTTCTCTACCCTTAGGTAATAATACATGGAGAACTCATTTACCCTGATTGATCTTTCTGGGCAGAGGAGATCTCTGTAGCTTAAATCCCATCTGGACACCGTCTTTTTTTTTTTTTTTTTTCTTTTTTCTTATAGAATGCTAACAGACCATGGCTCTGGTTGCCCCTCCCACTCCCGTTCTCTGACTCCTCTCTCTTCTCTCTCCCTCCTCCAAAGATCAAATGAAATATGAACTGCTACTACAATTTCCTGCCTTTCCAAAACCATTTATTAATGTTTTTATATGGAAAGATGAGTTAAAGCCTGCTTCTTTTCTGACTAGAAGCGTTTGTTCTCGTCTTGAATATACATGGCTTACCACGGGCAAATTGCATTTGTGTGGGGAACAATGTTTTGACAAATGGACTAATCACTGTGATTTTTACATATAATTAGACACGCCACTGTTAAAATTGCATGAAGACCTTGGCAAACCGAGTGGAAGGAGGGCAGCATCAAAGCCGGAATAAAGTGTGTGGTATTCAAATCCCTTGGCTTTGCTTTAAGAGAAAGAGGTTAAATTTAGGAAGGAAACAAACCATGTTTTTTTTTTTAAGAAAATTCAGCCATAGGCCAGGTTTCCCAGCCTTCCAGTCTGTGCCTGGCCCATTTGCTAGTATATCATGTACCTTAGCAAAATTGCTGAACCTTTTATTCTACGAAAATGAAGGAAAAATTGCTTCCACCTGCCTGTCTAACCTCCAGTGATTTGAAGCCAAATGTTAGACCTTGCTAAAAGCTTGGTGTACATGGACTAGAGGGGGAAAATCTGGAAAATAAATTCAAGTATAATTTATTCTTTTTAAAAGAAAGTAATGACTTCAAAGGCATTTGTTCAGACATTAATACTGCTAATGACTGTTCACTTAACCGTGATGAGTTTCTGTCCCTGCTTTGGACTTGATACATTGCACTGTTCTAACACCTCCTTATCTGAAAAAAAAAATAGTATTTGAAAATATCTTTCTTAGGAATTTTAAAATGTGTTAATTCAAAAATACTAATGCAGGCAAGATAAAGAGTGGTTCTCTGATTTTTAATGATGTACTAAATTATTACATGCACAGCAAATTTATAGTACATCACTAATCAGTTAGTGTTGTAAATGAATTGATGCAGGAATGGTTTTCAGCAACTCTGACTTAAAAATTGTACATATACATATAGAGAGGAGAGAGAGAGAGAGAGAGAGAGAGAGAGAGAGAGAGAGAGAGAGAGATATTGTGGTTTCATTGTTGAAGCTTAGTCTAGCAGGCAATGGTTCTGGACTTTGTCTGCACTCTTCCATAAGTAACTAACCAGTTCTGGAGTTCTGGAGTCTGCCTCACTATTGCATAAGCACTAATCAGTTCTGAATCTCACTTTCAGCTTTAGTGTCTTAGGATTTAAACTAAACTGGGGTTTCCAAATGGCTTTTCAGGACACATAAACAAGTATTTTCCTTCCATGGAAAATTATCAATAGCTTGTGAGTCCAGCTCACAAAACTATCTCCCAAGGTTCAGGTCAGATACCATAGCTTAGTGAAAGGAACTTAGAAAAATTCTTATCTAAGAGATTACAGAATGAACTCACAAACAGGCTGTTGGAGCATGTTCTTTATATTCTTCTGCTGGCTTTAATTCTACCCCGGTAACTTCTGGTTCTCCTTCATCTCAGTTCTCTGTTCCAACTCCCTGTTTCAATTCTGTAGTTATAAATCTTTTTCTTATCCTTTATTTCAATTTTCCCTTCTTCTCTCTTCCTCTCACCGAAATTCACTTTTTTGAACAGGAGGTTGAGCAATAATAAAAAATTACAAGAATTGGGCCTCATTTGTCAAAAGCACATTCCTCTGGGTGAGTGATAAGGCCAGAGCCCTTTACTGTGGCAACACAAAGTTTCAAGGTTTCTGGAGTTAAGATGGTGAACAAAGGTAGGGGTACAGTGCCTGGTAAGATAAGCATTAAGACATGGGTCTTTTATCAACTAGAATTGGCAGATGAAGATTTGGCATGCTTTTTTAGGCTGTTTTGTGTAAATAACCTTGGTTAGACTGATTTTGCTTATAACTGCAATGATTTTAACTTAAGATCCATTTACCAAAACCTTTAGTCTAGTTTGAACTTGCTTGCTCTGAGGAAAAATGAGCTAATTGTGTGCAGTTTGCCTTCGACTGAGGAGAAATTGTTATTTTTTTTATGTTAGTCTGAGTAAAAGGAACAAAGCAGGCTTTAAGCATCTCACAGTCCTCGTGGGACAATAAACCTAGTTATGAAGCATGTCCTAGTGTGTCCTCTATATATCAAAGTTATACAGACTAATGAGAAGTCATCTTCTTGACCATCCACAGTTATGTATGTGCTGCCGAGATGGAATCTTTTCATAAGATAAACACACAAGCGGTGGAAAACCCCCAATGCTGCTCTTAGGGAAGAAATGAAGTGACTCATGAGCGAAATTACAAACAGAAACAAACAGTTGTCTACAGCTGGTGACCCCAAAGTCTGTGCAAAGTGGGGCTCCCCATCAGGGAATCAGTTATCTCGTAGGTCGGCCTTTAACAGAAAATAGAAGGAGACGGGGAGAAATGCTCCAAAGACAAATCACCATACTCCCCTAGACCCTCACTCCTGTCTTGATGCCTCACAATGTATTTCTGCATCTTAAGGAAATTACATACTTTTAAAGTCTAATTTTATTTAGAAGTTTAAGTGTATCTCAGCCGCCTCCCCACAAACCACCAATGATGCCATTTTTTCTGGAAATGCCTATTAACACAGAACGCCCTCTCAGAAACAGGGTGTAAAAATGCTGCCATATCAGTGGGACCAGGATCTATCCTATATCAGTGTATGAACTGGCTTTCTGGAGCCCATCCCCTATGGTGGATGCCTTGCTCAGCCTTGATGCAGGGGAGAGGGGCTTGGTCCTGCCTCAATTTAATGTGCCAGGATTTGCTGATTCCCCATGGGAGGGCTTACCCTTTCTGAGGAGTTGATGGAGGTGGGGTGGGGGTAGGGGAAGAGGGAATGGGAATGGAGGAGGGAGGGTAACTGTGGTTGGTATGTAAAGTGAATAAAAAATTTTTTAAAAGGAAAATGCTTCCAGATGATAAACATAAGACACAAGTAGCTTCTTGCTTTGTTGGACACATCCATACTAGAGTGTAGGAAAATACCTTGAGTTCAGTGAGCTTTAATACCATGAATACCTTCTTCATACTTGATTCTGGCTGCAGCAGGCTTTAACAAATACTTTACTCTCTTTTCTCCTAGACTAATAGAAAATTACAGCAAATGCCGCTTTACTGCGATAGGAAGATCTAAAAGTCATCTTGACCTTGGGAATGATGTGGATGCCAGACCTATGAAGTAGGAGTGTCCAAGAATATACCCACCCAACTTTTCCTTTTGCTCTTTCAGAAAACTGCTCTGGGCTTTTTTCTTTCTTTTTTATCCAGGCTACTGTCCACACAGGAAGGCAAATGAAAAGATGTTCTAGACTTTAATGTGAGCCAAAAATGGTTAGGACATATTTGCTGAATGTTTTTTTTTTCTTTTTTTTTCCCCAAGGAGGGAACACTAGACTGAGAGAGGCACATTGGCAAAGCAACAAAAAAAGGAAAAAGGAAAAAAATCAGAATTCACT
Source organism: Alexandromys fortis (assembly GCF_014885135.2). Lineage (NCBI taxonomy): Eukaryota > Metazoa > Chordata > Mammalia > Rodentia > Cricetidae > Alexandromys > Alexandromys fortis. Next base: position 10,813,487 of record NW_026067903.1, on the reverse strand, counting down.
TATGGACTCAGGATCAGATAAGAGTGAAGAAGATTCAGCTCATATTGAATGTGGGCCACCCATTGCTCCATCCAGGCATTTCCACTGAACACAAGGGGTCCTCTTTTAGAAAAATGCAGACATGGACGGGCTTATGGTCTCTGTCTATTACTTACTTTTCTCCTTACTGTGAACAAATATCTGGCAGGAAACAATTTAAGAAAAAAAATAGTTCATTTTGGTTTACAGAAAGACATAGTCTACCCTGATGGGCAAGGCATCACAGCAGAAGCAAGAGGATGACTGGCTAGTCACATGGTCACATGGCTACATTGACAGGAAGCAGAGACTGCGAGGAAATGGAACCAGATTATAAAGCCTCAAGTCTGTCCTAGTGATTTATTTCTTCCATCAAGGCTCCACCTCTAATTTTTCAAACAGCCCCTCCAATGGGAAGCAACTGCTCAAGCACATGACCCTCTGGAAAATATTTCACATTCAAACCACAAGCCTCTGAACTGGAGAGCATAGAGCCAGCTGAGATTTCTCTTCCTATTTCCTAGGGCAGTGGTCAGCCTCACCCTTACCACTAAGTGATATGGACACATGAAACCTCCCAGAATGTTCTTTTCACTCTAAATCACCAAGCCTGTTCTAATTCTAAACATATAAGGGTCCTTCTAACAAGATCACTTATAGTCTAGAAGGATATTATCTGATTTAAATGTTGAAGGAATGCATGTGGTTGTTACTATATATTAAGCAATATTTTCTCATTTCATAATGTACACCAGTGTAAGATGTAGATAGGATAAATTGAGGGATCTTACTAAGACAAAGCAAATAAAAGCTTTATTGGAAAATAAATCATCCTCAAGTTGGAATCTATCTCTTGGATGTTTTCATGGGGATAGTTCTTTGGTTCTGGGCTTGACAATTTTTGTTTGATTATTATTTTAATTTTATTGCTGATCTATTTTGTAACTCTGTAAACTTGTAGAATTTTGTTCAATAGAAATGAGAAATATTTCCTTCCAATATAAAAATGTACTAAATGTTACAGTTTATGGCCCTGGTGGACATTAACTAGTTTTATCTCTAACTCAGCAAAGTTGTCTTTCTATTGATGTGAGCACGGTCTGGAATTAGTTCTGATATATTACTTATTCCCTCATTAGTTACTTAGTCAAATTAAATCTTGAACTTTTTCATGCAATGCTTACAATACAACAGAAGCATGATTCACCAGTATGAAATTATACCTCAGCTGGATCATTTTCTACATTAATTTCGCACAGTAGTTTTATATGAAGGAAAACACATTAGATTGATGTGTATCAATGTGAAGAGACAAGTTACTGTCAACTTTCTTGTCTCAAGACTGGAAGAAAGGATATCTTTCTCCTCCAGGAAGATGTGTCCCATCACGCCACAGTTAGTCTCTCTTAGACTATAGGTAGCTTCATGTATAAGTCAGCTTATTTATATAGGGTCTTTCACTCAGCTTAATGCTTTCCAGATACATCTTGAAATTTTTATACAACATACCTGAATTTGTCTTTGTAAGTGAAGTAACTTAGAATAATGAAGTGTGTGTTATGGATTTAGAACTTTGATTTATAATAAGCCATGTTCTCACCACCTCCCTACTTCTGCAAGAAAAAAAAATTGTCTCCTGCTTCTCCTCCATTGCCACATGTCCCAGCGTCAAGCACCTGAGCAAGGACACAAGAGGAATCAGGGTGAGTTTCACGTATCTCATATGCTAAGCTCCAAGCTAAGGCTGTACTTTCACCTTAATGGTATCTGCTTTTAGAACAAAATGAATCACAATATTCATGCCTTATGTGATTTAAAGATTCCATACTGGTTACTAATTGTTATGGTGACACACAGAATATGATCAGTCTTAGTCAGTCTATAGAAACTGCTAAAATACTACCTTTGCATAGAATTTGCAGACAGTAGTTGAAATAAAACATTTTCATTCTTTCCTTTAAGTTCAAACTTATGGAAGACAGAGTGGGGTGCTACCTTAAATGTAATTTTCTTGTTAAGTTTATTTAGTTTTGGTTTTTTAAGATAGGGTCTTTCTGTGTAACAGCCCTGGCTGAACTGGAACTCACTTTGTAGACCAGGCTGGCCTCAAACTCATAGAGATCCACCTACCTCTGCCTCCCAAGTGCTAGGATTAAAAGCATGTGCCACCACTACCCAGCGAAGCAGCTCCCCATCTTTCATGGACTCTCTCTGCCTCCCTACAGTCTTCACTCTCTAGAAACTTCTCCAGCCCTGCTGTCTGTTTGCTCTGTTTCTGCACTTCCCTCTGGGCCAGGTTTGTGCTGTTCTCAATTTCTGTTTCTAGATAAATTTAAACACTGACATGCTTTAAATATTCTTTACTAATGTATGAGTTTCATATGATAAAATTATCTTTAGGTGAAGAGACTTTTGTCTTTAGGGCATTGCAGTAAACATGCAAAACAAGAGCTACTCTGTCAGTCCTTTTGCAAGGAAAAGGGTAGAACAAGTAAATCATAATTCCATATACTCAAAAAGTTAACAGAGATGAGCACGCTGTATAGCTTACAGGTGCTAGAGCATATTGATGCTTCATTGAAAACCTTGTCACCATTAATTCTGTTAGTATCCTGACAGTACAGATGTGTAAGTATTTGTGTATGTCACACTGTGTTCCTTAAAGACAAACTCAAAGTGAATGCATTGCACCATTAGGTAAAAGCTACATATTACTTTATGCAGCTCAAAGCGCATTTGATATATTACAAACCTAGTGTTCACATAGTCCTACCAAGTTCTCGTCCTGTTGGATTCCAACTAAAACATATAAAACTGCCAAATAAAGCAAAACGCCAATGAAATACCTGAATTGCCTAGCATAGCTGGCTGGAAACTTGATTGTGGTGAACATCATGCTTTCTGAGCCCGTTTTAGAGAGTTTTGCACTGCGAGGAAGACTGAAGTTTATCAGGGGTCATCTAGCGGGAGAGATTTTATTAGAGTTTTGAGAATCATCTGAAATATTCTGCCATCAGCTTTCTAGTCCTGGGGAAAAGAGGGCTGCAGATCTCTTAGCTAATATTCAAACTGAAATTGGACCACAGAGATATGAGAAATCAGTTTGCCATCAAGGGGTTTCCATCCTCCCACACTTGCTCTCCCTACTGCAATCTCAATCCCACAGGGGATTTTTGTTTTTATTCAGTTTATAGGGTAAGAAAAAAAAATGGTTTACACATTCCCTGCATCCCAACCACAAGTGCTAGAGAAACCTGTATATCTGGCTATGAATCATCATGTCAAAGACTCAGACAAACCCATACAGCAGTGAATAATTTGTAAGTCCTTATAAACACTGTTGTATGAACTATTGCTACCTTATCAGAAACTAAAGACCTTTTCAAATATTTGCATCAATAATATTTTTCTGAACACTGAGTACTTTTCAGAAAATATTTCTTTAAAAAAATATTTCTTAAAAAAAAAAGCAGAGATTGTTAAATTAAAATAGTCCCAAATAGCAGCCATCATTATAGGAGACAATCACAGAAGGTATGTCTTAAAAAGGGGGTCGCTTTTATTACCATTGGTTGAAGCAGACAAACTATTTATCATTATGTAGTAGTGACTCCAGTGTCCGGGAAACACAGTAATTTCATATAACCTTAAACTACACTGCAAAGCCAAGGAAATCACTGTTGAGTAACTTTTCAAACATGCTGCTTAAAAGCTGTTTGATTCGAAATGAGTAACCTTTCAAATGCCCCTTTTTGCCTCTAAGAGGAATGACATCTGAATACCACCCTCAACCCAGCTGTAAGAAGCCAAACTAAAATTACTTGTGTAGAAAAGCTTTGCAAGACACGGACATGTAAACATAAGGATGTTTTCTTTTACAGGTAGTGTTGAAAAAGTACTCAAAGCCTTTTTTGATTTGTTCAAGCAGCTTCTATATACCCATGGGGACTAATTATAGACTTCCTATCTTTCCAAAATACTCACAGATTTATTTTGATAGATTTTAAAAGCACTGAAACACTGATACAAGTCCCCGCTCCCAAAAACTGATCAAAGCTCTCTTTAGATTCACTTGTGTCAAAACCATAGATGTGTTTTTGATACCAATATTGAGTGAGATAAATTCCTGTGATTGGTGAGAAACAGTATCATCCCTGTTAAAGACAACAAGAGTAGGTAGCTCTCTCGGTGTTTTATAACCATATTACACTGCATTTGGCATCAAAAGCAGTACCTCTGTACCTCAGATATCTTCCTGTCAGGGAGAGGGTAAGAGAAATCAAAACAGATAACTAGTGCAATACCCGACATCCATCTTTGGAAGTTTCCTCCCCCTGGGAGTTACCTTGGTCCGGATTCCACCTCAGGGAAAGCCTGCCAAACAGTGACCCCTCCCCAGTGAGAGTCAAAAATGCTCACCTTACTAGACCTGGATGGAGGTGGGTGGTCCCTGGACTTCCCACAGGGCAGGGAACCCTGATGGCTCTTTGGGCTGACGAGGGAGGGGGACTTGATTGGGGGAGGGAAATAGGAGGCGGCGGTGGGAAAGAGACAGAAATCTTTAATAAATAAATAAATTTAAAAAAAACTGCCAAATGGTGGACTACTCCCACAAGCTGTTTAGACTGTCACCCAGAAAAGGAACACGTGGTCTCCGGGTTTTACGTCATCTCTCTCTCGCCATGTTTTCCTGGCCACCTGGGAGCGCTGCATTAAATGTGGGCATCTTTTACTTGGTCTGATTTTGTCTGATTAAAATTATTTACATGGGAGGAGAGGCTCCTCCTAAGATATACCTAACATATAGAGGTCCCAGCTCTCCCCTTCCCACGTCACCCCATGCCCACAGGAAGTAGCCAGACTTGAGCCAACGCCCTTTTATCCAAAGAGAGCCTAATATTGATCATAAACATCACCTCAACTCCCTGTCACCCCTTATACAAAGAGTCTGAAATGCAATACCCAGCATTTGTCTTTGGAAGCCCCCTCCCTCTGGGAGTTGCCTTGGCCCGAACTCCACCTCAGGGAAAGCCCACCAAGCAGTGACCCCCTCCCCAGAGACGGTCAAAAAAAAACATCAAGCATTGGACCACTCCTATAGGCTACTTAGGCTACCGCCAAGATAAGGAACACATGGTCTCCCCCTCTCTCTCCTTCTCACCATGTTTTCCCGACTACCCAGGAGCACTGCATTAACCATGAGTATCTTTTATTCGGCCTAATTTGGTCTGGTCGAAATTATTTGTGTTGGTGGAAGGGCTCCTCTTAAGAAATATACCTAACAACTAGCATCATTGATTACTTACAACCCTAGCTGTGTGCATTATACCAGTTAATCCTTGCAACAATGCGATGATGTTTGAGCTGTGATTATTTCCACTGTATTAGTGGCAAATCTAAGGCAAAGAGAAGCTAAATAGTCAACCCAAGATCATGTCAGTGCTTCAACAAAGTTCCTTGGAAAAATCCACTTAGCTTTTACCACACACAGTACTTGTAGTGCATGCAAAGTCCATGAAAAGGCTTTCACTACTGCTGGTAGTTGGACAGCTATCAGTTTTCATGATGCTGAGCAGTTAAATTATGTAATTGTTTTGATGGACATTTGTGAAGGTGGACTTTTGTTAAAGCTCATCTGGTACAAAACAAAGAAACTAAAGTTCCCAAAAGGAAAATCATTCAAGATCATAGACTAGGTATCAAAATCAGCTTAAGTGAGATTCAGTGTGACTCTGTTAGAACCCTACACCCTGCACCCATTCAAGAATGGCATGTTAGTGTGCTAAATCTCCATTATCGTTTTTACATGACAGTCATGATGGTCTCCACTACAGGCCACGTCTCCTGAATCTCATTTATTCCCTCTTTGTAGTCATAGCTAATGAGGTTTCAGACACTCCCTTTCTCCCCTCTGATTTTTCAAAGGTATACCACAGAGATCCAGAAACCAAATTTTGGAGCTAGTTAAGTATCTTATTGAAGTCATCCAAATGAATTCAGCTGACAGACATTTTCAATTCTACAAAAGTCTCTCTCTCTCTCTCTCTCTCTCTCTCTCTCTCTCTCTCTCTCTCTCTCTCTTTCTGTGTGTGTGTGTGTGTGTGTGTGTGTGTGTGTGTGTGCATTTGCAGATATCAGAACTGGAATGGATAAATATCTTTATTCATGAGCTAATATTACATATTGTCACATAATGCTATTACATAATACATAACCAGTTGTCTCTTATGAGGACAACTAATAAATAAGGATGATTAATACTACAGTACTAGTTAAAGGACTTTGCTCATCAAGATAAATGCATTTTCCATTCTTGAAATGTTCTGTCAAAGCTGAAGAGAAATGCTTAGAAATAAGACTTGCAATCCTACGTGAGTGTTATCTATTAGGTTGGGAAATCAGGAAGGCACAGTCTTCTGTTTGTATGCTTTCACAGTGTACACCTAGCAGCTACAACAAAGACTAAAGAGGACAGAAACCTCGCTATCCTGGTTCTATGGAGAAACAACACTCATGACAGTATGCCTTGTATATAGAGTGAGAATCCTACCCTACAAATAGTGAATTTGTGAGTCAGGCATTCTGGAAAGAGGAAAATGTTAAGCCTATATCCCAAAGATAGCTTTATTGTTGTTGTTGTTGTTGTGTTTTTCTGTTTGTTGGTTTGCGTTTTTTTTTTTTAATTTTGAGATTTGGCTTAGTTAAGGTTACTATTGCTATGATAAAATGCTAAGACCTAGGCAACTTGGGGAGGAAAGGGTTTATTTGGATTGCATTTCCATACCACTGTTTATCACCCAAGGAAGTCAGGACAGGAACTCAAACAGGGCAGGGACTTGGAGGCAGGAGCAGAGGCAGAAGCCATGGAGGGGTGCTACTTACTGGCTTACTCCTCATGACTTCTTCAGCCTGCTTTCTTATAGAACACAGAATCCAGGGAGGACACAACCCACAATGGGCTGTGACCTCACATCAATCAATAATTACGAAATGCCTTATCTGATGGAGACATTTACTCAATTGAAGCTCCCTCTTTACTCATGACTCCAGATTGTGCCAAGATGTCATAAAACTAACCAGCAGAAGATTATAATATAATGGCATCATTTTTCCCATATACCCCTCCTTGTTCTCCCTCAAATTTATGGCCTCTTTTTTTTCCAAGTGTTATTACATACGTGTGTGTGTGTGTGTGTGTGTGTGTGTGTGTGTGTGTCCTGAATGTTTTCTCCCTGAGCACTAACTTTTGTGGTTAAGAGAAGATGCCATGCAAGCTTCCAAAGGAGGAAAAGCAGCCAACAGTCCTATTGAACTATGACAGCTATGAGTCACAGCAATGACCAGCATGGCACAAAAACCCTAAGGGTGCAATAATGGAACATACCTTTGGCAGAAGCTAACAGCTCTCTAATTGGACCCAAGCTGCCTTTTAAAGGCAACAGATTCTATATGGCTATAGTAAACAAGGAGAGAAAGCAAAGACCTGATTCATCTCAACAGCAAGAATCTGGGACACTAGGTTAAGCAAACATAGTCACCACGGTGGAAAGATTGCTTTTGTCTCAGAATCTGACAGTATCTGTTGGCAAAATATGTCAGTAACGATAGCTCTGTACTCGCTGGTTTCATTTCTCCGTGACTCCGTCTATTGGAGCCTGAAATTGTCACTTTCTGTGGCTAACTGCTAAATCACAAGCAATAAAGAAGCTGGTTATTGTTTTAATTGCACTAACAAGAGAAGGCATATGAGGAAAAAATTCACGTTTCACTCCACTTGCCTTCCATTTGTGGACCCGCCATCCTGATTTATTTGAGACTTATGCCACTCCAGCCTCAGAACTAAATTATATAGTCAGTTTTCAGCTTCGACAAATCCTCTCCGGGTCCTGCTGTGTTTCTTTAATGGCAAGGACTGGTGCCTTCCATCTGTAAGGGGAGCGTGTTTTGCATGTGAACTACCACAGGGCAGAAAGACCACTGGCAGGAAGGAACTGCAGTTCAATAATTCCTTCCCTTTCTACTCTACGCTTGCTTTTATTTCTTGTAAACACTTAGGAATGGAAATCAGAAAATTGATTAGAAAGAAATGTGTTTTTTCTAACTATCGTATTGAAAAAGTGAATATTTGTTTGGTATGTAAATAGTTGAGAGCAGACTATTATTGTTTCATACAGAATCTGCAACAGGCTCTAAGATCTGGTGTGATCTAGCTTGTGTATAATCTAGCTGTTGCCTGACACAACACCCTTTGTCCTCTCGTTCCATGTCCGTTTAGCCTGATACAGACACAAGTTCATCCTAGCTATGAGAGAGTCCACTGAGAATACATAAGAATTTCAATTGTGTCTCAAATTAAAATAGGGGAAGAAGTCAAAGCTCCCACTGGGAGGGGAGGACTGAATTATTATCCTTTCTATTGGCCTAAAGGTAGAATTATATTCTCCTTATACTCCATTTTCCCCAAATTGAATTTAATCTTCCTTCCACTGGGCAGAGTAACAATAACAATATAACTCACAGCCACCTACAGATGGAATCGTCTTTGCAAATGTCTGCTAGGAGCAAGAGAGACAAACCTGGAGTTCACACTAAAGACCCAGAGCTCAGAAAACATAAATCTTACAGCTGTTCCATGGGAGAGTGGATACTTCCTTACCAGCAGCAATTTCAGTGCTTGCAGTTTATGAAATTTAAATGAAATTAAAACTATTGGAAAAGCAAATTTTACAATACTATATTCAAGCTATTTTCTTCTCATAAAAGAAAAGAGTTCTCTACCTTCTTCTCCTTCTTTTAATCATCTCATCATCTTCTTCTTCTTCTTCCTAATGTTAGTGAGTTGTCAGTTACTATATTCTTAGTAAGAAGAGAAGAAAGAAATTGATGCCCAGGTTTGTGGCAGACATTTGCAATGTCACTTCATCCCGATTCAGAAATGCCGTCTTCCAATCCTATGAACAGGCTCCTCTAGAAACATAGAGCAGCACTTCCTTGTGTCTCTGCTGCTTGTTTGTTTTTAGTAAAAAAAAAATATATTTTCATTAAAGAGTTGTCACCAAAGGAAATAAAAATAACTTCTATTAGTTCAAATGCCATCAGTTCAGTTTAGCATTCACAGACCAACCTGAAAAGTAGAACCAATCTTCAACAGCATCCCACTAAGAACTAACCACAGAACCAAACATAATCCTGGTTGTAAAAGATACACAACCTCATTAATATGTGAAACAGATGGAACTATAAAATGGTGTATTGTAGCAGGCTTTCTTTTGGGCCACCAACCAGTTCCCAAATCATGACACAAGAGACTTTTTAGTTAGGAATGCTTGGCCTCATTTTATGCTTGTCCCACTAGCACTTGTAACTTAATTTAACCTGATTCTCTCCATCTACTTTTTGCCTCAGGGTTTTTTACCTTTTTTTTTTCATTCTGTATTTCCTACTCCATGACTTGCTGACTCATGGTTGCCTGACTAACTGGCCCTAGGCATCTCTATCTCTGCCTACCTCATTCATTCTCTCCTATCTCTGTCTCTCTCTCTCTCTACATCTCTCTCTCTCTCTCTAGCTATCTATCTATCTCTCTCTCTTCCCTAGATCCCTCCAAATTATCCTCTCTGCATGTCATCTTCCCAATTTGTCTACTGCTTAGCTATTGGCCATTTAGCATTTTATTGTACCAATCATTTGCCTTAGGCAGGCAAGATGAAACAGCAACACATCTTTATATAATTAAACAAACGCAGCACAAACAAATATAGCACATTTTACACCATTGAACAAATTCATCATAAACAAATATAACACATCTTTGCCTAGTTAAATAAATTTTCCAGAACAGTGGATTCTTCATGATGAAATTCTTACGGCAATGCTGGCACCCACTACCATAACTACTGTTGATAACATCACCATGTCAACACCATGTTCCATTAAAGGCACAGACCAAGCTATTAGAGAGGTGGGCACAGGTTTGACTAAGAAAAGTTTCACATTTTTTTTAATTTTTTATTGAGAAAAAAAAAGTTTCCACCTCCTCCCAGTCTCTCATTTCCCTCCCCCTCCTCCCGCCCCCTACCCCCCCCTACTCCTCTCCCCCGCCCTCTCCAGTCCAAAGAGCAGTCAGGGTTCCCTGCCCTGTGGAAAGTCCAAGGTCCTCCCCCCTCCGTCCATGTCTAGGAAGGTGAACGTCCAAACTGGCTAGGCTCCCACAAAGCCAGAACATGAAGTAGGATCAAAACCCCATGCCATTGTCTCTGAACATGGCTGAAAAGTTTCACATTTTACAGCAAATGAAAGAAGCAGTGAGCAGAGCTGGCTTTCTCAAGCAAGAACGGTATGAACAGGATAAACACTCTACTACATACACAGCCAACCAAGAGAATGACATTAAACCACAGAAGGACGTAGGAATGGGGAGAAAGGCTACCTCTCTATCCTAATGCTTGACCTTGAACAACGACTAAAACATTTTGTAAAACCAAAAACTGAATAATCATTTACAGTTCCTAAGGTAAAGGGTAAATTTTATTCTGCCTTTGCAAGGTTCTTTTAACAAACCCAGCCATGTTCAATTCTGCTCTATACTTAATAGCTAAGGTACACAAACAACCTAAATGTCCTTTGGCTAATGAATGGATTCTGGAAATGTGATTCGTGGTAGAATACTATTGAGCAAAAAGACAAAAGAAATCATTAAATTTTCAAGTAAATGGATAGAACTAGAAAAGATCATATTGAGTGAGGTAACCTAGACAAATGTTTCTTCTCACCTAAGAGTCCTGCTTCCAAGTCTTCCTATGTGAGGAACTGCAGCAACCAGGAAAGTTAAAAAGCACCATTGTGGGGAACAGAAAGAGCAACCGAGGGAAGAGTAGTGAGAGCATGTGATCTGAAGTGGGAAATTAGAAAAAAATGGGACTTTAACTGGGGAGGGGGAAAAAGATAAATACAGAAAAAAGGAGGAGGAGAGAAAAATAACAATAGGATTTCTGAAAAAGTCACAAGGACTCAGGCTATTAGCTGCCTTCCTAAAAGTACCTATTATGCCTGTAAGTCAGAACATACATATACATAAATACATATGCATACATCATATACAGTTTAAATGAAAGTTTCCATCTCAGCTAACAATGCTCCCCCAAGATCCATAGACTACATAGCAAAGCCCCAGTGCCATGGATGAGAAACCCTGTCTTGAGTCATTGGTCAAGGCTGTCCAAGAGACTCCCAAAACATTTTAGGCTATTGTTATTGCCTTTGGTTGCCTCATGAAAGCTGAAGGTAAATCTTTATTGTTGTAGACTCCATGAACTTTCGACACAGAGCCCAGAGGACCTGAATTGGATCTGACCTGAAAGTTTCCTCTCTGAAGACTAAGTTTAATGGTACCAGAAAGAGTATTGCAAGCTTTCAAAGGAGGGAAACAACCAACAGCCATACCCGGGTATGATAACTATGAATCACAACAGCAAGCAGCATGCCACAATGATCCTGGGGGTGTCATAGTACTATACATAGCTGTGTAAACAACAGCTCTCTAATTGAACTGAAGGCCCCCTCAAAAAGATACCCTGTACTAGAAAGTACTCTACTCTACTCTACTATAGCCAGCTACCTGGGGATAGTAAAGTTATAGATCTTGGAGAAAAACCTACATTTGCCAGCTTACCAAACCAGCACAACCCCTAACTACATTCTAAATATTTGTCCCTATACCTACAGATAAATGTAGTCGTCACCCCTCGTCAATGAAGCTTCTCTTTGCAACAAGCAGAGGCCATTATAGAAAGCTACCAACCATCAAAACGCACAGTTAGAGTCCAGTTTCAGCTGATAAAACAGCACACACCAAAACCTAAAACTCAGGGATCAATGTGGAAGGCGTTGGAAAGATTGTGAGAGCCAGAGGGTCAGAGAGTCTGCTATGAGATTGTGTCTCCTGGAAACATCAGAGAAGCTGTACCCATGAAGTTTCACCAACATAGCCTCCTAAACAGCAATTAACAACAATAAAGGAAAAAGAGGTCATGAATCTGAAAAACATCAAGGGAGAATGTTACATGGGAGCGCTTTAGGGAGGAAAGGGAATGGAAATTATGATACTACACTTTCAAAACAATTAAAAATATAAAAATTAATATAACATTAATTCTAAGTATACTTTTGTCTTTGAAAGGGCATGTATGATCTCCTGAGACACTACTGAAAAATAATGAAAAGTTGTAAAGTTAAAATATCACTAGAGAAATCAAAATTACATATTACATGCTCAACTACTAACTCCAAAACGGTTGAAGAAAAGCCACAAAGGAAAGGAGAAATAACATTCACAATGAACCAGTAGTACAATAGAAAGCTAAAATTTAACTCTGTCAGTAACAGATTAGAAGCTCATTTAGAAGATAGTTATTGCCAAATATTATGTAAATATGCAAGACTCATTTATATGTAGTCTATAAGAAATGACTAAGAAACAAAAGTGAAAATAAATACAAAAAGAATAGAACAAAATATTTTGAAAACAAAGACTACAAAAGAGTTGTGACCACATTATATCCTAAGACAATAGACTTTGAGATAAGTACTATTTGATATAAAGCAAAAATCTCACAGTTATACAAGAGTAAATATATTATAAATATATAAAAACCTATATATACACACATGTATACACCCTATAATATGGCTTTAAATGATACCATCAAGCACCTTTCTCCCTATCACAACAATTTGTATCTAAGTTTTCCATAGGTTTTATTTTCTTATTTAAATTTATTTTAGAATATCACAAGTGAGTACTCTATTTACATTATTTCCTTCTATCCTTCTGACTCCTCCTATGTCCCTCCGCTCCTTTTCAGGTTTATCACTTCTTCATTCATTATTTTTGTTATATGTTTATACATATGCATGCATGTATAAACATATAACAAACTATTGAGCTTATTTATTGTTGTTATTATGTATATATTTACATTTACATATACATGTGTATATAGGACTGACCACTTAGGATTAGATAGTCTATCAGGGGGCTTGTCACTGAAGAACACTGACTATCCCTCTCAGCATACAGTAATCAACTATAACTCAGCTAGAGGTAGGCCCCTGGGAGATTTCCCCAGTCAGTGTTGGGCATGTCAACTCATGTTGTCATCATGCAGAAGTTGTGTGAGACAACATGTTATTAAGATTTAATGGGCATAGATTTCTTGTTGTATCTAAAAGACACTACCTAGCTTCAGGGGTCCAGTGGATCTTGGAATTTTTCTTGCCCTGTTTTGGTGATCTTCGCCAAGCCTTAAGTGTCGGGATTACACTGCAGGTGTGTTATATGGGCCCGGGTCCTGCCTAGCCACTTATTCTATGATTTTCACCTGTTGCGGAATTCTATAATTGTCTCCATCTGTTACAAAAGCTTACCTGTCAGTATACGGGTCAGCACTTAAAATACAATTAGGAATTATATTGGATTATAGAATGGCAGTAATAGATTCTCCTCTATGGTCTATGCTCTCTCCAGCCACAGGTAGTTGGCTAGGTTCATAGTACCCGGCATGAATTACTTCCTAATGAGGGGCCCTAGGGTCTAATTAGACAGCTGTTGTTTACCCCGAAGACAAAAGTGTCATTATTGTTCCATTAGGATATCCTATCAGCTCACTCACTGCTGTGGTTCAGAGACTTCACAGCCTGGTAGAACTTATTGCTCCCTTGGCAGCATGCATGTTGCCTTCAGGTGTGTTGAGGGCTAGTCTTTAAGGAGTCGGCTTAAAGGTTAATTCGAACTTGATTCCTCCAAATCCCAAGGCATCTGAAGTGGGTGGTATCTTCAAGCAATTGGGGGGCTTATTTCTTAAATCTACAGACCAGGGACTCATATCCAAATTGTCCCAGTCCTCTCTCCCACATCATTTCCTGTTCAATTAACTTGCTGTTTCATTTTGTATATAGTATCTGGCACTGTTTTTTTTTCAGCCCTTTACTTATTTTTATATTTTAAAAAAAGTAGTTCAGATGATTGTGTCTACACTGCTTAGTTTTCTTGCTTTTTCACGTTTTTCCTAGTTTTTACTTGGGAAAAATTTGCATCGCTCGCAGGAGCTCTTTTTGAGACGACATCAGAGAGTACTGTAGTGCTGTAGTCTGGATATTGGGATCTCCTCTCCGATTGCCACATATTGGAATCAGGTACTCGGCGAGGTCTTATTAAGATACAGCATCCTCAGAAGGTGTTCAAATCATGAGAAGTTGACCCCCACAAATTGTCAGCAAGAGTGTTGCCTGAACTAGAAACAGCACTCTAAGCTGTCTGTCCCTTCAGCACCCCGAGGAGCAGTTTTCAGGGACTTCTACTTAGGTAAATATCAAGGATTCTGCAGCAAATAATAATAATAATAATAATAATAATAATAATAATAATAATAATGAAGATGATAATAATTTCAGGACTAGAAAGCTGGGTTCTATTGTTAAGAGATGTAAGTATGGAAATTGGGTGTAAAAGAGGCATTCAGGGGAATGATAAAACACCCTTAAATGTGGGTGTATGCTCCTCAAGACCAAGAGTTGGGCTTAAATATTTGTGTGTGTGTGTGTGTGTGTGTGTGTGTGTGTGTGTGTGTGTATTCTGAAGTTACAACTCAAAGTCTTGCTTGGACACACTTAGTAGGGCAGTCTCCAGGTGCACAGGATGGGGCTACAGCTGGCAAGGAAAATCTCCAGGTCACAAGGTTTACATGGGAAGCAAAGATGCTTTTTACTGGGAGTCTTGTTTGTGAGATTCTCAGAAAACTAAAGCTTTACCTCTGGGCTAGGAGTAAAACCATCTCCAAAGGTCATATTCACTTAGGCCTGGAGCACCACTGTTTTAACATTCTTGCCTGAAAATATCACCATAGGCAGCTTTCATAGCGAATGATAATTGTCCTAGAACTCTTGACTCTCAGCTGACAAGAGATTTCAAACAGACTTCTGGATAGTGGACTTCTCCCCCATATTATCTTATTTTTCTCTATCTTTCTATTCTGTCTCATAAATAAGTATCCATCTGGGCCTGGCAAACAAGAGGAATAGCCTAGAAGCATGGGACTCTACTTGATTTGGGCTAATTACCCACCCTTCCTTTAGTAATGCCCTAAGCAGTCTAAAATTCTCACCTGCATATACTATACACACACATCCCACTATGACCAAGGCATCTAGAAACTTTTTGGCAATGTGTCAAACTTTTTGACACATGTATCAAACCACACATACTCCACGCCACTTAAACAGTGTCTATTCAAAGACATTCCCAGTGTATTCAATCACAAGGGGGAAAGGACCAATCTGTGCTAGATGGGCGTTGGGTACGTGTACAATATTATAAAACTTTTAAGCAACATCTGCAATTAAAACCATAAGCAAGTGACATGAACAGTGAACAAATCTTTGCCTAATGCAAGCCTCTCTGTCAAAAAGTAGACCCACCCAAGCCACATCATAGTAAGCAAACTCTTCCCCCTCTTGAGCCCCACAAACAAAGCCCAAACAGCAAGAGTCTGTGAGTACTTGCACGCATGTGGTATACTACTCCCTTGTGACATTTTGTGACCTTTTCTTTCAATTTGCTTTAAATAAAATTTCTGCACTTTGTGGGCTCTTATTTCATTTTTAATTAGAGGCCAAGTACCCGGAAACACTCAGCCTAGTCCCTAGTAGTATTTGCCTTCTAATAATACGGGCTTGGGGAGCCTGTTTGTCCCTTTTAGCATCAGTAACTAGCACCAATAAAAGGCTCACTCCTTCTGTTCAGGTTTCAGTGCTATCTAAATACACTTAGAATCAACCACAAATGTCTCATGGTGTCACGCTTATTCTTTCTCTTCACAGGATACTAGGAATAATGTTAACTTAGTCTGATTTAATCACTCAATAATGGATATTATTGCATATGTATAATAGTTATTCAATGATGTCAAAATATCACATACTACCCCAAAAATATGCCTCATCATCTATTAATTTAAAGAACATGGAAGAACTTTTACAATTACGAGAAAGGGTTATTTGGATTACAAAGGTTTTAATAATGATGAGAGTAGTTTGTTTTAAATGAACATTGACAAATTAACTTAATAATACAAATGATGCTTCCTTTCTAGCCATGTTGTTGCTTTAGGAATGTAGTTCATTGTAGTCTGTGGGGAACAGACCACTCATGTTGGCTAATTCAGTGATTTTACCAACTTTATGGAACATACTCCCATGAAAACTTAGAACCAGACTGTGTCTTTTGCTTCAAGAGGTCACTGCTTTGTTGGGTGATGGCATATCCACAGACGGTTACACAGAAAAGGCATTGATTGTATAGGAACTAGCATTTGTTGGATTAATGAATTGTTTTGATACAATATTATATTGTATCAAATACAAGAGCAATTTTAAAATGCATGCAAGAAAATAAAGGGTACCTAAATTAGCTTAATAACTGGAGTTGAAAATATCTTTTTAGACAAAGAAGGTAACCAATTGAGCACTTGTAGTTTTGTTTTGTTTTAAGTTTCCAGGAACAGCCAAAGAAAGATGAGCAAGTTCAGAAGCGTGGAAAGAAAATAGGCTTGGAGAATTCTAAGGAAAAATTAGTGTGGTGGAACAAAGAACACTTGTAAGAGAAAAAGAAGTGAGATGGATGAATAGCAGTAAACCACGCTGATGAGTTTAAATTTGGTGCTAAAGCTAATAAGCTATAGTGGATAAGGAAGGTTCGATGCTCATCTTGCTTCCCTTCATCCTCCCTGCTAATGTGACTGTGTCTTTCTGTACCTAAGCTAAAGACATATCCACCGGTAAGTCATATATAAATCGTGTGTATAATCATAGAACAATACTACAGTGTCTAGATATAGAAGAAATTGTCTCTGTGCCAAAAAAAGAACCTAAACCTAATTATTTAAACATCTTGCCCTGCTACCTCTGGTTTGGAACTAAGTTCATAGAATGTTCTTGATTGATAAGGTTGGCCAAAATTTGTCTTTTTCGAGGAAAGAGTTTCAAAAGCAAGAGAGGGCAGGAGGGTAGAGAAAGTGAGAGGGTGGAAGCTCTTGCTTTGTCTTTTCAAATGTAAAAACAGAGCGTTACTTTCCTTGAAACTGATTGCTGCTTTTTGGGGACCTCCTTCCTCGTACTTCCTGCCACTAGCTGGCTCCTGGACACAGGTGTCAGAGTGGCGGATGTGGTAAAGAGCAGGTCCATGACAGAGTACATGACACGTGTATCATACTTCTGAGCGACAGAGAGACGGGAAAGCATGTTCTCCTCCAGTGCACAAAAGGCAAAGATAAGTGCCCATGCTATGAGGAAGCAATTGAGATTGAGAATTCATCTTCAGGGAGAACAGAGAAGAAAAAGGCATATCCATCTTCCCACCATGGCAGCTCCTACAAGGAAATGACAGAGCACAAGTGGCCGACGAAGCCAAGTATGATTAATAGTGAGGCGAGGAGCCTGGAAGCTCCAAACCAATCTCAAAGTCAGACCTTGTCCGTTTGCTTTGAGTCTGTGGGTTGTGCACATGTGTTGAACAGGTTCAATCAAGAACTTGATGCATTTTGCACCATTTAGTTCAGTGCATTTTAACTCAGGAGTCATTAGTGCTGGATCGAATACTCCATCTTAATAAAACGTCGGCAGACTAATGGGTGCAAAGAAAGCGCTCTCGGTGAACCTTCCTCGGAAGACTCCTCATTGAAAACCCTGCGAGATTGGCCTGAATAATGCATAACGCCTGTCACCAACCCTCAGAAAGAAGCCGCTGCTTTCTCTGCCAGGATTTAACGGATCTCATTTAATCAATCTCATAAAAAAATAAAATGGAATAAAATAAAATGTTCTTAACATGCAGTGAAATCGAGGTGAATTTTCATCAAAAGGCTTTTATTGTTATTGCTGTTGTCATTGTTATTTATGATGATGATAATGATGTTTTGGGGAATGAACCCAGGGTCCCACCAGCAATCACTCTGCCACCTAGCTATATCCTTGGCTATTTTGCTGTTGTTTAAATTAACATGCAAAGTAATAGAATTTGTTGTGACATCTTCATACCTTTCCATTTGAAAGCAGAGTCTCACTAAGCTACCTTGGCTAGCCTAGAACTCACCTTGTAGCCCAGGCAAGCATTGAACTTGTGAATCTCCCAAGTAGCTACGATTATAAGTCTATGCCACGCAGCCCAGCTTCTGATTGATCTCTTGCTATCCTACTGTGCCAACATTCTACCATGTTATATTCACATATAACATCTTTTTCTCTGATTTTGATGGCATTCCAGAAAGAGGTAATTACAATATATAAAAAGACAATAGCATGGGACTTTGAATCTTATCAAGCTCATCTTAGAAAAATGCTAGTGCAAGATTCATAGACTGATTACATACATACATCCCTAACACAGAAGGGAAATTGCAGATTTTCTTAACTGGAAAAATCATCTATTTTATAAAAAAAAATCACTTCTCTTTTAAACTATCCGTTAAAAGACAGGAAATGTAGAGTAATAGTAGTGATTATATATTTTATAGAAATAATGTGAGGTTCTATAACTCAGTTGGTAGAGTGGTTTGCTCTGCACAGACCAGATGCAACAGCGCATGCCTAGAGACCCAGAGCAATGATCTAGATTGTCCACAGCTACACAGAGAGGCTGAGACTTGTGACCAGCCATGGACACAGATTCTATATCAAAAAAGAAAAGAAAGGAAGCAGTAACGTTGAAGTCATTTTCAACTTTTGATAAGACAAGCCAACATTTGTTTGAGCACATCTTGGTGATTTTAATGTATTCATTTAATTATCTCAATAACTCATTGAGATAAAGAATTGTTTATTAGTCCCATTTTCAGGGGAGGAAACAAAGACACAAACAGACTGATTACATTTGTCAAGCTTGCATAAATAAAAAAATTAAAAACTGATTTTTACACTGTATAACCCCACAGGAAAGCAATCAGTAGCTCAAAAATAATAATTCCATTATTTTGTTCAGACTCAGTATAAAGCCTTTTCAAAAATTATGTTGCAACTATCATCATTCCCATGGTACAAAATAAGTGTATTTCTAAATTAATAAATTTGTGTTTCACATTTTCATGACATATTTAAGATATAGATGAAACTCTCTTACGAACATTTTAATCCTGAAATCTTATAGATCTAATTCTTCAAAATTTCTGAAACAACATTTCACTCTCATAAACAGAGACTTATCCCTATATTTCTTATAGAAAACAAGACTATCATTAGAAGTCTACACAGAACCCGTATCTGATTCTCCTGTATTCACCATGCTGCTCAAGTGGGTTTCTTCAATTAAGTTTTACGAATCACGTTCGTGTTATGTGAGTGCACACAAATGCATACACGCGTGCATACACACACACACACACACACACACACACATGCGCGCACACACAAGAACCCATCATGGCACATGGTTGGGGGTCAGAGCTAGTTTTCTCCATCCACTGCATGGGGCCCAGAAATCGAGTTGAGATTTTCAGGCTTTACAGCTAGCACCTGTACTACTGAGCTAGCTCACTGGTCCTCATGTGGTCTGCCTTATCTTACTTGATATAGCAACTCAAAAACAAACAAGCAAACAGACAAAACATTACTCTAAACCTTATAAGTAAAGTTAAAAATGACTTCAAGAATTGAAAAGGAGATTGTCAGGAAAAATAACTACTATGACTTCATATTTAACAAAACTTAGAATCATTAGTGTGATTTATAGCTATAAAATTTTTTATTGCTCAACAAAACTAAACTTAATTCAAAAATACTATTTTTCAGTAAAATTAAGTATTCAATTACTATTTTGGCAATTTATTTTTATATTCGACCATCTAGCCCAGATTTGTAATATACAGAGATATATAGATAGATAGATAGATAGATAGATAGATAGATAGATAGATAGTTAGGTAGATAGATATGAAAAACCAAATCGATATAATAAAATGTCAAACTATGTGCAAAACACCTGAGCAGCAGCTTTGGGACAGCAGTGTTGGACGAGGTCTCCAAACAATCTATGTCCTGAATCAAGACACCCACTGGAGGTGTGAGCTTGCATCTTATCCTCCTTTTTAGAATTATCTAAAAGCTAATTCTTGAACTATAAATGGTGATGGTGGGTGGGTGGGCAGCAGACGGAATTTTAATCCGAGGACAATTCAAACAGGGTGCAAATGCAGTTTGTGGACAACAATCTAGTGCACACAGAATTCTGACTTCCCGAGGTAGTGTTCGGTAATACATGCGCCTTCACGTGTCAACCACAGCAGTAAGTTCAGGTAAATATGGGATTGAACTAACATTCAGTTTGTTGAAGAGTCAAACCAATCTGGTGTGGTGATGAAAACTGAAATACTTAGGTTTCTTACTATTCTCTCCAGTTACCTCCAAACTTGTGTATGCGTTCCACTTCTTTTGATTAATTTGCATATATCTACCCTTACATCTGAAATATGTTTCCTTTCAGTGTTCAGAAGCCGTATATTCGCATGCAATGTTTGTGCATGGATTGGGAGAGGTGGGTTTAGTGTTGTTAGGTTAGATGAATTGCTTCGATCTTTTACCGTTATTAACCTCCCTAAATTTCTGGTCCTTAGTTAAAACCACCTTTCTTCATAGCAAAATCAATTGTCATTAAACCGTACATCAAACGGTGATTTCCTTTCACATAGCCACAAACATGAGCCAGGAGCATTTTTTTTTTAACTAAGGTGAGCATGTTTCTGCTCTGGAAATATAAACCTAAAGTCCTTATTGTATTCCCAAATGCACTGAGAGTACCTGTATCATCATCACAAACATTAACAGTTATCTGAGGAAAAGCATGTGTTTAATCACAGTGAATGTTACATTGTACATGGCAAATACATAGTGTTATCTTTCCGTTAATATAGGATTTAAAAGCTTAAAACTATAATTAAAATCTTCATCAGCTAGCAAACTGAAGCATTCCATCCAAAGCAACTGGTAGACCATGCCAGTTGCCCATGCTCAGGACTAAGGATTGCACGAATCCTCATCTTTCCTGCTTTGTTCTTGCAAATATAGCAGCTAAGACGATGTACCGCCTAAAATTTGCAGGAAAACACTTCCCTTTCCATTCTTTTTGTTGCTTATATTTTGAATTCCCAAGGTTTTGTCAGCTGTAAGGGACAGAATGAGCTTAAAACAAAATAAAATAAATAAATAAATAAATAAATAAATAAATAAATAAATAAATGTCCCATATTAGGAAGCTAAGGGGGAAAGACAAACATGTCTGACACTGCGCTGTGCTCCTCTGCCTTTAGTCTGTTTTCTCTCTAGCCTCACTCCGAAGATGTTTCTCTAGACAGCCAGAGATCTGAAGGCTCTCAGCACTCTAACTAGATGGTCTCCATAGCATGTGCTCCAGGGCAGAGGACCTCACACTCTCTTTATATCCGTTCATCAAATTCCATAAGAAGTTGCCTGCCAGATCTGGCTATGGATGAGTAAATGAGACTGGGCATCCTGAGTTGGTGTTCGCTGGTTGAAAAGTTGAAAGAAAAACCGCATTCCACCTGTCTGTAGATGGAGGAGTTAATTATGCCGGGTGGCTGTACAGAGATGCACAGAGTCACAGAGAAACAGGAGCAGTGCCCTAAGATTGAGCAGGGAAGAACAGTCTGCTGCAATAGGAACTTGAACCACTTCAAGTCCATTTCTCCGAAACACAATTTGATTTTATTTGAATTTTCAGACTACATTATTTAAAAGCAAATTAAATTGTTTCTAACAATAAACTTTGTCTAGATCAGTATTTATAAATGTTTACATTCACAGACACCTAGCATTCCAACTTTCACAGATATCTTCACACTCAGGACTGAGCAGACAGATCTGTGGGTAAAGTGTTCGCCATGCAAATCTAAGGTTGTGAATTTGATTTCTCGGCACCCATGTAAAATACCAGGCACATCAGTATGTGCCTGTAATTCCAATGTTGGGAAAACTGAGACAGGGTCTTGCTAGCCAGTCTAGTCAATCAGTGAGTTTCAGGTTTTCTGAAAGACCCTGTCTCAAAAATAAGGTGGAAAATAAACCAAGGAAATATCTGGTATCAACCTCGGGCCTCCCCCATACCAGTACATACAAGTACACACACACACACACACACACACACACAAATAAAGCAACTTCAAATTTCCTTCCATGCAGCAACACACTTCAGGGCAAAAGAAACCTCATTCTTCACCAAAATATCACAAGATCAGTCTCTAGGTCACACGCTAACCCTCTTCTCCTCTGAAGACTCTTAGCCAGGTGACCACAATTCAAATCACCTTCAGCACCATTATCTCCCACTTGTGGCCCATTAAGCAATGCTTAAAACATTCCAAGGCTTCCCTAACCAAAACTCCCAAAGTCTAAATTCCTCCAAACAAAAGCATGGTTAGGCCTACCACAGCAATACCATAATTGGCGTTACCAACTTCTGTCTTAGTTAGGGTTTCTATTGTTGTGAAGAGACACCATGACCACTGTGGCATATTTAATTGGGGCTGACTCACAGTTTCAGAGGTTTAGCCCATTATCATCATGGCAGGAAACACGGTTAAATGCAGCAGACAAGGTGCTGGAGAAGGAACTGAAAGTTCTACATCTTGATCTGAAGCAGCAGAAACCGAGTGCCTCACTGGGTGTGGCTTGAGCATATAGGAGACCCCAAGGCCCACCTCCACATTAACACACTTCCTCCAAAGAGGCCGCGCCTACTACACCAAGGTCATACCTCCTAATAGTGCCGTGCCCTATGGGCCAAGCATTGAAACACATGAGTCTATGTTGGCCATACCTATTCAAACCACCAAATTTACGGTGTCTATTTGTGGTATTACCCAACTCCCATTACAGGGTAACTCCATTGTGTGTGTGTGTGTGTGTGTGTGTGTGTGTGTGTGTGTGTTCCACACTCCTCCCTTCAAGGCTAGATATCTATGCAGGAAAAGAGGAGGAAAGGTTATAAGGCCCAGAGGTGGTAGATGAATCCAAGAAAACCATGTTTCCCGCACACAGTGGAGCAGATGGACATATGTAGAGACAGTGACAGGACATATAAGACCTCCACAAGCTCAAGCCTGACAGCATCTCATCATGGAGGACGGGAGGTGGAGTCTCATTCCTGGATGAAGAACCATTAGCATCTGAATGCTGATAGAAGAGAGAAAGTCAGTGTTCTTCAGTGGGGCGACAAACACTTGGTATACTGCTCACACTCCGAAGCAGGTCCTTGTGCTGTCAGCCAACACAAACTGGATTGGGAGCAAAGACAGAGTGAGAATACGAAGTTGGGTGGGTAGGGGGTATGGTAGGATATGAGAGGAGTTGGGGGTGGAGATGAATATCATAAAATACATTGTGCAAAAATCTCCAAGATTTAATAATAACATAAAAGAACTAAATGCTGCAGCACTTAACCTCCCTGCTAACGTTTGCTCCTGTTGGTCTCTCGGTTTGTTTGTTTTAATCTAAGACCCCAACTTTAATCTAAATTGGGGGAGGGGTTGGCTTGAAGGTTTCATGCTGGCTGTGAAAATTCCACCAACTTAGTTTGCCTCTTAATCTCTCCTCTGTAGTGCCCCCTTAAAGTGCAGCTTTGTAGGAGTTTTAGAGATGTTGGGCTTGAAGGCGCTTTTGAAATATTTCATTTCTAAGCTGAGTCAAAAATAGGCATGTTTGTTAAAAAAAAAAAATCCCCTCACAAAGAAGCTTGTCTGGGGAGAGAATTCTTCAAACCTCAGACGCTTCTTTCAGAGAGCTTCTGCTCCAATTCATGGGGCTCATTGTTCAGATCTCCGAGCTCGGTCCTCACAGCTTGAACTTCTTTTCAAAATTGTTTAATAACTTTTAGAATGTGTTCCTTACTACGTCTTGTGTGCTTCCGGTGTCGGTGCTTGCCTTTTGATTTCTGTTACTTAGTCCACTCTTATATTATGGGTCTTGAAAAAAAGGGGGAAAGTCAGAGCTGTCCAGCTTTTTTGTAAAACAGTGCTCATCCAACTCAGAACCTTGTCTCCATATGACAACTTCACAATCATGCTTTTTCTTATTGAGGCCTTTACTATACTTGAGGGGGAAAAAAACTTCTATATATCCAATTCATAAGGGTACTATTCTGGATAGAAACAGTATATTAAATCACAGATGGTCCAGATCTGACCAAGAAGCCACACCTGATCCTGATGAGAAATTAAAGGAGAAAACTGATATTTATAGTGTAGTCACTTACACTACATAAATCCTCTTTCAATCAAGAGATTTAAGTCACATTCCAATGTTACTATCACATTTAGTTTTCTCTGATAATTTACTTAAGAAAATAATTTTGAGTGCTTGAAAGATGGCTCAGGAGTTAAGAGATCTTACTGCTCTCCCAGAGGACCAGGGTTCAATTCCCAGCATCTACATGGCACACAAGTATCTGTAACTTGAGTTCCAAGGGATCCAACACTTTCCTCTGGCCTCCAAGGGCATCAGGCACACACATGGTGCACAGATCCACATGCAGGTGAAACACTCATACACATAAAATAAAACAATGTTGAGTAATGGGGTTATAACTCAGATGGGAAGGAGTTCCCGGCGTATGTGAGGACCCAGGTTCAACCCCTAGCATTGTGTAAAGAAGGGGGGGGGGGGAGAAGGAGCCTTTACTTGTTCCTTCATAGTCAAGAGGGCTGCCTGAATAGTTGACCTGAGATAAATACTTTTAAAACACTCTTGGTTAGCATGAGTCATGTAGCATCATCTCTGTTTTCCCAGAAGCTGCAGGGTATTACTCTTTTACCATGGCACACACAATCACGCCCCCTTCGGGGACCTGTTATTTCAACTGTATTATATACACAGCAGCCAATTCTGCTTCAGACCTGACAATTAGATTGAGGTTGTGTCAGCATTATCACCAGTGAAGAAGCAATTCCAAATGCACATTCTTCCCATGGAAGAGAGCAAAGGCTACCCAATTTCCTCTGTCTCATTTCTCACCTACCTCAGTGTTACTTGTTCAGCCGTGCAGAGTTCAAGAACCTAATTCTATTCATCATCATAAATTAACCCGCTGGCTAAAAGTCTAAATAGGCATAAATGATTGGTTGATCAGATTGCTAACTCAACTTCTTTCCCAATAAATTTACTTTTATTCTGTTAATTGGGGTGGGGCAGGGCGTGCAAGTGCAGATATTCATGGGGGCCAGGTGAAGATCCTCCTGGAGTTGGAGGAGCAATAGAAATGAACTTGATTATAACTGCAAGAGCAGTCACACACTCTTAACCTCTGAGCCATTCTTCCTACTCTACCTCTTCATTTTTGACTGTTTGTTTGTTGGCTTTGCTTTATTTTTGTTGCTGCTGCCTGAGATAGAGTCTTATTATGTATCCCTCGTTAGTCTGGAGCTCAGTACATAGATCAGGATAGCCTCAAACTCACAGAGATCTGCCTGGTTCTGCCACACATGTTCTGAGAATAAAGGTGCATGCCACCAATCCTGGCATCCTTACTATGTTTATCAAGAAACATAATTCCAATTAGATGGTAATGATTTAACCAATGAGTCAATGCATATTGCTCCCAATAAGAGTACAGTGAAGACTGCTAGCTCTTGAGTGGTATCTTAACTTGGACTATAACAAAATACGCAGGGTGATTTATAAACAACAGGAATTTTATTTCTCACAGTTCTCAAGATAGGGCTATCTAGGTATCTCCATGCACTTAAAATGCGAAAAACAAAAGAGAGTCTAAGGTAAAGCTATCCCACATTTTATACCCACTCAGCAGAGTCTCTGCCTTAGTCTCATCTCCTCAGAGGGCTCATCTGACAAGAATCATTATAGGAATTAATTTTCAGTGCTCATTAAGGGGGCATATAGGCCGTACAGACAAGAATATGAAATCTCCAAAATGGAAGTTAAATAAAATTAACCTAGCCAACTGAACCTTTATCCTGCCTTTCTTGCTTCCTTCTGTTTGTAGAAGCTGGTACAGCAAGGGTCGTAGTTCAGTGAGCAAAGAGCTTGCTTTGCAAGTTGTGCTGAGATCCCCGGCACACCAGTAATGGGCAGTTGTGGTGATGCACATCTGTAATCCCGGTGCTCTCACACTGAATTAAGAGGTAGAGACAGAGAGCCTTGCACATCATGGTGCAGCTACTCTGGAGAACACAGCAGTGAACAACAAAACAGACCCCATAGCAAATGAAGCGACCAGGTGAGTACTGTACTCCAGTCTACAACACACACACATGCATGAGCACACACCTACACACACACACGAGCACACATGCACATGAACACAACACACATACACATACATGATCATTCACATATACACAAACATTAGAAACATACACAGCCACCTAAGTTTTTTTTAATGATGTATATTAAAGCTTGTGCCATTTGGAGTCCACACATAAGAGCTCAGGCTACTCTATGCCTTTTCGTATAGTCAGAATACCATCAGAGGTCACTCAGTGGAGCCTGGCCTTAAGTTATAGCCTGAGGAAATGAATTTGTACATTTCCAGGCTTTGAAACAGTCATCTCAAAGGTTTCTGTTCCCAAGGATCTCCCAAATCTAGTAGCAGGAATAGACTCAGGGACTCACATAGGATGTGAAGCACCAAACCCTTACCTTTCTTCTCTTCTCTTGCTCCTACTCAGTCCATATTAATCTAACCATCAGCTTCCAAGTACTGCATGCATCCTGCCCCTCCTTAGTCCTAATTACTGGATGTTGAGTCCAATGGACATTTCCAAAAGGAAAACAGTTCACCCTAACAATGGTATAATTCAAAGAGGGTTTAACAAAGGGACTATTTACAAAGATAGGACCAGGGTGAAGGAGAAAGATTAAGATAAAGGCAAATTCTGGGCTAGAAGAGCCAGACCCATTATATTCTATATCCAGAGGGAGCTACAGATGAAGCAACTCCAGACCCAGAAGGGAAGAGTTGTAAAGGGAGAAAATGAAGAGTATCGGTTGAATAATACTGAAGGGGCCAAAGGACAACACCCTGACTGCACCTTCCCTTCATTTTGATGTGTCTGGGGAACTCTCCACAGAAAGGCCAAGAAAGCCCAATCAATGTGATTCACATGGGTGAATCTTTAATGGTCTGGAGAAAGATAGAGAAAGATTGAATAGCCTGGAAGGTAATATATAAAACGGCCCGCACAGTTCCTGTATCACCCAACAAAAAATGTTTCTTTCTTCTTGTTCATCGCCCTGGGGCATATAAAGAACAGTACTAGTGATTCCTTTTTTATTAATATAGGATGCTTACGGAATTTGGATCTTGACAGCATCTGATGTCCCTCCAGATGATAACACCCTGTTATTCCCAACAATGGCAGTTTCATAAGCTTTGCTCCTACACATAGCAGGATTTTTTTATGTGGAAAATGCATCTGATTTCCTTTTATACTCCTGTAATTATCTAACACATCGAGGTCATTCCCAACTGTCTATTAGACTGGATGGTAATTCTACTCAGTTTTCACCATCACCAACACTGCCATGGCTTCCCACTTGTGGACAGTAGCTGAAAGAGTACCAATATGCTTCCGTTAATAGCACGTCTTCCCAGTATTCCTTGAGATCCTTACAAAATCCCGTTACCACTTGTCACTTCACGCTCATTTGCTTTCATTTAATATAGCCTCATGATATGGTCCAATCTCCCAGTTTGCAACTTATTTCCCATTGGTTTCATTTTAGATTGGCTTCTTGGTGTCGCAGAGGAAGATAGATAAATCTCATCAGTAACATGACTTCAAATTATAACTTGTGTAGTTTGCTTTAGGGAAGATTTCCTACAGATTGTTTATAGCTTCTGACACTTATTGATGTTAGTATTGGGCAAGTCTGCCTTTGAATCTATGTTATGGTAGCATAAAATAAGTTACTAGTTACATAGATGAATGAGGAACAAATGAATGGGCAGATGTATTCATGAATAAGAGATTGAACTGTTGGCAATCTCAAGACTATATCTCACAGTCTATGCCTGCGCATTGCCTGTTAACTAACCTCAGTTGTGTGGAGGATATGCAGACGTGTGGAAACTTGGGACTTTGGGAGCACTTGGCTTCTGGAGTGTGCAGATGTATATAGACTGTCATAAATGAAGATCATGGGAAATATGAGCAATCCAATCTAAACAATGTTGATGTAACCAGCGCACCAAACTAGAAGAGATACCTGTGCATATAGAAAAGGATAGAAACATTTGGAATCCTGGCTTCCGTTCAATGAATTCTTCAACACATTCCAGAGGCTCTGTATTCATTGCCAAGGTGCCTGTCACCAAGCTTCCTGTCCTGTTGGGAGCTGTGAACCCCCAGATCCTGAAAACAACTTGTTTTCCCCTGATCTGAGTGCCTATAGCTGCTCTGAGAACCAGACCCTCATGAGTTCCTGATGGCAGGAGAGTTGTTTCTGGTGGGTTTGGTTGGGGCGTGGCTATCCCTATGTAAGCTGCCCCTGAGCACACTAAAGTTGCCTTCTTGGGGCATTCCTGTTTCAAGGATGACCTGTGTCTCTGTCTCTCTCTGTCCGTGTGTCTTTTTGTGTTTCTATCTCCAGCCCCTTGCCCAGCTCGGGAACTGTATGGTGGTGCATAGAGCACAGACAGGCGTCGTGGGCCACACTGTCCCATACGTGGGTTCGGTTAATCATGATAGCATCCATTGTTTCTTCATGTAATTTCTTCCCTTCTTGCTGTCTTGGAAGGACAGCTCAGCTCTCGCTCTACCTTACCAGGATGTATCTGACGATTCAACTGCAGGGTTCTTAGAATCTGCTTATCATTGTTCCTTTGTTTTCGTTAGACTCCCTGGGCTTTCGCATTGTAGAGAAGAACGTAGCCGGATGTGAGCCAACCAGGTTAGAAATAGTTCACTCCATCTGACTTCGTTTTCATTAAAATTCCTTCAGTAGCAAACCAGTAAATACGTGGTGACATGGCCATGAATCCCATCTGACCCGCTGGTCTTGCCTAGATTAGTACAATCCCTGTCTTCCTAAGGCCCAAGAGCAAGCAGACTGTTGTGGGCTCCCACTTCATCAGACACTCAGTGTTTCAGCCAGCGTGGAATTACTATGAACATCCTCGTGGATATGGATGGATCATAAAACGCCCCCTGCTTCCGGGACTGGATTTAGTTCTACCGCAAGGAACTCTTCATTAAAGACCGGCGGTGCTATCAGAACTCTCCCTCGCTTCCCATTAGTGATCCCTTGGATGTGCTGGCCTCCTAGGTGCCTTCTGGTAATTGTGTATCTGTGCAGCGCTTTCAGGAGCTTAGTGGGATATCATTAAGCTGACTGCACTAATGTGTTGATCCAAGAGCAACCAAACAAGTGGGACTGCATTGTGACTGGAATTGAAATGTCAGGAGTAAATGTGTCCTTTTGGCAGATGCTACCTGAGCCTAGATGGGAAAGCTAAGAAGTGAGACATTTGCCATTTGCAGTGAGATAAAATGTTTGTAAGAAGGTGGGGATTCTTGTGTCTCCCTCCGGACTCTACAAACACATTTCCTGAGAGGTGATGCCTGTGTCTCCTACTTAAAGTCACTCAGTCATTCAGCAAGTGTTTATTGAAGACCTACTATGTGCCTGGCACTGCTGTAATCACTATGAATACATCATGATGAAAACAGGAATACGTGCTAATAAGGCATTTGTTTGAACATCCTCCTTGGTCATGAAGCAGATGAGGCTAGATTATCCTGCTGCTCCTCTTCTCGGTGAACACGGAGCTGAGCCTAATGGTGGTCCATGATGCTTAGGAGAGAGCACAGAGCTTGTAAGTCAATAGCAATGCCTTTCTGATATTAACTGCTATTTTACAAGCCAGCACTCCATAGACTCTTTAAATTTATGTGCATTTCATACACATGAAGACAACTGACCTCTGGACAGTTGGTCTCTGCACCTTTATCACCCCCATTCTACAGCTGGGACAAGGAAGCAGAGGCTAAGGGACTTGACTATGATAACACAGCTCCTTGGAAATCCGTGCTTTGTGCCATTTTGTTTGACAAAATTAGTAGGAAACGACTATGACATCAGCCTAGAGTTGAGAAACTAGTCTGAGCATTAAAAAATAGCAATAAAAGCTCAAGAAGTTTATTATAACACTCATAAGTCAGAAATTTCCCATTAATTTCACAGAGCTGAATTCAGCGGTCATGACTAAGAAGAGCTATTCCACTGTTACCTTCATACTAGCCAGCATGACATCCGATGCCAGAATGGGGATTCCAAACAGGCAATCCGCATCTTGCTCTGCTTCTGGCTTCTGCATTGGCCTACAGATTCTAGAGTCCTAAGCTAGAGATCCTACAGCCTCTAGCTTCTGACAGACTGACGATACCTCAGCGTTGACGTTGAGAGGGCTCTGGGCATCCTGGCTGCAGAAGGCATACAGAATTTCAAACTGGCACAAGACCTAGGAAACACTGTCTCGGAAAAGAGCTCAGCCATAACCAGCCCACAGGGGAAGAAGAAAGGGGGAACCTATCTCAAGCGAAGCTGTTTCCAGATCAGCAGAAATACTAATGGATTTATGACCCTGACTTTTAACTTCCACGAGGCAAATCTTCAAAGCCTGACAGGTGTTTTGGCCATGGGTTATGAAATAATGACTCGCAGATGATGGCCTAAAGTCTGACTACATGCAAAGTCATCGACCTTGTACCAGGTGATCTGAGTTCTGACTTCATCTGTATTTTATAGTAAGGCATATGTGCGTAATTTCATGTATTATTTATTCCTGACAGTAGCTGCTAATCTGGTGGTAGTATTACTTATTTCTGTTGAGAAAGCTTAAGCATACATGGTTTGAGTAACTTGCCCAATATCACACAACTAATAAGATCAGGACAAGTTTAGAAATCAGGTTTCTACCATTCCAAACACAATGTTTAGTCAAATGCACTGAATTAGTCAAATTGGCATAATACCCATCAAACTCTCTCACAAAGCTGATGCTAAATGAACTAATATTCATTTCAAAGGTCTGTACAGAAGCTCCCAAACCCTCATGGAAGACATTTCTATTTGGTACTGAACTAAGTAGTAATAAAATATATAATTTATAAAGTCTTTACTCAGACATTAGTCATTACTATGAGGTCCCATGTGTACATAATGACAGCAATCAGTAACTTTCCACACACTTAGAGTATTCTGTGCTTCTGTGCGTCCTGAGCTGAGGTACCACCAAACAGAGTGTTCTCCGTGACTTAGCTTGTGGTTATTATCATCACAGATATCAACGCGGCCCCCAGAGCTACAATTTGGCTTCTAGATTAAGCATCAAAATGCAACACGAGTTCTTGGTCTAGTTCCACTCCTAATAATCATTTTTAACCACTTGCCGTCTCCGTCCCTTCACCTTCTGCCTTCAGTATAATAGATAAAGAGTAACCTGCCATTAGCTGCATTGTTCCGGTTCTGCAGCTCCCAGAGACTAGAAACAAGACATGCTGAGCCATTAAATACACTGCAAAAGTCCCAAGTGGCATTTGTTTAACTTTTACATACAGTGTGCTACGAAATGAGCAACTGCACAGAAAATAAAAATGTTAAGAGCCTTTCCCGCTAGGCCATTATAGTCTGAGGAGAAAAGGCAATTGTTCCTTTGTGTGGCTTGTCACACTGTGTGGTAAGGAGTATTTGATTCTGGGATATTTTTCTGCAGTGACTGAAAGTTAAAGATTTCACTGACTAGATTAATTCCCAATTTCCACAGAAGTGCCTAAACATCTTTCAAGGTGAGCGTTAAAAGGAACTTTGAAAGATTATATAGCCACTGACAAGGTCATGCTGCAGCTATGATCCGTGGGGACAAAGTACAAGGGCGGGGATCCTGGGAATATGTGAAATCACTGGACAGCCAACTAGCGGTGCTGCAGTTCTATTTTATCTGGAATCTTGTCTAGAGCAGAGTCTACTTACTTGAATTTTGATGTGAGAATTTGTAAGATTACCTACTGTTTGGGGGCAATAAGCTATCCTCTCTCGGTTTCCATCTTTTCTTTGTTATTTTTGGTGAATGGGACTCCTGACATTTAAGTTTTAAAAATTAATATATTCTGGAGCTTCCATTTTGGCCAGAAACATATGTTTTAGATATGTCTGGCAGTATTTCCCAGAAATTCTCCCCTAACAAGCCGTGCATCCCGGTGAACATTCATGCCCTCTGTTAATCTTCAGGAAGGCCTTCTTCAGACACTGGGATTTTCATTTTACAGATAGCAGATATGAGGCTCAAAGAGATTAAGTTCCCTTGAGTATTAGACATAAATTCTCATGTTCTGAGCATCCGATTCTGTTATCAACACCCACAATACACACACGGACCGTCTTGGCATGTGTCCTACAGTCCGCTGCCAAGGTTGCTGGGCAGAAGTAAGTAACAGATAAAAATTTCACTTCTGAGTCCCCTAGGCAGTCAGTAACAACATTAACCAAAAATTACAGAAGCCACCCAAACCTCTTCACATGTAACGTTTATTTCCCTTTTTTTGCTTTTCTGTTTTGGGCCAAAGACAAAAAAGAAGCCCAGCTAAGAAAATAAATGCCAACTCTAGAGGCTGATGTTGTTCATTCTAGCTTAGTCTTAGAGGAGCAGGGGTCATATGATTTTAAAAGCCCTAGTAAGACCTACAGCTTGACTGATGGTGTCTCCAGATTTCAGAAGTCAGAAATCTATTCCTCTGTACCGGTAAGAGCGTTGCCCCCATTCTTTCAAAGATTGTCAGAGACCAGTAATTAATCAGAAATGAACAGCAAAGATGCTGGGATTTCTCCTTCATCTGCAGCTTGCTGTTACGTAAGTGTCAGGGTACCTTGCCTTTGCTACCACGTACTGAACAAACTGTGGAGTAACTCTGCACTCTAAGCAACATTTTTTTTTATCTAAAATCCCAATTAGGTTTCTACTGCACAGAGCACGTCGCCCGTGGCTTCCCGCTTATGCAAACAACTTCAGAACACTCTTCCAGGGCGGAGGATGCGCACCTCCTTGCACAACGCACTTCAAGGAAAGCCGCAGCGAATCAGTTTGCATGCAGACTAGCGTAATGACCTGAATTTGGACTTATTACAAGACTAAACTTGAAAATCACATCACTTCACGTTTTGGAATTTGGATTATAAGGATTCATGTGAAGTGAAAGTGTCTACATATTTTTTGAGAGAACTGATAGGTTAAACAAGATGCTCTGAGGTCAGTTTACTGCCATTAAGCTCAGAATGGAGTGTTTTAGAATTCCTTTTTGAATTAGCTATATATTATCTTTGTAAAATTTGAAACAAAGAAAATTTAAAATATCATTATCCTTTTTGTTTTTTTTTGTTTGTTTGTTTGTTTTTTTTTTTTTGGCTGACCATATTCTAGAAATTTCCATAAATGGCTTAATATTTACTGTCTTACATTACCAACCAAAATCACTATGGGGAATAAAAGATAAAAGTTCCACTGTGGGACCTTTTCACTGGCTTTGGTTGGAAGTGCTATTTGTTATTTTTTTTTCTAACTAGCGTCTTTAAGTAGAGGAATGTGGCTATAACGCCAGTGATCTTTCCTGTAGAGGTGAATGGACCGGAGGATGCATTTGCTTACATTTCGACATTAGCTTACTCTTTGCTGCCACCTAGTGCACAGTTGCTAGTTTAGCAAGTTGCAAAGCCGTTCGTTTGCATAAAACATGCGCAGAAAGAAATCCCAGTTAATCTAGTGTGCGGTTTCATTTCCATATCTGAAAATCATTCTGCTTTGCTTTCTCTCATAAAAAAATGAAACCCAGACAGTGAAATCGAGACCAGTGAATATTTTTGTACATCATAGGAACACTAAAAAAATCATCGTTTCAGCAGCATATTACGGTGTGATAAGTTGAAGTTTAGCCAGTGTAGTGTTTGTGCACATTTATAAAATGCTGTGGCACAACGGGTCCCCAGCCACCATTCAGTTTTGATGCCTTTTTCAAAGATGAGGACATCGAGGCCTGGGGGATAAATGACTTATTCAAAGTCACGGAAACAGCTATTTGTCAAGGCAGAGGCAGAAAGTGGGTCAGCCTGCTCCCGATGTAGGGCATCTTCCCCGTGTGCCCTTCTGATGAGATCTCAGAGTCAGTGTTGTGACACGGCCCATGTCTGATGAACAGAAAAGACACCGTCGCCCCCATAAAATCACACTCAAAAGTATACCGGTTCAGAGCACTTGACAATTTTTACTACAGTGAACATAGCTGACTCACCTTGTAAAATAACATCTCACAACTAGGGATGAGAAGTCATGTGTCTTTACTTAAAAATCACTAAAAAAAATAACTTCCTTAGTCCATGACTAGTTACCGATAGTCTCTTGCCCAGCCTTAAAGAAATTTTCTGAAGTAGTTAGAAATCTACGTTACCAATCATTAAAGCTCTCTTGAGAATTAGACAGCTTGTAGGGCCAAAACAAAATACCGTGAACGGGGTGATCAAGACAGTGGCGGCGCACTCTCACACGGTTAGGAAAGCCGAAGGCCTGACCTCGGGCTTCTCATAGAGTTTGGGAGCCTTTTTCTAGCCTGCTGAAGATCACTTTGCATGTCCTTCCTCTCTCCTCTGTTCCTCTTTGAGGGCTGAAGGCTACAGTTTGGTTCCTATTCACTAAGCACATTTGCTTCTCCTTTTCTCCCCCCTCTCCCCGCATCTTCACTAACACTTATCTCATTTTGGCCTTTGCCAGTATGGTATATATTTAAGGAGCTTGAAAAGTGGCTCCGCGATTAAGAACCTGGATGCTTTCCCAGAGGGTTTCAGTTCATTTCCGGAGCTCACACTGCGGTCTGCAACACTCTAGAACTCCAATTCAAGGGATTCTAGCACCCTCTTCTGGCCTCTCTGAGCATGGCAGGTCTAGGGTGTATAGCCATCCTTACAGGTGAAGCATTTAAACAAAAAACAAAAAGAGTAAAAGGAGGGAAAAATGATGCACGGTCATTTCTTTATCTGAAAAAAAAATCCTCCAAAATGTGAAACACAAACTGTTCTCCATTGTGCTTTAAGACCTTGAGCAAATCCTTAGGAAAAAAAGAAGTCTGGTGTGAACGGACCTCTTTACACCAGTTAGTCATATTCTAGCATTTTATCTTATAGAGGAGGAAGCCAGAACCTACAGACATCCCAAATGATTACGTCATTCTTACTGACTCTAAGCACACTTTCATATTTCTTCCTTATGTCTTCAGTTTCACCCTTGAGGAAGACTAAGTCGAAGTTACCATTGTGACTTGATCTGCCCGGAAACAAAGTCCGTAGTAGCAAGCTGTGCTCCAAAGTCCCCAGAGTCAGATCCTAAATGCATACGCAGACGTATGAACCAACAGAAGTGTTGCTGAGGAAGTCCTCAATCCAAAAACCGTACTTCTAAGACATGCACAATGAATTCTAACTAACGTGAAACACTGAAGGTTTAATCAAAGACATATGGAAGGCACACATTTCTAAGGAGCAAGAGGAGGAAGGGG
This sequence comes from Alexandromys fortis, assembly GCF_014885135.2. Lineage (NCBI taxonomy): Eukaryota > Metazoa > Chordata > Mammalia > Rodentia > Cricetidae > Alexandromys > Alexandromys fortis. Next base: position 10,777,857 of record NW_026067903.1, on the reverse strand, counting down.
TTAGAGAAGAATGAAGATCAACAGTTCTATGACCATGTTTATTGGTTTATTCTTGGTGCTCTCCCACAGCTCCCCGTCCCCAACCATAGTTCCTGTGTGCTCACAATCATCCAGTGGCTGATGCCCAGCAAAGAGAAGACAGAACAAAGATGGTGCAGAGGTCACTCCGTGCCTCAAAGCAGGCTTAGAGCACCAGTCATTTATTGGGTCAGCGCCAGAAGGATAAAATCAGAGATCCCTCCTGTTCAAATGGATGACAGTAACTGCTTCCTAAAGACATGAGAAAGTATGTTTTTGGAAAGCATTTTTCTTACACCAGTCTGGTTCCTCTCAGGAAACCAAATGCATAAGCCCAGAGAGACGTCCTGGTATTGTGTTTTTAGAGGTGTTGTGATGTTCAGGTAACCAAGAAGGATACGGGAGACCTGTGAGGCCGTCACCAGGGGAGGTTGTTGGTACTCTTCCATCCACAGGAGAGGGAGTTAACAAAGGTCTGTCCGGAGCCTGAGGAGATCTGCAGCTGAGAAGGAGACTCCTGACAGGGGCTGTTGGCACAGATCCCTCAGCACCTTCCAGGAATCTCTCTTTCCTCCAAGCTCCCAACCAATCAGATACAAATGGAACGACAGTTTACACCATTATTCAGCTTGAAATGTGGTATCCGAGCATGTGCATGCTCATGTGTGTGTTACTGTCTGTCTGTCTGTTTTTCTGTATTTCTGAAACAAGATATTTTGATTCTTGGGACTTCAACTAAAGCAATATCCCATGGTGTAAATAAAAGTCATGAGAGAGAAAGAGAGAGAGAGAGCTGAGGGAATGGTCAGTCAGATACTTGCCATGCAAGTCTTAGGACCTAGTTTGCTCCCTAGCACCCAGGTTTTTCACCAGCATAACAACATGTAGCTGCAACTCTCACTCTGGGGAGACAGACACAGGCACATCCTAGGGCCTTGCCAGCAAGGCAGCATAGCTGGAGCATCCATCTCCAGGTTCCTTGAGAGACAAGCTCCAAAAATAAAGGGGTGAGTGATGAAGGAAAATGTCCATCTTTGACCTCTGGCCTCAACACGCTGTGTGCTCAAATGTGAATTCAGCCCTGCACACACACACACACGCACACGCACGCACACACACACACACACACACACACACACACACCAGTTCTGCTCCTTGTTTTCTTGCTTCTCCCGTCTGAGTCTCTTTACACTTTTCCTGACCACTTTGCTTCATATCCATCCTCACCAGCATCCCACTATCTGCCGCAATATGTCTACCACCTTCCATCAGAACCAATGGCAGTCTATGCATTTCTATCTGTCCTGTTCTTCCTCCCTCCCCCCCCCATTTACTTCTCCCATACCCCTAGCATTCTTGCATTAGAAAATAGGCCCAAGTGCACAGCTTTGACAAAAGTAGCCACCTAAAGTTAAATCCAGTCATAGACCAGACTACCGGCTAGTCCTCCATTAAGACCAAAGCCCTTCTGGCCTGAGGTTCTCTATAAACTCAGCAGGAGGTTCTCTATAAAGTCTTCCAGAACGAGTGCTTTGAGTCATCCACTCCTGGAAGCTTCTGTATGACTTGATAAAAGGAGTACCGAATACATGCTTTACTTCTTCCTTTTAAAAGCACTTGTCTTTGAAGAGGAAGTGAGATACTACATTTGTCTCAATAAAAACGCAATGAAGCATACGTAAAGCATCACATGTCATGCCTCCTGATGTCCCCTGACCATGTCATTCCCTTGAAGTCTCCCGGATACTGCCTGGCTAACCTAAGCACCCTCCTTGGATTCCTAGACAGCTGCAGATGAACCTTCCTCCTTAGTCCAACAGAGCCTCTTTGTTCGTTTGTTTCCTGCCTCAGCAATCAATCCAGTGTCTCCGTTACATGGTAGAATCTCAACTTCCATCTTTTGAATTAGTTGTCAAATACTGACGAACTATTAAATAGGGAGGCTACATAATGTTCAAAATCACAAACAGTATTTTTTTATGTTTAAAAATCACCCGAGTTTAGAATACCACTTTCCTTTCAAGTAGCAACTAACACATTTCAATAAGGTGGCTTATTCAAATGAATCACAAAATATCGAAGTATTACACAGCACCAGATTGCAGAGAATGGCATGCTCCCTGCTGTAACTGTTGTGTGGTGATTGTTATCATCAGCGTTAGCTATACAACAATATTTTATCTGCATTTGCTATTCAGTTGCCAATATCCCCTGTGTTGCAGTTTGCCTTGAGGTGATTCTTAAACCCCACAGCCTAGAAGGATCCTCTAGTGCAGAAAATAACTGTTTGTGTGCTAACTGAATCTCCTGACTAGTACGCAAAAAGGAGTCGTCTATGCTGGATTTTGAATGTGTTCTTCACCGAGCGTCTCTTATCCGACTAGTACCCAAAACTAAATGCGCAGGGTGTGTTTTGTTAAGGGCGTCAGAGCTGGCAAGAGAAAAGGCAAGCTGGGGAATCTCCTTCCCGTTGTTCCCCACTGATGAGGGTCTTTAAAGTAACCAGGAATGCACAGTGGCGGGAGAATGCATCCCTGGGGCTCTGTCTACGCTGAAAATGGACTCCTCATAAAAGTGGTGCGACTCAGCCTTTTGTGAAGCCAGCTGTATTGATTTTACCTTTATTGCCACTCTGATGTCTGTTTTAATTCTAGTTTCAATTTTTCCCATTTGCTATTTGGAGCAAATGATAATTTTAAAAACATTTACCTGCAGTTTCCCTTGGTGTCCATGATAAGTCACGCATTTATCTTTAAAGGCTTTTACAATACCACAGAACAGACATTGGCTGAGTACAAAAGCTGAAGTTGAGACCGTTGCTCCTTATCCTGCTGCTATTTTTCTTGGCACACAGAAGAAAACAACAAAGACTTCAAAAGCCTCTGGAACACGGTGTAATTTTCTAAATGTATAGAGATTTTTTGCAGTTGGCTGTGGTCTAAAAAAATAAGGACTTAACCACAGTAAAAGCTGATTATGTAGGTTTATGTCTTAACAATTCTATTTACCATCCTGCCTACCAACAACTTCTACCAACAAATATATCTGTGCTTAGTCAGACCAATAACTAACCTTCAGAAATAACCCTTAGAGGGGCAGCAAGTGTCTTAGCAGGCTATTTAAAAAGGTGTATGTGGGTATGCTGCCGCTACACACAGAGAGACACACAAGCACCTTTATGTACCTTTATGACTCAACCATAAACCTGATGTACCATTTTGGAAGGCTGTAGAATCTTTAGGAGGCAGAACCTCTTGGAAAATTTGGTCACAGCAGGTGGGGACAAGTCTTAAAGCTCCATTTTCCAGTCCTATTTATTGTCCCTTCTCTCCTTCCTGACTATTGCTGCACTGTGACCAGGCATTATGTTCCAAAGATCATCCCTTCCCAACATTGTAGATTATACTCCCTAGGAACTCTAAGCCGCAATAAGACTTCCTCCTTCTTTCCTCCCTCCCTTCCTCCCTCCCTCCCTCTCTCCTTTCTTTCCTTCATTCCTTCCTTCTTTCCTTCCTCCCTCCCTCCCTCCTTTCCTTTCTTCTTTCCTTCCTTCCGTAAGTTGCTTGTGTCTGGCATTTTGTCATAGCATTAAGAAAAGCAACAAATAAAATAATACTATGATGGATCTTTAAAACATTAAGAAAAAAATGTCAATCACAAAATGATCACGTGGAGCCAGTGAGTTAGCTTAGTAGATAAAAAAGGCCACTGTCGAGGTTGACAACCTAGTTCATTCCCCCAAATCAACATGGTAGAAGGAGAGAAAAAAAAACCCACAAGCTCTTGTCTGACCTCCATGTATACACTGTGGCATGCATGCAAGTGTACACATGTACACACACACACACACAAATGAAACTGTTATATTAAAAAATGACATGTTGTATTATTTGATTTACATGAAATGTTCAAATTAGGCAAATCTGTAGAGAAATAAGACATTACTATTTGCCTACTAGTACAGGATAGCAAAAGAGTGGCCATGGTTAGTCATTGGCATAGGATATCATTAGATTGAGATTTCCAAAATTTGACTGAAGGCCTGAAGATATGGCTTAGCAGTAGAACATTTATAGTGTATGTCTGACCCCAGCAACACTCCCTCCCCCCGCCACACACACACACACACACACACACACACACACACAGAGTTAAGAGTGTGGTGATACATACACAACTCTGTGATTACACTAATACAATTGATGATTATCAATTCAATTGAAGTACACCTTAGATTAATGAGATTTGTTTTATACAAATTACTTCTCAGTAAAGACGTGTGCATTCGTTACGTATACCAGTTCACTGTCTCCTTTCTTCCTCTCTTACAGGCAAGTCCCTGGAGCAATCACCTAGACAGAAGAGCAAAGCATTGAAACGCCCCAGTATTTGCAAGAATTTAAAAGCTGAAACAACTGAGCCGTCAATAACTTCCACAGAATTGCTTTTTGATTCCCTTTACACAGTGTGGGGAAAAAAATGACTTTCCCTGGTTCAGCCTGCAAAAACTGCTGTCTGCCAGACTCTCGGATTCTTGTCCACACACAGAAAAATATAGATAAGGAGGAGCCTTAGTGAGCAAAATCTGCGCTGCCTGACACAACACCTACCAGTCTGCACAGCAGCTGAGCACTTTAAATGTAACTGGCTGGAACTGGATCGTGCTGCACATTTACAACTCATGCTGGATTTTTTTTCAAAGTCCTGAGTCTCATTAGCAAGTGTTATCACATTTATTATATGTGGAAATGATATATTGAGTCAAACAAAAATACATTATCAAATTCATTTTACTGGTTTGATTTTTATTTTCATGTAGTTACTTGTAGGATATTCAAAATTTTACATATGGATTTTATTATATTTTTTAAATGGGTTACATAAATTTCATATATTGGGTTATGTATTTTAGACTGCCTGGGTCTAGAAACCCAAGGACTAAAGGGAATCATTAATTCCATTACTCAGTACCAACTCCCTAAAGATTGGAGAAACTCAGGACAAAAAAAGAGAACATTTCCCAATAAAACTGTTGAAATTGGGTATATAAAGCTGCAAGAAACAGGGCATCTGGGACTGGAGCTTCTCTTTGCTTGCTTTCTCTCACTCCTTCCCTCCTCACAGATTGAAAATCTCTAGACAAATCTCACTGCTGGGCTTCCTGGATCTACATTCATAACAGTGGCAAAAAAATAAGACACAAAAACCTTGCACTTTCTAAATCTCTGATGATTGTACTAACCATATTATTTGTTTAAATCTATCTTACCCACAAATATTTAGCTCCTTGAGGCAATGAACGCTTTGTTTAACTTTTTTTTGCACTTACCCAGCACGTGGTAGTCAATAAATCCTCCTTAAGCTTGAGCTACCTAGGAAAGATAGAGTTAGCCAACCCTCACTGGTTTCTGCGTGGTTGTCAGGTTTCCAAACCTGGAGTTGCGAAACCCCGTGGTATTACCAATTAGCAGGATGAATAATTAAAACTTTACAAAGAAAAGACGGTATTTATATTTAGCCCTCGCATTTGGTTCTGGGGTGGATGATATCTTTAGAGGATGAGAAAACAAACTGTAGTGTGGGTCACGGGACCTGATAAGTCTTGCTACTTGTCTTACTGTTCGGGGCTGGTCTATTATGCTCTGAAATATGAAACTGATGAGTGAGTGGAAGAGAATGTGAGTCAAACCTGAGCCAAGCCTGATGTCGGCGGGAGCTCTGAATGGGAGCAAGTTTGTTCTTGGCAGCGAGCCTGTGTCACGCTGTTCACTTATTAGTTTGTTTTTCCTATTTTTAAAAGCAATTTTAATGAGCGCAAGGACAGATGTTTATCCTGGAAACTAAGTTGCAGCATGGCTGGTGCTACAGACACACAGGCCTCTGGGATAGCTGTGACACTGAATACATTATTTCCGACACTTAAGAAACTGAGCAGCAGGAACCGTGGCTCGGGCGTTGCGGGCATCAGCTGCTAATGGAGCCGATGAAGCTGATGTGTGGGAAAGTGGCTGCGACTGATCTATGCGCCGAAGCATTTACATGAGAGCCTTCTGAAGACTCAGAGCTTCAGCCTCGATTTGGTCATTTCTTGCTTTGCTAAGCAATACCATAATATGAACGGGCAGTTTGAAATCAAACACATTTGCATTGCTCTCCCGCTGCCACGGCATTCGATTTGGGAGGCAGTCAAATAACTTGCCGTTGAGTAGCAATCATATTGAGAAATAGCTTTTATTTCTCTGTCACCTCGATTCATTAATGCTGAGCAATTAACAACCTCAAATATACAATAATTTCCCCATCATCACAAGCCAAAAAGAACAAAAAAAAAAGTAAGGCAAATAGTAGCAGGAAACATATTAAAATATTCTAAACATAAAAATATTTTATTTCATTTTCATGTTTTCAAAAAAGACAGACTTGAAATGAATTATTCCTGACTAAAAATATATAAAATAATGAATTGCTATTCAAACCCATTTCAAAAGTGAGGGCTAGAGAGATGGCTCAGCAGTTAAGACCATGTATGCTCTTGCAGAAGACCTGGGTTCGTTTCTTACCACCCAAGACAGACTTCCCACACCTGTCTGTGACTCCAGTCCCTGGAGATCCAATGCCCTCTTCAGGTCCACATAGGCATTTTGTGCATATGATTCGCAAACTCATGCAAGTGTGCACATATCCACATACAAATAAATAAGTGGACAAGTGTTCTTTTTAAATCTACATGCTTGGGCTGGAAAGGTGATTCAGAGGTTAAGAGCACTGACAGCTCTTCCTGAGGTCCCAGCATCCACAGGGTGGCTCACAGTCATCTATAATGAGACTGGGTGCCCTCTTCTGGAGTGTAGACATACATGAAGGCAGAACACTGTGTATGTATTAAATATGAAAAGCTTTTTTAAAAATCTATGTGCTTCTCTAGGATCACAAATTATATGCTCAATGTCCTTTATTTATGGCTAGAAACCAATTATGAGTGAGTACATCCCATGTTCATCTTTTTGGGACTGGGATACCTCACTCAGGATAGTGTTTTCTATTTCCATCCATTTGCATGCAAAATTCGCGAAGTCATTGTTTTTTACCGCTGAGTAGTACTCTAATATGTATATATTCCACAGTTTCTTCATCCATTCTTCCATTGAAGGGCATCTAGGTTGTTTCCAGGTTGTGGCTATTACAAATATTGCTGCTATGAACATAGTTGAACAAATGCTTTTGTCATAAGATAGGGCATCTTTTGGGTATATTCCCAAGAGTGGTATTGCTGGATCTTGGGGTAGGTTGATCCCGAATTTCCTGAGCAGAAGGAGGGAAAACACGATCAAGGAAGTCAGGACCACGAGGGGTGTACCCACCCACTGTGACAGTGGAACTGATCTATTGGGAGCTCACCAAGGCCAGCAGGACTGGGGCTGAATAAGCATGGGATGAACCCGGATTTTCTGAACATGGCAGACAATGAAGGCTGATGAGAAGCTAAGGACAATGGCACTAGGTTTCGATCCTAATACATGAACTGGCTTTGTGGGAGCCTAGCCTGTTTGGATGCTCACCTTCCTGGTCCTGGATAGAAGTGGGAGGACCGTGAATTTCCCGCAGGGCAGGTAATCTGGACTGCTCTTCATTCTTGAGAGGGAGGGGGAATGGAGTGGGGGAAAGAGGGGGAGGGGAGGGGGGAGGGGGCGATGTGTGCGAGGAGGGGGAGGGAAATAGGCAAATTTTTTTTGCAACAACTAAAAAAAATAAAATAAAAAATCTATGTGCTTTAAAAGATTTTTAGTCCTGATAGTAATATAAAACACCTGCAAAATAGCCTTTAAAATCACAGTAAACAATCCATTAGGCACAGCTTTAAAACCAACACTACGCTGAGCCAATGGAAAGAGACAAGAAGCCATCAGGAGGCATGTGTACCTTTAGAGAGACAGTGTCTTCAGTCCTTACATTTTTGAATGATTGGTCTTTTCTCGTTGCTTTGTTTCCCTGGACCACTCTGCACATAGACACTATCATCATAACTTCAATCAGAAACATCCTCTGTGTGACCACAACTGACTTTAGCATCCTCAAGTGGAAAAGGTCTCTAACACTAGCCCCAACCCCCTTTCTTTTCCATCAGAAGATCACTGGTGCAGAGCCATCCAGTTTCCAGGTTTCACGTTAAGGTTTGAGAAAGTCTTAAAAAGTCTTAAAACTTCGATCGCAGAGAAGGCAGAACATTCCAGTCATGGTCTGGATTCTCTTACGGAGGTGAAATTTCTTTGGCTCACTAATTTTTGCACTAGTCACATTGGTTTTCCAATGTTCAGTCTTCCCCTGAGGCAATGCTCCTCTTCAGTGCCTCAGTGACCCCATTCTTCCCCAGCTTTCTCTCTGGCTTACTACTCTCCTCTCTGACATACTTTCTTGGAAAGTTTATCATTCACTTTTATTTTTTTCATCACTTGATGATCTTGACTTCTAGATGAACCACTCACATTGTTTTCATGGCAATTGTCTATCTATCACAACCATGGGTACACACTGCCGACTAGTAAACAGGAGACTGCTCTTTGAGATGGCAAGTTCACTGAAGGTCATTTCTTTTGCAAGAGGAAGAATATTAAAAGGGAACACTTGATTGTGGCCCATGCTTACCATGCAGTGTGAGGTGGGATGAGATATGAGGGACATGAGACTCAAAGCTACCCTGCTGGCCAGATCAGGAAGGTGAGAAATCTACCTGAAATTTATCAGTTCACTAGAGCGCTCTCTCTCTCTCTCTCTCTCTCTCTCTCTCTCTCTCTCTCTCTCTCTCTCTCTCCCCATCTCCTTCCTTCCCTCCTCCTCTCCCTCCGCCTGACTGTGCTTCCTATGAGAAGGTCATTAAAAGAATGTTTCATTGACATGTGGACTGTACAACCTACAGTATTGCTGTCTTCAAACACTGGTGCTCATTACAATCACATAAAGAAATCTGATTCCCCAATTACCTCGCTCTCTATCAGCTGAACAGGAATTCTTTCGCAAGCATCAGGATGTTTTACAACTCCCCTAGTTAATTCTGCTGTGCACTAAAGTTTGGAAGCTGGCATTGATGCATTAGTTAAAGGTTAATAATTTCAAGCTACCAGTTTCGCGTCAAATAGATCTTAAAATTTCTGTAATCTAAAAATAGGCTATGGTAAATTGATGCAAAGCAATTCCAGCCTGCCGCTGGAAATGACATACTACTGTGTTCGGCTCCTGTGATGTAATGGCAAAGTTTCTTTAGAAGGAGGAATGCAGACATATTTGGAGCAATACAAACAGACATAGAGAAAAGCAATACCCATGAGCTCTCGAAGCCCACATTACCAAAACCAGAAGCTTTAACAGTGAGCTTCGGGTAGGAAAAAAGGAATCAAGACTTGAGTTCTCAAAGCTCTGAAAATCTTTAGTCCTGAAGATTCACAGTGGGTTCTACCATGTGAATTACAACCCATTCCCCATCCCTGCAGCCTGAGTCTGGACTTATCTGTCTGTGTCCATGTTCTGTACAAATTCAAAGGGCTGAACCAAGAACTGTAGAGTACAGGCTCCAGACACAACCAATAAATGGGGGAAAAATAGAATTAAAAAGATGCCAAATCCTCTTAATTTCTGGGTATTTGTTTTTCTGTACAAGAGCAGCAAGCCCCAGACCATCAGGAGGAAGGAGCTGGAGGCAGAGTCCCAGAATCCAGATGTTTAAAATCCATTTACTTCTTTGGCAAAATTCAGGGATTCATAGGTGTTTGGATTAATATCCGGGTCTTCAATTTGGTTCCATTGGTCCTCCTGTCTGTTCTAATGCCAGTACCAGGCTGTTTTTAGTACTGTAGCTCTGTAGTACAGTTTGAAGTCAGGGATTGTGATGCCTCCAGAAGTTCTTTTATTATATAGGATTGTTTTGGCTATGCTGAGGTTTTTTTTTTTTTTTTTTTTTTTTTTTTTTTTGCTTTTCCATATGAAGTTGAGTACTGTTCTTTTGAGGTCTGTGAAGAATTTTGCTGGGATTTTGATGGGCATTGCATTGAATCTGTAGGTTTTTTTTTGGTAAGATTGTCATTTTTACTCTGTTAATTCTTCCTACCAAAGAGCATAGGAGATGTTTCTACTTTCTGGTGTCTTCTTCAATTTCTTTCTTCAAAGATTTAAAGTTCTTGTCATACACATCTTTCACTTGTTTGGTTAGATTTACTCCAAGATATTTTATGCTATTTGAGGCTATTGTAAAGTGTAATGTTTCTCTGCTTTCCTTTTCAGCTCATTTATCATCTGTTTATAGGAGGGCTACTGATTTTTTGAGTAAATCTTGTATCCTGCTACCTTACTGAAAGTGTTTATGAGTTGTAGAAGTTCCTCGGTAGAATTTTTGGGGTTGCTTATGTAAACTATCATATCATCAGCAAATAGTGAGTTTGACTTCTTCTTTTCCAATTTGTATCCCCTTGATCTCCATTTTGTGTCTTATTGCTCTAGCTAGGACTTCAAGAACTATATTGAATAAATATGGAGAGAGTAGACAACCTTGTCTTGTTCCCGATTTCAGTGGGATCACTGGGAGTTTCCCTCCATTTAGTTTGATGTTGGCTGTTAGCTTGCTGTATATTGCCTTTATTAAGTTTAGTTATGTTCCTTGTATACCTGCTCTCTCTATGACCTTTATCATGAAGGGATGTTGTATTTTGTCGAAAGCTTTCTCAGCATCTAATGAGATGATCATATGGCTTTTTATTTTTCAGTTTGTTTATATGGTGGATTGCATTGGCAGATTTTTGTATGTTGAACTATCCCTGCCTCTCTGGGATGAAGCCAACTTGATCATGGTGGACGATGTTTCTTTTTTTTATTTTTTTTTTATTTTTTTGAGACAGGGTTTCTCCGTAGCTTTTTGGTTCCTGTCCTGGAACTAGCTCTTGTAGACCAGGCTGGCCTCGAACTCACAGAGATCTGCCTGCCTCTGCCTTCTGAGTGCTGGGATTACAGGCGTGTGCCACCACCGCCCGACTTGGATGATGTTTCTGATGTGTTCTTGGATTCAATTTGCCAGTATTTTATTTAGTATATTTGCATTAATGTTCATGAGCGAGATTGGTTTGTAATTCTCTTTCTTAGTAATGTTTTATGTGGTTTGTGTATCAGGGTAATTGTAGCCTCATAAAAAGAGTTTGTCTGTGTGGTCATTTTAATTGAATTTTGGGAAGTCTTTAATTTCTCCCTTTATTTCTTCCTTGACCCATTGATGCTTCAGGTGAGCGCTGTTGAATTTCCATGTGTTTGTGGGCTTTCTGGAATTAGTGTTGTTGTCGAATTCTAATTTTAAGCCATGGTGATCTACTAAGATACATGGGCTTACTCAAATTTTTTTTGTATATGTTGAGGTTTGTTTTGTTACTGAGTATGTGGCCATTTTTGAGAAGGTTCCGTGAGGTGCTGAAATGAAAATATAATCTTTTATGTTTGAATGGAATGTTCTATAGATGTCTGTTAAGTCCATTTGATTCATAGCATGCTCCCTTATTTCTCTGTTAAATTTTGTCTGATTGACCTGTCCAGTGGTGAGAGTGGACTGTTGAAATCTCTCACTATTAGTGTGTGGGGTTTAATATATGATTTAAGATTTAGAAGTGTTTCCTTTACATATGAGGGTGCCCTTGTATCTGGGGCATAGATATTCAGTGTTGCGATTTCCTCATGATGGAATAAGTTCTTTTAAAGACATTTTTATAATTGTAAAGTATAAAATGCTTCATTGTGGCGTTTTCATATGTCACTTGGACATATCAACTTTTGCCATTCTGTGACAGTTCTTTTCCCAATGATCCTTTTATTTTCAGGTCTTTTTTCATTGTAGACTCCACATACAATCATAAACATGAAATATTTGTCTTTCTGAGTCTCATTTATTTTGCCCAATATGGTGCTGTCCTGTACTAGATGTACTGAATCAGCATCCACTGTGTGTTGTGGGTGTACCTACTTTTTCTGTGTCCATTCATCTGGAAAGCTCTGCCGATAGCATTTGAAACAGTCTGTTACATTTTCCTCTCAGAATTCTCCCATGATACTGTCTCTAAAGACAGTATCTTTATTTATTTATTATTTATTTATTATTATTTCAAAGACCTTTCTGCATTCACAGATTCAAAGTCCCGAAACATGAGTGACACTAGGTTTTCAAAGAAGAGCCAGACACAGGCATGAAGTCTATATATTGTTTTCCATTGATATGGAGTAGCCACGTTGTTTCCACAGAAGCAGGAGGCACAGTCATGATTGTCAGGGGTTAGATCATTGGGAAGTGAAGAGTGAATGACTAATGCTCACGTTATTTCTGGAGTGACAGAAAGCATTCCAGAACCAGATAGTGTCCACAGTGAACAGACCTAGCTAAAAGCAAAGATAAGACCCACATAAAGGAGCCTGGCAGGGGATGCAGCGAGTACACCAGATGAACAGAGCCTGTAGTCAAGGCAAGGCCTCGGACTTACACCCAGGCTGGGAGAGGGAAAGCTCACTGGCTTCACAATGGCTGCCATGACTGAGCTTGGTTTTCCACCAATCAGGGGAGACTGCCACTTTGTCTTGCCCTCTCCACTCTATCGACACCAAAGGTTGGTAGAGTATAAACAAAGTAAAAGCAGTATCTAAGGGTCATCAGAATCCATTCCCCTTATTCTGTTTCCATCTCACGAATCTCATTCTATGCCCGTCACATCACACATATTCTGCGCCTCACTCCTTGTTGCATAGTCTGTTTATTTCCACTCCTGTGATTCTGACATGTCTCATAAATCCACGGATCCTCAAACAAATTGCCCTATTATCTGCCACGTGTATAAAGTTTTTCTTTTCTTATCCATACTCGGCTTAGATTCCATATCCAGGTCAGAGTTCATCCTCAATCAATAGGCTCACCATCTGCATAGAATCTCAGATATCATAACTTTCTCTTCTCCCCCATTGCACATCCACCTGTGTGGTTCACCTGGCCTTGAGAGAAATGCATGTCCATGAAATCTAGTTTTACACTAAAGGTGTAATAAGAACACAAATAGATGCTAGTCCCAATCCCACCCACTCTTCTCTTCCCCTAGGTGCAAACTCCTTCCTTCTCATGTATCTTTCTGCCTCCTCTCCTGCTTCATGCTTCAGCTAGCTGTTCTGTTCTCGCCATGTGGGAACTCCCACCTTGTTCTCCCACTGGAGCTCTAAGGGCTGTGTGCCTCTTTCCCCTCTCTGCACATCATTCTCCCAGCATTCAGTTTAGTTTTACTAAATTTACTAAATATACCCATTTCTTATTTATGCCTTCCTCTATGCTAAATAAATACTTGTTAATATATCAACTCTGTTATTCTTAAACTACATTATTTGTGCTATTTTTAGTGCTTGCCTAGAAATTATAATGTATCTCATCAGATATTCTTTCAGATATATTCTTTCAGAATAATGCTATTATAATTATCACAAAACATCTAAACTTTGCCCTTCTAGGTATTTTTCTTCTACCCCAGTCCTTCATGCTATGACCATTACACATATCTCTATATGTCTTCCTTTCTGTTAGACTTACTCTACTTATTTCTCTTTACCCCTCTCCCTAACAGTTCTTTCCTTTCCTCCCACAGGCTCCTTTTTACACACACACACACACACACACACACACACACACCCCTCAATTCCAGACCTAGAAAACAGGTAATAATTGTCCTTCTAACTATGGCTTGTTTTGCTTTACAATGATCTCTAGAGTTTCTTGAAGATGTCACAAGCTCATTTTTATTTATTGTTAAACAGAAATTCTTTGGGCGGATAGAACACATTTTCTTCATCCACTGATCTGTTGATGGATATAAAGAATGGTTTCATTTCTTAGCTCTAATGAGAGCAGCAGTAGACAGGGATGTGCAAGCATCTTCTTGGTAAATCTTAGCATATGCTGTGATCATATGCCCAGATTCATCTCTCTGGGACATGTGTTAGTCCTATCTTTTAGTTTGTTTAAAATTAGTTTATTAATATATCTTCAAGTTCATTTAGTCCTCTTTCTGATAGCTCATATTTTCAGTACCTCTTTTTCCAATTGATTCTAAAGTTTTATTTAATTCTCTATTTTAAAAATAACTTCTACATATATGTATGCATGTGCACAATTATATATAAATACAACCTGAAGAGTTCATTTTTGTTGGTGATGTGTGTGTGTGTGTGTGTGTGTGTGTGTGTGTGTGTGGCTTCAAGGCTGACCACTCTGCATGGGACAATCATTAATGAGACTCAACCCTGGGAGAGGCTAATTCTCCTTCTGCCAGTGAGATATAATCCTATCTCAATTGAAAACATTTAAAAAATAAATACAAGTCCATTAGATATAAAAGTAACTTTCACCTCTGTATTGGAATGTTTCTTCACCAAAATGCTTGTTATCATAATTTTTTTTCTCTGAAGTGTATCTGGCTTTAGTTATTTGAAGATATTTATAACAGCATTTTAATTCTCTATATGCCAAATCCAACACCTGAGGATGTTTAGAAACAGTATCCAGTCACTGCTTTTCTTCCCTGATTAGGTTATGATTTCTTATTTCTTTGTATGTCTCGTGAGTTTGCACAGCAGGCTAGCCTTTTCCAGTAATATGTGGCAACAGTCCTGATACTATTTTCCACCTGGAGATAGCTGCTTTGTTGTTTAGGAAGGTGTCTAGACTACGCTTATAAAGACTGTCTCTCCCCAGATATGCAGACACTGATATCCGATTGTTATTCTCCTTGTTTTTAACTTACACTTGCCTTCCTGCAGATCAGCCATGCCTCTTCTTAGCTTACATGTTTATGGCAAAATTTTGCACAGGATCTGCTTTTCAACAAGTCAACAAATATTCTCTTTGCTACATGTGGATCTGCCTGTAAACTGGGGACACATGAAACCTTACACACAATTTTTCAACTCCTCTCGTGATTTTAACTTTCCACCGGGATCCCTCATACCGCCTCTGCACCTTCATCCAGATTCTGACACCTGTTGATAAGATGGCCACCAAGGGCCTCTGATGTCTATAGTCCATGTGTGCAGTCTCAGCCACTGAGATCTGCTTCAGATCTGAGCATTTGAGGAAACTATGAACTCCAAAAGAAGTAGTTTTCCTGTTTTCTATTGAGAAAAAAAATAGATTTATTTTTCGTACGTTGACCCACCTTGCATGTGTTTGCTGGTAGCTAATAAGGCTTATTATAAAGAAAGGCCATTTTACAGCAGGGCACTGTGGAAAATTGTATATATTTTAATATACCAAATATGTCTGTCTACTAATGCATTTTTATTGCATTTTATTGTTATTCTGTGCTAAAGAAAAATATATAAGTAACCCCTGCAAGCTGCTTATGCCATTAAATACATTAATTTTAAAAAAAAACTGTACTAAACAAGAATATCATCCAGAAAAAAATAAAGCAATCAGGTTTTATTCCTAGCATAGCACAAAGTAACCTCTGTAGCTGTGCCGGACTCTTCTCTCATCTTAAAGCTAGGGAAAAAGAAAGATGGATGTCAATGACAAAATAAACAGCCTGGTGCTCTCTGCTTTGGAAAGAAATGACCCTGTCTTATAAATAAACGCTTCGGCCAAAAGGAACAAAAAGGGTCACCTGCTATCCTTTCCCCATCGAATATCCTCTTCCACCCCTAAGAAGCCCATTTGCTGACACAACAAACATTCATCAAATGTCTGCTATGAGGCAAACACTCTACTTGATACATAAAGTGTGTGGGTCCGTCTCTGTCCTAAAAGGCCTGCCAACTAAGCAAGGCAGCAGAATGTCTATACCAGGATGAGCGTCTCTTGCATTGAATGCTGGGTTGTCGAATCCAAACCAGGAGGATCAGAGCATACTCCCCACACTGAGTGAAGTGAATAAATCTCATGGTGTAAACAGGAATTGTCTAGCCATTGGAAGAAGAAACAAAGTGTTCTGGGTACAGACAGAAACAAAGGCTATTTGGGAAACCTGAAAGTCATTTTCTAGCTGGGGTTTGGAAGGCATCAGAAAAAAAGGAAGAAAAGGTCAAAGCCCGAATTATCTCGTGAAGTCATTTATATCTCCATTCAAGAGCTTGGAATCAGTCTCAGTATTAATAGCCGCTGTTGATGGATCCCAGAAAGGAGTATGGCATTGGGGCCCTCCCCTCACGCTGTGCTCTCAGTCTCGATCTGTGGGTGTCTTTTCCACGTATAGAGAATATTCTTAGAAATAATACTAACCACTGAGCTTGGGAGAAGGTAAATATCTTATAGACAGGTGAAGTGAACTGAGCCTCTACATTATCTTTCTGTTTAGAGGTTGTAGATTCTTCTCTGAAAATTAATTACCAATTAATCATTCCAGATCTTTCTCGATCAATTCTCTCGAAGAATCAATGTCATGCAATAAATATAGTAATCTGTATTTTCCTTTTTATTTTAATTATACTCCGCTTAACCTTTAGGTGGGTCGTCACTGTTTTTGGTTGACATTCATTGAGCTTTCATAATGTCCTTAATGTTAGGAATATAAAGCAGGCTGCTGGCGACCCCATGCTTAATTTATTTGAGCAAAATTACTCTTATTTTTCAGAATGATGCATTAAAAATGTAGCCTCAGGTGACCCAATACCCTCTTTTGGCCTTTGAGAGTATCCATACACATGTTCTCATACCCAACCTCCTCCCCGACACACACACACAACTAAAAGTAAAAAAGGTAAATTTAGACAACATCATTCCACCTTGATCTTACTAGTTCATGTGATTATTGAAAAAAGTAAAAAACAATTCTATCAATTTATAAGTGAAATGTTGTAATCCTAATCAAAGCTCTTCTCAGAGAGTTAACATTTAGAAGAGAGTGATGTCTATGCAAGATAATTTAATTCAATATCCACCAAAAGTTACATCGCCACCTGAGAAATTGCTTCCTGATGGAAGCTGTGTGTGACCCAAATTTCTGAATTGCTTCATTTTCCATAGGTTTATGCCTTTTAATTGTTTATTGTTGTTGTTTATTAAAAATAGATTCTTCTTTCACACAGTACATCCCAACCACAGTTTCCCCTCCCTCCACTCCCACAGCACCTCCCTCTACCTCCACACTCCCCAATATCCACTCTCCTTCAATTCCTCTTCAGTAAGGAGCAGGCCTTCCGGAGACAAGAAGTCAACAGAACAAAACAAGATACAATAAAACAAGGCAAAATCTCTCAAACTGAGACTGGACAAGGCAACCAAACAGGAGGAAAAGAGTCCCAACAGGAGGCAAAAGAGTCAAAGACACACCTGCTCCCATAGTTAGGAGTCCCACAAAAACGCCAAGCTAAAAGTCCTAACATATATGCAGAGGACCTGGTGCGGACCCATGCAGGCTCCAGGCTCGCTGGCCAGGCTGTCTCTGTGAGCCCATGGGATCCTTGCTTAGTTGGTTCGGTGAGCCCTGTTCGTTTGTACTCTATTCCCTCTGACTTCTACAATCTTTCTCCCCGCTCTTCTGCTGGAGCTCTCTGAGCTCCTGGGTGAGAGGGTCGAGAGGGAGAACTCCAGTACAGACACTCTGAGTAATATTTGGCTCTGGGTCTCTGCTGCTGGAGAAAACCTCGCTGATAATAACTGAACAAGGCATCCATCTGTGAGTATAGGAGAATAACATTAAGAATCATCTCACTGATTTTTTTTCTTTTTAGACCAGTCATGTTTGGTTCTTCTCTTTGTCTCTGGGCTACCTGGTCAGATTCAATCCTTTCAAAGGAGCTATAAAAATCAAGGCCATTCCAGCTTTGGTAGTGCATGCTTATCATCCCAGTGAGCAGAATGCAGAGGCAAGTAGATTCCGGCTAGTTCAAGGCTGGTCTCATTTACACAGCAAGACCTCATCTCAGAAAAAAAAAAAAAAGCAGAAATCAAAAACCAAGCAGAAAATGACTACATAGAAGCATGCCTTTGAAGAGTACTGTCAGTGGAGAACAGAAGTTTGTACAGAATTGCTCTGGCTCAGGAAGGAAAACCCAAGCGTTCCCCATGTGACATTGCTGGTTATGTATGGCTGAATTGTTCTAAAACTACCAAGGGTTTTCAGTTTTGTTGCAGAGAAGTCTCTTCAACTCTGACCTCTCCTTTATGGTGGCACGGCTCAAACTCTTTTCTAGTTCTATGTGTGACGTCACCCTATATGTTCCTTCTTCCAGATTCCACCTCTTCCTGCCTTCACTACCTCTTCTGGTACCACATTGGTGGTCACTGGGATTTAGAAAACTTCTGTATCTTAAAGAATTTACCTTCATACCCAGCCAACTTGTCACATAAACAGGCCAAGGCTAACGTCCCATGTGCAGTTTTCCCTATACCACAGGACACCGTGCTCACACAGTAGGACTTGGTATTCCCTATACCACAGGACACCATGCTCACACAGTAGGACTTGGTATTTGATTCTTATGGTGACTGTAAATAACTCCCACAGACTTGATGACTTAAGTCCTGGAGACCATAAGTGCAAAATAAGTTTCAATAAAATGAAATCAAGAACATACCATAGTTATGCATGCTTTGGAAGCTCTCAGGGAGAATCCATTTCTTGCTTCTCCTTTGTATGATAGCTTCCATAATTATTTGGCCTATAAGTTCATTTCTCCAGTTTCTGCCTCCATAGTAACATTGTTTTCTCCTCTTGGTTCTGGATATCCTTTCTCCATTTCCCATCTTTTTCTTAGAAATAAAAATCACTTTATTGTAATGAGCCCCAAATAAAAGCATGGCACAGCCATCTTAATGCATTCCTCTCCTATAAGGATGCTTTTAGTGACACATTCCATCAAAATAATTCTAGATGAGCTCTTTCATCTCACGACAGTTAGCTTAAACAAGCCTCATGCTTGTTGCATGCAGGCAAGATAACGTTCACAATTTCCAAGAACTAAGAACAGACATTTTTGTGGATTACACTGAAATGTGGTTTTTTGTCTTGTTTTTGTTTTTTGTTTACTTTTAAAATGTATTTGTTTTGTGATTGCAAAGGTCACTGTGTTTCTGCCTATTGACTACTGACACTAGAGGATCCCTTTTCTTTTCTTTAAATAAATGAATTTATTTATTTATTTACTATCCAACCACAGTTTCTCCCTCTCTTACCACTCCCTCCCCTCCTCCCTTCTCTGTTCCCACTCCCTCACCCACTCCTCTTCCCCTCCTCCTTGTCTGTTTAGGAAAGGGCATGGAGTATGAACAAAACATGACATATCAAGTTACAGTAAGACTAAGCACCTTCTCATGTATTTTCTTACGCAAAAGAGACTACTCATTTAAGATTGCATCCTTAGCCCTAATTGTGTGACATTCTGGAAATGGCCAAACTGTGGATATAGTAAGATGAGTCATGGCTAGAAGAAAGGGGCTGGGATACCTTGAAAACACAGAGAACAGAGAGTTTCCAGAGCCAAGGAAAATATTCTGAATGATATTATATGGTGGATATGTGTTATTGCACATTTTTCAAAAGGTATAAAACATATAACACTGTGAATGAACTGTAATATAAGGCACAGACTTTGCGAGACAAATATGTATGGATGTAGATTTATCAACTCTAACAAATACACGAGTGTGAGACATATATGGTAATGAAGCCAAGAGTATGAAAATGGGAGATATTACATATGGAAACTGTACTTTCCACTCAACTATTTTGTGATCCTAAAATTGCTCTAAAAATAAAATCCATTAAAAGATAAGCAAGCAGATATGTGTATTTGAAGTAATTTGAGAGCACTATATAATAATGAAGTAACACATAAGGAACCCTGGACTGTAAACAAATGATTTATGAGTGCTCCTGTACACATGAAGAATGGCTTCTAAAACCTAGTAGTCATAACATGTCACTGAAAGAAGAATTGAGTGCTTGGTTTGGGTTAGCAGAAGATGGGTTTATAAGTTTGCAAAGGCAAGGATAGTGGAGACTTTATTTTCTTTGTTAAGCAATGAGTTGATTGGTGGGTGCATCTTATTAATAGGTGTATGTAGACTGGGAGCAGAATCGTAGTGAGATCAGAAACTAAAAAAAAATGTAATTGTTCTAGCTAAGGTTACTCTTGCTGGGATGAAACACTATGAACAAAGCAAAACTTGGGAAGAATAGTATTTATTTGGCTTATACTTCCACATTGCTTCCCATCATTGGAGGAAATCAGGATAGGAACTCAAACAGGGCAGGAACCTGGAGACAGGAGATGATGTAGAAGTCATGGAGGAATGCTCCTTACTGGCTTGCTCTTCATGGTTTGTTCAGCCTGTTTTCTTTTGTTGTTGTTGTTGTTTTTGAGACAGGGTTTCTCTGTGGTTTTGGAGCCTGTCCTGGAACTAGCTCTTGTAGACCAGGCTGGTCTCGAACTCACAGAGATCCGCCTGCCTCTGCCTCCCGAGTGCTGGGATTAAAGGCATGCGCCACCACCGCCCGGCTCAGCCTGTTTTCTTATAGAATGTACCACCACCATCCCAAAGGCAGCACTACCTACAATTGTCTGAGGCCCACCCCATCAATGACAAATGAAGAATATCCCCTTCTGGCTTACATACAATCCAATCTTATTGAAGAATTTTCTCTATGGAGGCTCCCTCCTCACTGATGGCTCTAGCTTGTGTCAAGTTGACATGACACCAGCCCGCAATGCAACATCAATCTTAAAATCATCCACTAAGTATGTGGATGTGGAAGGTGAGGATAGGTTACCTAGTCAGATCCACTAAGTACGTACTCGTGTTACTGCTTGCTATTTTATTACAAGGCTGTATGTGCAATTCTTATATGTACTGTAGAAACTACATGCAGTTCTTATATGTACTGTAGAAACTATGGATCATTTATCTACAGCTCAGAATTCTTTGTGTTCCTTCCATGTCAGAAAATGATATCAAGTCCCACAGTTAGATGAATCCCTGCTAACTAGCTGTGGTGACATCACAGCCCTCAGCTCCTTCACCTCATAATTAAAGCAGGTGTTAAGTGATATTTATGTATCCTAAAATACAAAATGTTGATTTGATAATGATCCTCTGTTTACTCTTGTGTCACACACCCGAAAAAAGAGAAGGCAATCCAACTCACACTGTAGCATCTTAATGGGCTTTTGGCTGATTTAACAACTGATGCAAAGGGGAATAACTGAAATTGTGGGAAAAGATGTTTTCTAAATTTTTTTAAATATTTATTTATTTACTTATTATGCATACAATATTCTGTCTGTGTGTATGTCTGCAGGCCAGAAGAGGGCACCAGACCTCATTACAGATGGTTGTGAGCCACCATGTGGTTGCTGGGAATTGAACTCAGGACCTTTGGAAGAGCAGGCAATGCTCTTAACCACTGAGCCATCTCTCCAGTCCAATGTTTTCTAAATTTTAAAGAGGATAGTCATTAAATATTTATGAACAGCACCACTGGTCTGTTTCTAGACGCTCACAAGAACGCCTTTAATCTCCCCTCTGCGTAAGGTTCTCTCTAGATCTACTCTCATATTCGTCCGTAACACAAAACTGTGAAACTAAACTTAGAAAATGGCTGTGCATTTACATATTTGAAGTTTATACTAATATCTCACTGGTGTTTATGACTGCAGATGCTGTCCCTCTGGTGGGTCCTTGTTCTGTCCATTTGTTTCTAGGTCAGCCATTTGCTTTTTGCTGGAATAAATGAGCTCGACAGCAGAGTCCTGAACTACCTGCCCTGCCAGTTGTCTGATCTGAAGGAGAATAAGAGCAATTAAGTCCTTAATTACATCCCATCAGCAAAAAGTAAGAAAACAACCTTTTGTGCCGAGCATAAAAGTTGCTCCACTCTCTGTCCTCACATTTAATCCTCCCAGGCACAGTTTCGTTCCGTGGTGATATTCAACACTCTGAAACTCTTGCTACTGCGCTTTTTGCACTTTTGAAAAATGTCAACACTCAGTTTTAGAGCTTGTGATTTAACACTTTTGGGGACACTTTCAACCTTTCATAATTTATAGCCATCTCCCAAAACTGTGTGATGGGCACAGTTAGGTAGCAGTCAGAATAAAAGGTCAGTATATAGATTGAAGTGCTAGAAGACATCAATAAAGATAATGGAATATATATATATGTATATATATGAAGCAGGAGCTAATCCCTTTAGTGCCTCATCATCTTGGTATAATCTTATTACCAAATTCCCTAAAGACTTTATCATTGAAAATGTGCTGTGTTGAAACCAGCCTAACTCTGCTTTCTCCTGGAATCTCCTAGATGCTTAAAATGATCTAAAGTAGTAATATCTCTACTGTTCGCTGTATAACCAAACATATATAGTTTTTATCTTCTCATATAATCCATAAAAACTGAGGCATTCTGAACGGCAACCTGATTTTATGTTCTCCAACACAGAAAAATCGGGTTTGATTTGTTTTGCAGACAGCATGTCTTCAAGTAGAACCCTAAAAGATAGCAGTGTTGATCCCGTTAGATGTACTCAAAAGGAAACGTAAGGCGCCTTGAATGCCAATGTTCTATTTTGAACGAAACAGGTTTAAAACAACTCTGGTATTACCACAGCCAGTAAATAACAAACTCTTTCCTGATGTTCAATTTGGAACTCATAGCTCCTTTGGCATGACAAGAAGCACTGTCAGACTGCCCTGTTCCCCCTTGACACCCGATGACAACTTTCAACCTGCTTTATAGGATAAAAGTTACGCCATTTAAACCACGCAACCAGGAAGACCAATGAGCTTGGACAGTTAAAGGTTCATTATTAATTTACTCATATTCTACAAACATTTTTGACATAAACTATACACCATCAACAGTAAAAGAATATTCTCCCTGGGATACAGCTGTGACCAATACTTACATCTAAACATTTGGAAGATGTATTGGCACAATAAAGGCTTTCTGAACAAGGCCCCCATTCACTCGAAAATTGCAGGCAAGGATTGAAAAATGGCACCTCGTGAAACTAAAAAGCTTCTTACGGCAAACTGTCAATCGAGTGAAGAGGAAGCCCACGGACTTGAAGAAATTCTTGAGCTAAACATTAAATAAAAGATTAATACCTATAACACATAAGTAACTCAAGAAAAACAGTCCAATCAAAAAATGAGCTTTAAATTTGAACAAGGACTTCTTTAAAAAGAAGAAATCCATAAGGCAACAAAATAAATTTAAAGCCTCCAATATCCTTAGCAATCAGGGAAATACAAATTAGGATTACATTGAGATTTTCTTTAGCTTACCCCAATCACAGTGGTCAAGAGTAAAATAATCATAATTTTAAAAAGTATCGGTAACTGCCAGCATGGATGTGGGAAAGGGGAACTTTTGTTTGCTGCTCACTGATGTCAGGATGCTAGAAATTGAACCCAAAATCTTCCACATGCTAGGAAAATTCCCTACTACTGAGCTACACTGCATCCCTCAGACCTTCTAACTATTTCTTCAATGCCTGGATGGATATATACACAGCACCAACGTGTCAAAGAAAAAAACAAATTCATTCCAGAAAAGGGCAACAAGAAGATGGTACTGAAGTAGTCCTAATGTATGAGAAGAATTTTTAATTTTCCTCTTTAGAAGGTTCAAGCACTGAAGATAGATTCATATGGAAAGTTATAACCAATCAGCATACATTTCTAGACTGGAGAGCATCCAGTTTCTCAAATTATGCACAGAAGCTGCAGCCTGTTTGGCCAGAACTGAGATTCCTCCTAACACTATTGAATTAATCCTAGGCTTTCAGTGTCTAATGGAGTAAGAATACTACCACTGCACCACAAAAAGGCTTAATTACTCCTTATAAAACATACAATCCCTGATTAAGATATTACAGGATATTAGATTCCCATTTAGAAACTCTACTTAAGTCGGGTGCTAATTTGATCATGTAATTTAGCATGATACCCAATTAGAAAGAACAGGCGAGTACAAATTCAATAAAGCTGGAAATGCTCCATATAGCCAGGGCAGTATGTCTTTGCAGGACCAATGCAATGTCCTTAAAATAAATTGCCATCTGACTGATAGAATATTTCAAATTAATATGTAACACCACTAACAAAAGTCATATTTAACAATTACATATACCCAAGAAGGAAAATCCATGCCTCCCCAAGAATTTTCAAAATAACAGCTAATTTTTTATAATGTTAATTGGGAATATTTTCTAACTTCGATATAAACATGTATTCATGATACTCCTTACTTAATATTTTCAAAAATAGGATTTGATGGGCAATCGAAAAATGTAAGTTTGGAATAATGTAAGTCTTTTTATTCTTAAAACTTATAAAGCGATTGGTGTTTTTTAATCACTGAAATACAAACTAGATCAAGGCTTTTTTAAGAAAATAATTAAGGCTAACTTAAATACAGAATAGTACACTAATCCCAAGTATTCTATGAATTTTTCCACAGGTAGAAACACATGCAAGCACTCCCTGATTGAAATTCACAACACTCACAGTGCCCAGTGGGTTCCTGACCTTCCTTGGGAGCTACATGTTCTCTCTCAAATTTAGTCTCTATTTAGTCAGTCTGTTAAGTAAGAATAAGAGGGGTAGAAAGGTCTGAGTACAAAAGCTCCCTTTTTGACTTCAAATGTCTTCTCTTCTAGTGATGAAATCTCGCCTTAACTTTTTTTTCATATTTGCAACATTTTAAAGAAAGTATTCTGTCCTCGTTATTCATCATTCATTTCTTTATTTTTTTCTTAAAACTCATCACATTTCAGTTACTCCTTTATTACATGGTTGTCAGGGAACACATTCCCACTGTTCCTTCCACACCCTGATTGCACGCCTCTCCCCAGCACAGCCGTGGTTCTGCTTCTCTGCAGCCTGCATTCTAGGAAGAAGTGTGAGAAGTAGATATGTAATCACATAAGTTAATTTTTAAAAAAGTAGGAGTAGCCGGGCTGTGGTGGCGCATGCCTTTAATCCCAGCACTTGGGAGGCAGAGGCAGGTGGATCTCTGTGAGTTCTAGACCAGCCTGGTCTACAAGAGCTAGTTCCAGGACAGGCTCCAAAACCACAGAGAAACCCTGTCTCGAAAAAAAAAATAGATAGATAGATAGATAGATAGATAGATAGATAGATAGATAGATAGATAGATAAAAAAAAGTAGGAGTAGCTCAATTATGCTTAAGAAGTGAGTATTAACGGATAAGTAGTCAGAAATACCGCCGGATTTGTGGAAATGCTCTTCTCAAGAAATAAATTCAGATGGAAATTTAGTGGCAAGAAGGCATGAGCTATGCAAAGCCATGCAAGAGATGAAAAGGGCTTCCAGGCAAAGCACAAAGGGTCTAAACAGGAAGCAGACACAAAATAGTTCACCATATTTCAAAGCAGAGATTGTAGCACAGCACTGTGCTCTGGCAACTTATTGAGAGTGATGCCAAAGAGCCAGCCCTGGCCTGAATGGGGGATGGTTGGGCAGAAGAGTGGAGGCAGTGGGAGGAAGAGTTCCTAGAGGCCCTGCTGTTGAGATTTATTCTGATGGAGCCTTTTGAGATACCTATGGGTAGTCTCCAAGACACACTGCCTGGAAAATTAAAAGCAGAAGCATTGATCACTGGCCTCTAGTCATCACTATTTAAAAATTATCCCCATGGGGCCTTAACTCTGGCTTTTCAGATTGCACAAGGTTAGAAGGAGTCTATGAAAGCTGCCAACAGCCAGGAAAGCGATAGTTTGCACATTACTCATAGTGAAAAGCCAGCCAAGTCCGGCAGATGTGATGAGTTGAGGGTCTAGCAATGTGACATGGCACATCCAGGGCATGTGCAGCAACCACACGGAGAGTTAAAAATGGTGCCACCAAGGACATCATAGCCAACCCTGTGCCCCGTGGGTGTATGTAGTTCCAAAAGTGATCTGAAGCCATTACATTAATACCTACGGAGAGGCTGGCATGCAGCTCAGTGGCAGAGTACTTACCTAGTACATGCAAGGACTTGGGTTTAATCTCCACTGAAACACATACACACACACACACACACACACACACGTGTGTGTGTGTGTGTGTTGAGACTGATTACTGGCTGAATCCCTTCAAAGAAGGTGAATTATGTATTATGTCTGATATACCTTTGGGATTTGAACAAAATATTGATGTAAGCACAAGAAAATGTCACAGTAATACTTAACTGTGTTTTGTTTGAAAATCAGATGTGCCCTGTACAATCTAACCTACTCTTTGATTCCTCACCCTTTCTAACCTTGAGATTAAGTTCACCTATCATCTTAAACTGTAGGTTATGCCAGGCTTCATCTCTTATTTTCATGTGTGTTGGCCTTGTTTGAACTAGCCGCCTCCGTCCACCTAGCTTCACTTTTACATTTCAGTTTAGCTTAATTATTAGTTCCCAAATATTCTTCCTGACACTCCTCTTAAATCGGGCCATTTGCTGTATTCTTTTGTAGCACAATTATGCTGGGTCAGTTCCTGTCTCCAAGGGAAGGAGGCAGTAACCTGATTGCTTAGTAAATGAGTGGTTGAAGAGATAAAAGCAGACTGGTTCTGGTTTGGGCACAGCAGCCCATGGATGGAGGACCAGCCACTGCTGCTGTGGGACAATGGTCTTTTATCCTGTCCCTTGAATTACTTTTAATAAAACACTGATTTGCCAGTAGTCAGTATAGACAGAGCGACCAGCAGGAAGTAGAGGCGGGGCAGCCAGAATTCTGGGAAGAGGGAAGTTTCAGTCTGCAGTCATAACCCAGACACAGGGGACACAAGGTATGACTGCATCGCTGAAAAAGGTACCAAGTCACGTGGCTAACACAGACAAGAATTATGGGCTAATACAAGTTATAAGAGTTAATAAGAAGCCTGAGATACTAGGCCAATCAGTTTATAGTTGATGTAGACTTCTGTGTGATTTCTTTGGGACTTAACGACTGCGGGAACTGGGCAGGACAGAAAACTCAGTGAATACACTGTGCTCCTCATGGAGTGTTATGGAACACCTCATGGGAATTTAAGTACAGCACAATACAGTGAGACAGCTCTATATTCTGCAAATGATGCCTCTATGAGAAATATTTGGTATTTCTCCTCTTCTACCAAGTCACTGAGACCAAATCCAAGTCATCAAGCTTGGTGTCAGGTCCTTTGGTCCCCTGGTCATTCTCGCAGGCCCTATGAGAATTAATTTTATAAAGATACTTACTGGGAACTCGAGCAACATTATTTGTGGTAAGTGTCCTTTAAATAAACTGTTGTGTGTGCTGTGTTCTTCCTAGTTAAAGTTTCCCAAAGAGTGAGGACAGTCACTAACATTTCTGAGAATAAACAACTCTTTCTGAGAAAAATAATGTCTAGGTCATCAAGTCCTTTTGTTGTTGTTGTTGTTGTTGTTGTTGTTGTTTTTAGAAAGAGATAGCTCAATCCTAGACACCACAAGTTGAAAGTGACTGCCGGTTCTTTTCAATTAAAAGTCCTAACGTGTTTCTTCTTTCTAGTGCAGCAGGGTAAATCAGGTTAAGAAAAATGCTGACAGTGTTAAGATAAACTGTGTCTTGCCTTTTAAACTCCTGCAGAAGAGTCAACCTTTGCTAAATTCAAGGATAAAACTGCCTTCCAATGTGTCATTAAACTATCAAACAATTCCCTGTTCCTTGTCCACATTTTCCCCTTATGTTATATTTTAAAAGAACAAAGATAACCCAATATTCTTACACGTTTTACACATTTATGAAGACTTAGAAAGAAAAACTAAACCAACAATTCAGCTCTTACACATCTTGCAGAAATACTATCTCCAAGCTGAAGAGAATATTTTACATATATGGGTCTGGGGGTGAAGAGGATTAGCTTAGGGAAATGAATTCAAAAGTAGTTAATTCTACTAACCATTTAGCATGATCTAAGAGAAACATATTCAAATGTACCCATTAAAAGACAATGTCAAGCTGCTTAGAAAAATTTCAGTTGAACTGAAAAGATTGCAACTCACAGCATATATGTATAGACACAAATGCATACATACGTACCCCTATATCATCAAAATGTGTAGACATGCATGCATACATACATATATGTCATCATCAAAAAGTACAATGTTTTTTATCAGAAAATAGTTTGAACCCATTAAACAATACTTCAAATGGGTCTTACAAAAAATATAAAAGAAAACAAAAATAAAAGTTGACTCTGGCCTTCAGAGAACTGTCCGATGGCTCAGTGTTGTGTTTTGTCTCGGAGAGCTTTTTCCAAGCCCAAAAGGTAATCCCTCCCCGAAGCACTTCTATTTCTGTGTTATGGTGAGCCTGGCAGTTTTGGATTTGTTGAGTAAAGCAATTTAGGAATTGCTTCCTGCAGATGGAGATGCATTTTAGAGTGAATCACTGGAGCTTTAAGAATAACAAAGTGCTGTAAAAGAAACTTACACTGATGCCCTGAATAGCGAAATCTTATCTAGCCCATCTGATGCAGCAATTGAGGGGAAACAAACTAATTGAAACTACTGAAACAGCAGGAAGGGTTGACTAATCGTTTTTTCTTTTATCTATCTATTTAAGGTGAAGGAAACCTGTCACATCTAATAGAGTGTCTAGGAAGGTGTTAATGAGGTAGAAGTGCCTTTGGAAGCTGTCCCTTCCCACCCACCATGAGGTCCTAACGCTGAGATGCTGGCCTCCAGCAGGAACACTTGAGGACAGGCCATCGTGCGTGCTTTTCAAAGAAATGGCACTGGTTCATCTTAGTGTCACGTCAAACAATCTCGAGAAAGATTTAGGGATTTTTTTCTCCCCCGTGCAAAAAGCTGGAAACTAAAACTTTTAATTGAAAAAGCCTGAAGCCTCTTTCAACCTCTTGTATTTAAAACTCAAATTAACCCTATCAGGATTTAAAAAAAAAAAAAGTCGAAGAAAAGAGAAGTGCATTACGTCAAAGGTGATGATGCAATGATTTATTGGTAGTTATATTTTACAGAAAGGCTGTTTCTGGTTTTCTGAACTTTGCGTCTCAGTTTCATCAACTCAACACAAATACTACAGCTCTAAAATCTTGCCCTAAACACGCATAAATCTGATTGCTAGTGAAATGTTTCGAGGTAATAAAACAGTTTAGAGTAATGTTCCTTCTACTTGATTTAAGAAGAGATCTCTTTATGTGTAAAATACACATTCAGTATAAAAATGTAGAAAGGAGAAATCTGATCTCAGGGCTGTGAACAGGTGCATACAAATAAGTTGCATGACTTGGGTTCAATGAGTTCTGCTTTGTGGACCTCGCATCATCTTCACCTCTGCTCAAGACGCTCCCCAAGCTGTCCTCGCTATAATAGTTGTTTCATATCTACCTCATACATGGCAACGGCACTTATAAGATTAAGAGTACGTATCCAGGAAGTGAAGAAATAGCTGAGTTGGTAAAGTGGTTTCCTGGGCTGGAGAGATGTCTCAGAGGTTAAGAGCATTGCCTGCTCTTCCAAAGGTCCTGAGTTCAATTCCCAGCAACCACATGGTGGCTCACAACCATCTGTAACGAGGTCTGGTGCCCTCTTCTGGCCTGCAGGCATACACACAGACAGAATATTGTATACATGATAGATAAATAAATAAATAAATATATTAAAAAATAAAGTGGTTTCCTTGCCAGCAAAGAGATCTGCATTTGATTCCCAGAGCCCACACATAAAAAGCTGTGACTCACCCACAGAGATACCCCTGAACTCGCTAATACTTTACTCAGGTATACAGGTGGAAGCAACCCACTGGGGAGCAGCCCTCGCCAGAGAAATGCACAGTGAGGCAACTGAGTCTCACAAGAACTCGACCCACTGAGCACATGAGCATACGCTAGGAAGAGGGACATAGTATGAGTTGCACTCACACAGGGATTACCCAAGGTGAGCACGTTGAGGCTCCTCGCTGCTTCAACAAGAGTAAGAAGAAAGGGAAGAGCTTCGAAGGCAGGAAAGAAATCTCTTCCTTCT
This sequence comes from Alexandromys fortis, assembly GCF_014885135.2. Taxonomy (NCBI): domain Eukaryota; kingdom Metazoa; phylum Chordata; class Mammalia; order Rodentia; family Cricetidae; genus Alexandromys; species Alexandromys fortis. The sequence goes on along the minus strand of NW_026067903.1, from coordinate 10,747,852 downwards.
TTAGGGTCTCCCAAGCTCCATCTATTCGCAAAGCTTTAACAATGTCCCAGTTGACCAGGAGTGTGTGTTTTCAGTGGCCAGCTCAGGAGCTACAAAGGAAAATAAGGAGTGACTCTAAACTCTGAGAGTAAATGAACAACAGTGCACTCCTGTGGGAGAACCGGCTTTCACAAAATGTCCTCTGACTGTCACTTGAATGCTTTGGCAACCGTGCCACCTACATACACCCAAAATTAATTAATCAATCAGCCAATTTTTGGCTATAAGAATATTTGGAATTATTCCAAATGTCATCTTTTGTGTTTTCAGTGGCAGACACAAGGTGCCCTTTAAAACCAAGCCTGCCAAATTAGTAGGTTTGGGGATAAAAACTCTATTTTTTTAACTTTTCCCCACATCTAAAACTAGATCATAAAAATGTGACAGAAGAGAAAATTCAAAATAACTAAAAAAACTGCAAAAAATTAAATATTTTACTGCAAATTCAAAATAATACTGCAGCAAGAGCCACAAGGAATTACATGTGTTTATAAATCTGATTCTTCTAGAGCGTTGCCATCTCATATCCCTTGTGTTTGGAGGAATCTGATTTCACCCATAGCAAAGAGTTCTTAATGCCAAGAAAGAGCAACCACCTACACCGTGAGCTGAATTTCTCTTTCCTGGCAATAGGTGAACGCACTGGGGCAACAACCAGGTAAAAATTGAAGGTCTGGGAACAGCGCAGAAGCCAAGGGAATGATGAAAGGGTATTTTACTAACATAAATGTTTTTAGAGAATCTTGCTCCTTTTTAATAGCAATTAAAATCTCATTTTAAGATATTACACTGACTCTTGCAGCCTTAATAGCCTCCGAAGAGCACATTACCTTTACAAGAAATTATCTGGGAGCTTTGGAGCTCCATAAGCAGAGGACTTACTGATCCTGCTATATTAAGCCCTGCCCAAAGTGCCCTTACCATGCATGTGGCTCAAAATGGCTCATTTTGCAGTTAACACTGGGATAAAATCCATTATGAAATTTCTTGTTTGAACACAAAATCTAACCTAAAGACCCTGAGCCGTTTTTTTTTTTTTTTAAGTTGGGGAGAAACCAATTTAAAAACTGAAATGATACAACCTTTCATCCAACAGGGCAGTGTTTTCAACCTTGTCAGTTTTATCCATGTAGTTCTTCCTAAGCCCGTGACTCTGTACCCGATTTCACCATAATGCTCTTGGCCCACCATTGATTGAGTCGGACTCAGCCAATTATGTGTTTCACACCTTCCCGTGTCCTTCCCTAGCATGTGGACAACATTTTTACACCAGACTCTCACACAGGTCCCATTGAACTTCTTTAGGGATGGTACTTCCCAGCCAGCTAGCTCAGCCTTTGGACTTTGACGTTTTCTGGAGTTTGTTTCTTGAAAGCAGTGCTTTGAGTCCATTTCATAAAGACTGAAGACAAAAGTAAGAGAAAAGGCATGTTGGCCAAGAAAGGAGAACCGATTGCACTTCTGGGATGAAAATTCCAATCAGGCTTTTTTCACCAATGCAAGTTTTTGCATGAAGTGAATCTTAACTTTAAAACAAGGAAAAGGGAAGTTCAACAGATAGGTAATTTTTTGCTATAAAACACCCACAAAATTGAACAGATAACAAAATAAAAAGAAACATAATTTATTTTGTTTGTGGACTTTCTATTTTATGCATTGTTTCTTAAGCATAATATGTCCCATATT
>NW_026067903.1:10740764-10744822 GCF_014885135.2 Alexandromys fortis | reverse complement strand
GTTTTTTCTTGGGTTCACCTTCTTCTTTAGCTTCTTTAGGTTCACCAGGTATACACTCCGTGACCTTTATTTATGGCTAGAAACCAATTATGAGTGAATACATCCCATGTTCATCTTTTTGGGTCTGGGTTACCTCGCTCAGGATAGTGTTTTCTATTTCCATCCATTTGCATGCAAAATTCGAGAAGTCATTGTTTTTTCAACATAGTAAAAATTGGCTAACTTTTAAAACGAAAAAGTGAAAACTATCAGCCATAACGGTATGCCTTACCTTGAATGTAGTATCCACTTAGGCAGCTGGGTTTGGGAAACAAAAAGAACTATCTGCCACACTAGCGTTTTGAATCTCTACACACAGCTGGCATCTCCTTTGACAGGAGTTCAGGAATCAGAGGGAAGATTCTGTGGGAAGGAAAGGGAGGCCTTGTAATGTGGGGAACTCAGGAAAACAGAGTGAGGTCCCACTGGAAGCGAGAGAACTATGGATCTCATCTGCATTTTTTCTAAGCTCTGGCTGTGATGCTATAAATAGAAAAGCCTATACAGAGAGATGAGTTGATTCCACCGATCGCAACCTCATTTTTTTTAGAAATATTTGGAGATATGTTCATAAGGATTCATCTGCACATTTTCCTGCTGAGAATCCCCCTCTCTTGGCACAGTGGGTGGCCGACTTTCAAACCTGCTAATGATGTGCTAGACGCAAAGAGTATAGGAACAATTATTTATATTTTAAGTTAATACATGCAGAAATGCTTTTAGCTCTAATAGCCCTTTCAGGCATTTGACTGTCTTACGTAAATAGTGAGCAACCTTTTAAGCGTAGCCTCTTTATTTTTTTTTAAACTGGCTAATTTTTTTTTCTAAAGATAATTGTAATACCTAGAGAAACTTAATAACCTGATTCTCTAAACATATTGGAGATTTGCAGTCTAATATCCCATAGCAATTATAGTGTCAAATATACATATATCTATATATGCGTAGATAAATGGTACTTTTTCAAAAACTTTCCTCATGTGCACTGCCTTGCATTACACTGGGAAAATAAAAAAGGTTTTACCCTTGTACCTTCATATCTACATAGGATTTTTAGTCCTTATTTATTGTTTGTGTGTATGATGGGGGTGACATGCACGCAGAAGTCAAAGTGCAAGTTTGAAGATTGAGGTCCTTCCTTCCATCTTTATATGGTCACTGGGGATCAAACTCAGGTCGCCAAGCTTGCCTGGCAAGGGTGAAAAACATCACAGGAAAATCCACAGAATCAACTAACCTGGGTTCATAGGAACTCACAGAGACTGAACCAACAGCCAGGAAGCCTGCATGGGACTCACCTAGGGCCTCTGCAAATAGGTGAGAGCTGTGTAGCTTGGTCTTCTTGTGGGGCTCCTAGAGGTGGGAAACAGAGCTGTCTCTGACTCTTTTGCTGACTTTTGGGACCCTATTCCTCATGCTGGATTGCCTTACCCAGCATTGGTACAGGGCAAGGTGCTTAGACTTACAACTCGATATGATACGTTTTGTTGGTATTAATAGGAGGCCTTCCCTATTCTGAATAGAACTAAGGAATAGTGGATGTGGGGAAGAGAGGAGGAGGGGTAGGGAGGGACTGGGAGGAGAGAAGGGAAGAGAAACTACAGTCAGAATATAAAATCAATGAATAAATAAATGATTTAGAAAAAAAGAATGGTGAATCTCAAGGTTCACCCAAGACCTTCTCCATTAGAACATCAGAGGGCCGGGTAGAAGGAGTCAGTGGAGCTGGGGGATGCACTGGAGGATCCATTGAAACAGTCAAACTGCAGATGACCTTTGGGAAACTACTTCTAAATGAATTCATTCATTTTTTTTCTTTTATTGATTCTTTGTAGATTTCACATCATGCATTTAGACCCTACTGATCTCCCTGTCTCCTCACATCTACCCTCTGCCCTTGTGACCTCCCCCGAATCCAAACCAAATTTAGAAGAAAAATCAAACAAAGCAAAGAAACAAATCAACTGAAAGAATCCTGTTGTGGAAGCTGTAGTGTGGCCCAATGAATCCCACAGTTTACCCTTTAGTCCATTCATCTTCACTTTCCAGTATTCATCTTCTTGAGTCATTGGTCTGGCTCAAGACCCTGGTTTCTGCTACACCACTGATAATGAGCTCTCCCTGGGGTTCCTCTTGGATGTCCTGTTCTTCTGTGCTCTGGAGAGGCTCCTGTTTTGGATGTGTAGGTTTGTCCCTTTCACATTCTCCAACAGTTCGTAGATTCCATGGACACTGGGATGGGTCAGCTCAGAGCCCTGGTTCTGAACCTGGGTGGTAACTGGGCTGATCAGCTTGCTAGCTTTCCCTCATCATCACTACCTAGGTGAGTTCTCTAGCACAGCTATTGCTAGCTCACCCAATGACACAACAAGGAGCAGTTTCCTGCTCTCAGGTCTCAGACGTGAGTTCCCCTCACTCACATCTCCAAGTACGATTCTGTTTTGCCCAGGCAAGGTACAGGGCCCTATCTCCTGTTTGCTGTACGGTGAATACAAGTGGATAGTGAGGTAAACTCCTTTGCTCTCATGCCCTTAGGGCTGGCTCACCTGCAGGGGTGGGAGCAACAACAGGGTCGGCTCTACTGAGTCACCCCGGCAGGGTGCAGGGGCTTTTTTTCTGTGTCTTGAAAAAAAAACTGATAAGGGACTGGGCTAGTTCTCTCACTCTTGTGACCTTGGTGCCTGTAGGTGGAGACTAATTGTTCATTTCCCAACTGTCCAGACCCAAATAATCACACAGAAGCTATGTTAATTACAACACTGTTTGGCCAATGACTCAGGCATATTCCTGGCTAACTCTTATATCTTAAATTAACCCATTTCTATTCATCTGTGTATTGCCACAAGACTGTGACCTATCAGTAAGGTTCCAGCGAGTATCTTTCTCCTTCAGCAGCTATATGGAGTCTTCTTAACTCTTCCTACTCTCTCTCTCTCTCTCTCTCTCTCTCTCTCTCTCTCTCTCTCTCTCTCTCTCTCTCTCTCTCTCTCTCTCTCTCTCTCTCTCTTCTGATTTACCACCTGGCTTTACTCTGCTAAGCCATTGCCCCAAACAGCTTTATTCATCAACCAATAAACACATATACTGAAGCACATCCCACATCAAAGACCAACTCTTTCACCTGCCACAGGTAGCAAGGGTTGGATGGAAGAAGGCATATTTCCCTCATCCATGACCCCGAATGGCAGACTAGAAGCAGAAGTTGACTCTGGTGCTCTCACACCCTCAGGTCTCCAACAACAGGGTCAGCTCTATTGTGCTGCCCATGCAGAAATCAGACTCTGCTCTTTCTCGGGTGTTGCAGCATGTGAGAGTCAGAGCTAGCTCTTCCACTGTTCTGACCCCAGGGCCAGCTCTCTTACCTGGAATTCATTAAGATTTTACAGTAAATGCCATGACTGGTGTTGGAGAAACAGCTCAGTGGTTAAGAGCACAAGAAGCTCTTGCAAAGGACATGACCTGGGTTTGTTTTCCATGGCAACTCACAACTATGTGTAACTCCAGTTCCAAGGGATCAGAAATTCCCTCTGGCTTCCATGGGCACTGCACACATGTGCTGTGCAGACATACATGCAGGCAAAACACCATACACATAAAAGAAAAGAAAAATTTAAATGCTGTTTCCACCCCTAGATGAAGAGCTACAGGAAGTCACTGGCTGCTAAGCAAATGTTGCTAAGAGAGAGAATCAGTTGCCTTGTAAGGATGAACACTCACATTAGTTACCCATGCCAATTGGTCAGTTTTGAACTCATGCACATTTGAGCAAAGCTTAACTGATTCAGTAGATTATAAATGCATGTGTGTATGTCTATATATGTAAAATTAATATTTAAAGATGAGATCATGAATCTTGGAAGGAGAGAGGGGAGTTAGAGAGGAAGAGGGAAGGTCTGAAGTATTGTAGATACAGTGCCCATGTATGAAGTTTAAATGGGGATGTCCTATCGGGAACTCACCAAGGCCAGCTGGCCTGGGTCTGAAAAAGCCTGGGTTAAAACCGGTCTCGCTGAACATAG
>NW_026067903.1:10723898-10740524 GCF_014885135.2 Alexandromys fortis | reverse complement strand
CTTTCTTAAAGATGAATTTGTAAAGCAGCTTTTATATAGTGTATAGTTCTCATAAAGGACATTTGGAAACTTTCTCAAGTAAAAAATTGAGTATTTATGTAAAAACATATCCACGTAGTTGTTTACACAAAACAGTGCCGAGTAAATTCACAGTAATGTTGTAGCAAAGTAAACTGTGTAAGAGAGGATGGCATTGTTTGCATCGCTATTTCCAAAAGTCAACTCTTGTCATAAAGCCTACCTACTTCAGACACTCTTTTTCCTGGGGAAAATTCAATTCTGCTGTAAGGTACAGAAAGACTCTCAAGCGTCTCAAGTGACAGAGAAAACAGTGGACCTGGTGGTTTTTGAATAAATTGGATTTCTTGATGGGGATGTCAAGATGAACATAGAGGAAACCTTTAAATCTAGGTGTGCCACAACCTAAAATAAAGATAGTTTTGAAACTATCTGTGAGATAGATGTCACTCTGGGAAGTATTTTGGGATGACAGGAGGCAATTTGACATGAGGAACAGAAGTAGCATCAGCCAGCACAATCTCAAGCGTGGAAGACTCATTCTCTAACAAGAGTTAGTACAATGTCAAAACTGCAGCTGAAGGGCTGCGTGCATGCCCTTGGCGAGGCAGAAAAGGTGACCTCTCCTCTCTTAGACAGCTAACTCTAGAATTCCTACTTCCTTCTCAAGTCTACCTAGCTGCCTGCTAGCACAGACGCACCATTGGTCACCTGCATGTGGAACGGCATAACCATCTTACAATGGCTGATGGAAGCCAAAAGAGGAAACGGGGCTTGGTGCATCAATGGGATATCATTTAAAACAACTTGTGCTTGGTTTTAAACCTAAAGGCATCCCTCCTGCATCTCAAATCTGTTTACATCTACAGGACTGAGGTATTCAGCGTGTAGGTTGGTTTGACTTTCATCTATGTATTAGCCTCCACTGGTTTTTTTTTTTTAATTTTCTTCTGTTTGGAGATTATAATACAATTACAATATTTCTGCCTTCCCTTTCCTCCCTCCAGACCCTCCCATACACTACTTCTTACTTACTCTCTTTCAAATTAACGACTTTTTATCATTAGTTATTATAGCTTGCAGATGTATATACAATGTCCTAAATATAACCTCCTTGGTCTATATGATATCGCTTGTATGTGTTTTCAGGACTGATCATTTGGTATTGGATAACTAGTTGCTGTGTTCTTCCAAAAGGGAGATGATTTCTCCATTCTTAGCAGTCTTTAGTTGCCTGTAGTTCTTTGAGTACGGTTGAGGCCTTGTAGGCTTTTCCCCATACACTTATGCATGTCTATTCACAAATCCCTGTACAGTCTGTTTGGGCAGTCACGCTGGTGTCTGCATTAGCTTTTACAAACCTAATGTGCCCCTTCCATATGGCAGCTAGCTATTGAGAGTCCTAAGCGTTATCTGGATACATGCCACAATGGTTTACCATTGACTTTTTCCAAGCTTTTAAAACCTATGAAATTTTAAAACCTATAAACGAGGCACAAAATTGTTGTGAAGTTTCCATAAATTTTAAGATGAGTAAATTATTAATAATTTACAGGATTAACCTTTTATGTGGGCAAAAGTTGAATGTCTGAGAACCTTAGCATTCATCCAAACCAGCTTTACCTGCTCTCCGTGCTTCATACCACTAACAGGAAGCTAATTCTAAATACTGAGATTTTTTTTTTTTGAAAAGCAAACCCTCTCCCATTTCCAAACTGGCTACCTGTTACATGGAGTAAGTGGTTCTTTCCTACACGCAAATTGGTTTGTGTTATAATATGATTCATAGAAACAAGGAAATAAGAGAACCCACAGGTGAGAACACTTAACAGCAAACTCTCTAGTCTGGGCAAGGTTTCAGCAGATAAGGAGGATGAGTCCTGAAAAAAGACTCCACTAGTTTCCTCCTCCTTTGGGTTGTGTTTCTGGCACCAATCCTGGAAAGTCTCAAAATACATAAAGATATTAAAATATAAACAGGAATAATAATAGCCTAGACATCCATGTTTGCAAATATATACACTCACTGTCCCGGTCAGGGTTCCCTGGTGGGACAAAGCATATGATTAAAAAAAAGACTTGAACAAAGCAAAGGCTTATTTTTGGCTACAGGTTTTAGAGGTCCATTATACTATGGCTTTTGGCCTGAGGCAAAGTAGAGGACCATGGACGTGAGAACACAGAGAAGACTGCTCAGTTTATAGCAGCCAGGTAAGAGACTAATCGGGAGGAGCCTGGGACAAGGTAGACACTTCAAGACATAGTACATAACCTACTTCCTCTAACCAGGCCCACCCTCCTAATAGCCCATTTTATACATAGATTAGCCATTGATAAAGTGAACACCCAATTACCTCTGAAGAGCACCACTACTGGGGTCCACGCTATCAACATATGAACCTTTGTCAGAGACACATCATATCCAAATTGTAATGCAAGGTAACAAAAAAATGCGGCAGATAGAGAAATGATTTTTAATATTGCACGCAATTCATTACTGCAAGAAGCAAAAATCAAACTCAACGGTTTCTACGGCTTAAGAGGGGCTTGGGGCTGACACTATAGCTCAGTGCTAGAGCATTCTCCTAGCACAGACAAGGTCCTAAATTCAATTGCCAGCACTGAGAACCAATAATCAAAATCAAGTGTTGATACTATTAGTGTTAGTGGTACAAATGAAAAAGATAGCAATGCCTAGATTCTCAGCACTTGAGAAGTCGAGGAAAGAGAAACCCAAATTTGAGGCAGGCTTGATCTACTTGTCAAGAATCTGCTTGACAGAGCCACAAGAAAACATCGAGGAAGTCAAATATATTTGGCTCACACTGCTATAGAATGACAGCTAGACCTAGAAACCAAACAGTTTCTTCAGTATGTCTCTATCCTGGTGGCTTCGATTTCCTTGCAAGTTGCTAGTATGCTTTCTTATCCAGGCTTAGCCCTCTGCTGGGCAGATGCCCTTGACTCTTTCCTTTATAAGTCCCAGGAGAAAGAGAGTATGCTCCTGAGAATTGTGGCAGAGGCTCTGCATCCATTCCAGTCAGCCTGCCCTGTTCACATGCTAGTTCTGTCCTAGACACTGTCGCTACAAGAGTAACATCTGTTCACGCCAGACAAAGTTAACTTTGAGCCTCCAAATTAAGGTCCTCACATAAACCTGAGGCCACTGTTGCTTTAAAAGGGGGAAGGAGATGCAGAAAAGGCAGAAATAACAGACTCTAAGGCGATTCCCCCTCCTGAGTGCCTCCCCGGCAGGTGAGAGAATTTTTCCTGAGATTTGCTTTCATAGACTCTCGCAGCCTGGGGCCAGCAAACCATATTTTAAGTCAGAGAGTTATATAGTCATTACAGCTCCCCACTGTGCCTTTTTTCAGAATTGCCACAAGTTCAGCTCTTAGACGATGTTGCCCTCAATATAGCGAGCCATCAGCGGCTTAAAATTCTCCTGTGAGCTTTGAGCCTCAGATGACTTTTCCTGATAGACGTTTGAGGCACCTTATTGAGGCAGCAGCACACATATTTAATGAAGTCCTGAAAAGGCACCCGGAGTGAAGCAAGAGCTGAGATAAATCAAAAATAAAAATAGATATCTAAAAATAGCATCCGTGGCTTCAGACAATTTACAATGCCCTTAATCAGCCTTCAATGTAAAGTGCACAGATTAAAAATACTCAAAAATTATATTGCAGAAAGCAAAAGAGGGGGAAAATGCCACTTGGGAAGGCGATTGTGATTTTATTGATGTGTATGAGTACTAGAAAGACTAAACTGAAAAGGTAACAAGATGCCGTAATATAAGGCTACTTTAAGGAATAAAACTAATAATTTCAGGATAGCTTTGATAGCTCAACACCTGCAAATGTTTTCAGAAGTAATAAAGAGTAGTTGATAATGGCACTTGATCAATAAGGGTTTGAGGATGAGGTTGAGCAGGGATGGATACTTGCTTTTCTTCCCAGATGATCTGCACTCACTTCTCAAGAACCACATAGAGTGGCTCACAACTTACTCGAACCCCAGCTCCAGAAGGTCCGATGCCTTCCTCTGGCATCAACCGAAGTCTGCACACAGGGGTGTATACCCACAGATGCTCACACATGCACACACATCAATAATAATACAGACAGATCTTTTTGAGAGCTATTCAACATGACTCCATGTTTCATCTGATTTTCATCGTGAAAATGGAAAAGAAAGCTTGCTTTGTTGGCACTAGTAGCAGGTTGTAGTTGGTACACAGTTTTAGAAAAATCCTACCAAACTGAGCACACAGTGCTACATCTCAGTCATAAAAATTCAACAAACCCATCAAGCCTGATGTGGCACATTTAAAAGCCAGGTACTATATCCTAATGTGACAAATATAAAGTTGAAGCTAGCTTAAAAAAGAAAATTTAGATTTTTTTTCCAATGGAGTCTCATTGGGCATAGTAACCACAGATCAGGGCAAGCCTATGTCAGGAGTACTCGGGGAACACACAAAAAAAAAATCTTCAACGTATTTTTGTATCATATTGCTTTGTTTGGGCATTTTTATAATTTTTATTTTACTAAAAATTTTCATACAATATATTTTGATCATGGTTCCCCTTCCCCATCCTTCCTAGATTCTTCCCACCTTTCCACCCACCCAGCTCCACACACAACCTTTTTTGTCTCTCTTTAGGAACCAAACAGGTAAATAAACAACAATAACAAAAATCGTAATTTGAAAAAAAAAGAAAGAAAAAATGTAAGGAACAACACACATGTCTTAATGGTTGTTTACTTGTTTATTTGGTGTCCATTTTGGGGGCTTAGTATGCATGTGTGTGTGTTTGCACGTGGTGTGTGTATGTATGTGTGTGTGTATGTGTATGAGTGTTAATGCATGTGTGGTTTTTATTTGTTTTTTGAAGAGACAAGTAAATTAGGTGGGTGGGAACTATCTGGGAGGGGTTGGAGAGGCAAAGGCATGATCAAATATATTTTATAAAAAAAATTTCAATTAAAAATGTTAATTAAGTGTATAATACAGTTGAAGATGGAATAAGGAAAACTCCGGGACTGAAAAGCACTGAAGTTTTTAATATACATATGTGTGTGTGTGTATGTGTATAAAATCTTTTAAAGGAATTGAGACAATAGATGTTATGTATAATATATAGCTTGGGAAGAGAATGAGTTAAAGGGTGAAAACCTAATGTATCCTAGAAATGTCATTGTCTGTATGGCATAGTAATATTAGAAGTCAGTAGTGTCACTTTGATGAACAGGCAGAGTACAATAAGGTGGGTGGAATTAAAGTCTTGTCCTTTCCCATGAAAGCCTTATGCTTCTCAGACAAATGCATCCCAATTATATAAAAGCTATTGAAAAAATGCAATTTAATGCAATAAATTTGATTACTAGGATATGACTCAGTTTTGTTTTCTTCTTGAAAAGTAAAACTGCTCATCTGGAATAAGAAATGGAGATTTATAGAACATCACCAAGTAGTCACTCAAAGATACACTATAGTTTACCCCCTTCTCCAGGTCTCTGCTAGGGATCTAAAGATGAAATGTCCTTATGGATTATTAAATGTGGAAGAAAAACACAATTTCTCAGGCCTTTTTCCCTAAATGTGAGTAAGAAGAATACCCTGGATGTGTCTGTGCAGAAAATTTCTCAAGATGAATATGTCCCGCAAAGGAGCCACACTGGGGACAGGCGTTAGAGATGTAAACATTCCAAGCCCAGTAAGAATCCTGACCTCTACACAGAGAAACTCTGCCTCCAAACACGCAAACATTCCTGACCTCACAGAGTGTACCAATTATTGACATAAGTAAACCAAAAACATTATTTCACTTTTTAAGACACAATTTTAGGCTTCTGAGGGGAATTTAAAAAGCATAAATGAAACATATAGACTAGCTAGAATGGCGTTATTTTAAATGAGTGGTCAAGATGTCAACTCTCAGAGGGAAAGTTATTCATATAGGAGCCTAAAGAATAGGGAACATGCAACAGGAAAAGTAGGGAAGGGAATAGTGTGGGGGTGGGTGCCAGCTTCAGGACCTAAAAAAGCAACAGAAACTTCTGAATGGCTTGGCAAGTGGAAAGTTCAAGGGGCAGCGCCAGCAGACTCAGCTCGGATGGAGGCTGTATTCCTGTTCATAAGCCATCTTCTTGCACAGTCAGGAAAACCAGCTAGCTCTCTGGGGTCCTCTTCACTGGAGTACCATTGTTACTCTTTAGGGCTTACCCCATCTAATCAGCCTTCAAGCACTGCCCATTAATTTCAAGAAATGAAGTTAGGGACACAGTCAATAGCAAGGAAGAAAACTGTGCTTGATATAGTACGATCTGGATGATGAAGGCCTTGGAAATATGGAGAGGTTTTATATCAATATGTCTCTGGGAGCCACAGGGAGTAACTTGTGAAAGCTAAGCACTGTGATTGAAGTAGTGAGAACAGAATTTAGAAAACTCTCCTGGATCTGATAAAAGATGAATATGCTTTATGATAGGCTGTAGAGGAAGAAACACGAGATGAGACAAGTGTCTCCTAAGACTTCTTCACCCTCCTTGCTTTGAATCTGTAAAAATGCCTTTTTTATTAATTAAATTGATTCATTTATTTTACATTCCTACCATGGCTTCCCCCTTCCTCTTCTCCTTCCATTCCCTCCCCCACTTCCTCTCTGACCCTCCACAATCCTCTTCTCTGTGTCTATCTATTCAGAGGCAGGCTCCCACGAGTGTCAACAAAGCATGGCATATCAAGTTGAGGTGGGACTAAGCTTCTCACCTCAGATTAAGGCTTGGTAAGGCAACCCTGTACTAGGAAAACCTGCCAAAGCATGACGGACAGGTCCCACTGCCACTGCTGAGTCCCACAAGGAGACCAAGCCATACAACTGTCACAAATATGTAGAAGGCCTAGGTAAGGCCCATTTGGGCTCCTTAGCTGTTGGGCCAGTGTCTGTGAGCTCCTATGATTCTGGGTTAGTCGTCTCTGTGGGTTCCCCTATGATGAACTTGACCTTTCTCCTGACAGCCTCCAAGATTCTCGTCTTCAGGTTCTGGCAGAGGAGATGAAACCATGTTAAGTGCCAACACTGCACCCGGACAAATGCCGCCTTTCATCTCGCAGTAGTGTGCAATTCTCCTTTCTTGACACGCCACTCTGTCAATTCGCATTCACCTCAGAACTGAAACTGAACTTCAAAATGCACTTTAAGATATTTATTTTAGAAAGATAATATATCTCCTGGAATACAGGAATGAAATCCTATGATGAATCAAATAGGAAAAGAGAGAAGTTCAGTCAAGAAGCATACGTGGTACTGACCATCCATAGGCAGCTGGGTTTGCTTTTGTAGGAACCTTGAAAGGAGAAAAATAAAAGGCACTCTGCTGCTGCTTGCCCAACAAGCACACAATAGTCATTAGCCATTGGCCCATGATTCTCTTTGACTGGGAGTTTCCCATAAGACATTAATTGTCCCATATTTTCATCTTACTGTGCAAAATTGGTGAGACTTCTGGCCCTCACTGGCATCTGATGTGAAGTCAAGGAAGAAGAACTTACCATATTAATATTCCATTAAGTCGACAAAAGTGTCTACTACTGCGTCTGTTCCTATCAAACCATTTTTGTATAGGGCATGGTTCAGTGTTCTCTTTATCAGCTAAGGTAAGACAGCATACCTTGCCCCGTGAGGACTAATCTGCCTTCTAAACACTTGTCCAAAACACACTGGATATGCACATTCTCACATAGAAAAGCAAAGACCAAATCAACCACCCCAGTTGTTGCCCAGTTCCTGCACATCAGAACAGACACAAAGGAAGATCTGTGACCATGCCTGCTCCGTTACACCAGAGGATGAAACCTCGGCTACTTTCACCTCATCGGCACTTGGGTCTAGCATATTGCACTTTCCCTTCAAAGTGTTCCACATCTATCGTTCTATTCTTAGATGAACAATGCCTACCGTGTCGGTGTTTCCACTGGGGAATTCATTCTGGGACAGCGGCAGCAGGGACCGCCAGAGCTAAGACCAGAAGACATCGTAAATGGAAAACTTGCAGCTCCTTTCTTCGAAAAGAATGTTGTGATCCGCATCTGCTTTCATGCGGACACGTTCCACTGCCCAACTCAATACAAGGATTTCTTTTCTGCTTTCCCAACCGCATCATTCTAAAGATGAGAAGAGGGAGCGATTTATTTTCTCTCCTATCCCCACAAGTCCTTTCCATAAATATTTCTTAAACAGCTTACCTTATCTCCTGACTTAGATCTCCGACTGGAACTTGGCCTCTGAGGAGGGCAGTGCCACACACTAAGCCCAGGGTGAAAGTTCCCAGTTTACTTCCCACTCACCAGCCCAGAGAACTCAGGTTATCTTACTACCATTGTACTTCATCCCCCACTGAATCTAGTAGTGCAGTATGCCTTATTGGGTTCATTAGGCAATGTATATACAGTGCTTGAGATACTACTGAATACTGTTCTTTGGGAGTAGTCCAGGCATAATTTGTTTCATCCCCACAGGGAATTGCTACTCTTGCCAGTATTGGAAATGGCTGGATTCCCCATTACAGCCAAAGAGGAAACTGTTCCGATGTCCATGGAAATCAAGATTAATTTCCTTTCAAGATGTTTGCTAAATTGGCAACACTTCGTAGTCATCCAAGCCACACCAGGGTATTACATAACCATGAAAGAAAGCAGCTCTGCGGGGCCACAGATAATCACCGGATCGCTTAAGGATATGGCACCTGTAAATGTCAGGCTGGCATTTCGTCGGGGTGTATTTCAAGTGCATGGAATTCCCTGCCATGTAAGCTCATACTTGGATGCCATCCATTCCGATACAACTAGCTTCCACTCCTCAACCCAACGGTTGTTTGATTGCCCTGGTGTTCAAAATCTCTCAGTACATCTCACTCCCCACTGTGTTAAACCTCTATTTTCCAGCTCCTGGTACAGAGAGCTGTTAAAGATCAAGTTAATCCCAGAGGGGAGTGAGGCGACAGGGGTCACTGTGACTGCTCCAGAAAGTGCTTAGGAAAAACAAGCACTCTTGCTCTGGGTTGGAGGCAGCCTTTGAGAGGGCTGCATTTTTTCCTTTAGCTCAGGGGAAGGCATCGCCTACCTCTTACTTTAACCACTCATTTCAGCCTCTGTAAAGGGAAAGAGTGATGTTGGCACCCACAAAAATGAAGCACTTCAATATATGTCAGTATATGTTCTTGAAAAATAGCTTAGATGCGCTTCTGTCTAATCCATTAGCATATTAAATTATTATCTCTGTTCATCTATTCAGATAGTATTTCTAGCAGAGGGATGTTTACCATTCCAGTTATAATGACTAGTACTTGTGCTTATGAACAAATGAGTCATGTGAGCCAATGTATGTATGAACGTGTGTGTGTGTGTGTATGTACAGCTTCACATATATTGTGTGTATAAACTTACGTATGCATGCAAGCACATGGGGAATATTTGAGGTCAAAAGCTTGCATTATTCTTAAAATTGTTGAGATGTTTATATTTAATGATACAGCTGATCTCTTAACACATTGTGCTTCCTAACGATGATCAATATTGGCCTTTTATTTTACACAATTCTATGAACTGCTTATATGTACATTATGCATACACAGAGATAAAATGCATAAATTCTCATACATGTATACATACATTATTACATAATTTAAGAAAATAGTGTATCGGAGAAAATCATTTGTGGCAAACCCTGCTAGGAGTCTGGCCAATGTTATCTCCGTTTTCATTAATAGTTTCTAGCTTTTATTTGGTACACTTAGGTATCTAGCTAAAATGTCTCTACCTTCCTTAAAGCAGAGTGTAACACTAGATACAAACCAAGATAATCTAATGTCACAGAAGTTCTGGAGTATTATGGAAACATAAAAGCAGTATGGCCCTGCCTGCATCTTTCCTAAACCCAAGGATATAGAAGCAATTATTTGAATCTCAGAAGCAATTTTGTATCTGGAAGCAACCTTAAAAATAGGAGATAAAGCTATGATGAAATATATGGACAGAAATTATCTCGACTATAAAAGCACCAAAAGTATACTTGCTAGTAAGCGAGGAGTCATCTACTTTGCTCTGACCTCTGTTCTTACATATGATCTGTTACATGCAGCTAAACCACGCCCCAAATGTTACAGTCAGTGTCAAGTGTTCACCAAACTATATATCTTAGAGAAGCTTTCTCTTTTTTAAAATAAAAACATTTTATTTATGTGTGTTTGTTCATGTCTGTACTCCTAGAGTAGACAAGAACATCCCCTGCTCAAGTCCATTTAGGGGAGTTAGCAAGATCCAGTTTTAAAAAAAGCTCAGTGGAAGAGCACTTGCCAGCATGCTTGAGGCCCTGAGTTCAAATTCTTAGTACAAAAATAATGTTATCCCAAATCTCCCTAATCTCATATCTATACAGTGTTGCTTTCAAAATCTGTGAATCCTTCCTTCTTACCAAGGCATCAGTATCTAACTGTAATAGTAAGGTTGTCCCCTCCGGCCAAGTTTCTTTTTTTAAGTTGTTTTGATTGAGCTATATATTTTTCCGCTCCCCTTTCTTCCTCTCCCCCTCCCTTACAACCCTCCCCCATGATCCCCATACTCCCAATTTACCCAGGAGATCTTGTCTTTTTCTACTTCCCATGTTGTTTGTTGTCTAGGTTCTCTGGGATTGTGAATTATAGGCTGGCTTTTCTTCGCTTTATGTCTAAAAGCCACTTATGAGTGAGTACATATTATATTTGTTTTTCTGGGTCTGGGTTACCTCACTCAATAGGATGTTTTCTCGATCCATCCATTTGCCCGCAAATTTCAAGATGCTGTTATCTTTTTCCGCTGCGTGGTACTACATTGTGTAAATGTACCACATCTTTTTTATCCACTCTTTAGATAGCTTTTTAAATTCTTTTGTTTGTTTTGTTCATGTGTGTAAATCTACACTGAGAGAAAGGAGTTTCCTGCTGTCATCTTTACATGAGTTCAGGGTTAGGATCTTTTAAAAAATCCTAAGTTTATGAAACATATATGTAACCCAACGAAGGTGTGGTAATTGTGTGATTTTAATACAAGTATGCTGAGAAAGCAGAAAATAAAAAGTTGCGATTTTCCAAACTAGATGAATATTGTTTAGGAAGCAAACTTAGAAGTCCCCTTATACTACCCTCAAGAGGCAGTGTCTAATGATCATATTAAATGAATTATCAAATTAGTTTGTGGATTTTCACATCTTACTTCCTAGGGAGCCATGCATCTGTTATTGTCTGCCTTTAGACAGAGGGTGAAGACTGTTTACTCTCGGGCTCCCACTGTCTGCCGCCATCAGGAGGATACCATGAGAAGAACACTCATCTCGGAAGTCTGAATGCCCCTTTTGTTCATGACAGCACTCTGTCATGGTTTAGCAAGCCCTCAGAGGCCGGCCTTCTAACACACACATTTGTTGCTTATTAAAAATGTCTTCTAAATGGATAGACTACAGGAAATGGTCTCTCCTGGAGACACATATGGCAAATGAATTTTCTAAGCTGTGGGTAGAAATGGAACCCTCTGCGGTTTATCCTGAATCTCACCGGGGGCTTTTCCTTTGCAGGTCTGTCAGAGCAAACCCTTCCACAAAGACTCATTTTGTAGTAACAAATGCATCCTGTCAGATCCCGCCACACCTACTCGGTTATGCTTGGCTGGCTTGAGAATGTTAATGTGATGCACCTCACAGCCACCAAGCAATGGAGAGAGCACAGCTGTGCCGTGTGCTGTGCATGAGAAACACTCTTCACAGAAGCAGAGAATTGATCAGTGCTCTGGTGAATCTACGCCGCAGGAAAAGCCACAACGTTGCTGGTTTAGAAAGAGACAATGAAATGTATTGATTGTTAGGAATGAAGTAAACAAGAGACCTGCGGCCCTGCCAGTCGTGTGATTTGCTTGCTGTGCTGTCCTGTGATAGCGGCTGCTCTGCTCAAGTTATCTTTGTTGGGCCTTATGTGATATCCTGTCCTTCCATCTGTGTTGGCTAGTTTTATTTCTTCTTGAGGGAAGCTGGAGTTACTTGAGAACAGAGTCGCTCAACTGAGAAAATGGCTCCTTAATATTGGCCTGCAGACAAATTTGTCAAGAATTATTATTTTGGGGGGGGGCTAATGATTGGTGTAAGAATGTCTCGCCCACTGTGGATTGGGCAGTTGGTCCTGGGTTCTATAAGAAAGCAAGCTGAGCAAGCTTTGAGGACCAGGCCAGTAAGCAGCACCTGGCCTGTTTCAGTTCCTGCTTTGAGCTCCTGCCTTCACTTCCCTCAGCGATGGACGTCTGTGACCTGAAAGTGGAAGATGAAATAAACCCTTTCCTCCCCAAGTTCAGCTACAGCCTTTTTCACAGAAATAGAAACCCGAGTAAAGACACCATCCATTTGAACTTGAAACTCTTGTTTCTCATAGGATTAAAAACTGCTTCAAATGATATACGAGCTGGCTTGGGCAGGCCTCAGTTTACCCGATAGCCCCCAGACTACTCACCCTCTATTAGAAAACTCTCAAATAAACATTTGCAATGCTGGTCACATATGGTGTCAGTCCTTCCCTCCAACTGTAAGTCACATGCAGGCCGATACCATGTCTGCCTTGGGCAACACTGCGTCTGCGGAACAGCAGACAACAGGTTCGTGGTGTTCCTAATCTGAAAATAATTTGAAAGTTCTTCAGAATGCCATAAGAAACAGTCTGGGAAAAAAAATGAATTTTCATCTACTTAGTGCACACCATAGCCAGGCTAAGTGCTTTTCTTTAACCTTTTTATATGATTCGTGAGTATGTCTATGACACAAATGGAAAAACTGGGGTCTTAAAAACTGAAATAAAGTTTGGCAGGAGGAACTGGGTCATACCTGTAATCCCAGCACTTGGGAAGGGTAGGCAGGAAGAGCATCAGAAGCTAAAGGTCATCTCTGTGTATTCAGTTTGAAGCCAGCCTCAGTTACACGAGACCATGTCTCCACAAAACAAAAATTTTTAAGTTAAAATAGCTGGTAAAAAAAATGATAAGTTGGCATTCCCCGGGGTACCAAGATGATGGTGCCCAAGTGAGAGTATATTGTTGTGATACCAGAGAAGGACAGAGAAGTACCCCAGCACTCAGGATGGCAATATATACACCTGGTCAGCTGATTCCTTCTCTAGTAGATGCAGAATTCAGAAATGCAATGGTCACCAAAATTAGAAAGGAAAGCTCTAGATATCTTAGAAAAGAAAGGATTTTAAACATATTTGGAGTTTTGTTCTTTTGAATTCTTTGATTTCTCTGGAATACTGGCAAACTTCATTTTCAGAAAGTTTTAATATTCATATGAAGATTGAGGACGTATGCATCGTTAATTACACTTCCATCATTACTTATGAGATCGTTGTAACTGAGGCTTTGCAATAAGGTGACACAAGCAAGAAAACCTGTGCTCTGAGAAGCGCACTGGTTGGCTTAGTGCATGGTGTTTTCTGTACCAGAGCTTTGAACTTTTACAAATATGGACAATTGGCAGACAGGTATCATACTGTTTCACTGGCATCAAAAGGACTAGCTATTATACTCCAATGGTTACTCCAGTGTCGAGCTGGGATGAAAACAGCGGTATCTCCTCTACTCTTTTGGATAGCATTTGGAACATTTCGTGGTTTCTGTCATTATGTTCTCTGTATGAGAAGAACACTTGCAAAATCTGTGCCTGAAGATTAACCAAAGAAGCAGCAGAATGGACTTGTTTTACAGTAAGTACTCAGACGTTGGCGAAAAGTGAAAATTAACTGTGAAACAATAAAGAAAATAAAAAAAAAGAAAATTAGCTGTGTTCCCTTTGCCTGGTATATGGCAGGTAATCAATAACTGTGAATATGTTAAAAAAAAATACAGTTGATGAGTGGTGGGTCTGCCATATTCTTGGGTTTGTACGTCTTTAACTCACTGTAGTTCACTACTGCAAACTCCGAGAGACACAGTGTGCAGCTGCATGGCAAAGACTCCAGGAAGTACTGTACAGCACTGCGGCGTGCAACCAGGAAACTCCGCTTCACAATGACCTGCACACAATATGCTTGCATGTAGGTTGTCTAATAGGGCTTGGTCACCCACTTACAATACAGGAAGGGAAAACTACTTCTTTCTTATAACTTGAACATTTTCTCCTCTTTATATTTCATGCTGTCCATAGTGTCTGAGTATTGGCATGTGGTTTACAGTTGTGAGAACTAGAAATAACTGTGTGATCTTCTCCCTCCCAAGCTATTACTAGTATCTGGTAGACCTTCCCACACTTAACCCAATCCCTTCTTCCCAATCTTGTTGGGCGGAATTGAAGGAAGACTGGAGTGGGATAATAGAACCCTTGTGGTTTTCCCTTCACTTCTTCCTCAAATATTAATAGCATTAATTTAGGACAAGGGTTCGGAGACAATATCAAAACTTCCTCTTTGGTTTGATACCATTCTGAATTTCTCTTTGTCCTCTAGCTATATTAGTAAAATATGCATGTGTCATGATTAGCAAAGCTTCATCTCTCCTTTAACATAGGTAAGACATTCCTGTTTGATTTTCTATTTGCCCCAATAAAATAACTTCCATCTAAAATGTTATTTGGATAAAAGAACTCATTTGATATCAAATTATGACAGGAAACCTTTCCGTTTCATCTGAATTTTACTTCCATGGTTCCAAATTGTTTTATTGTTCTCCTTTTCCACTGAGAAAACAAAGAAAAAACAAACAAACAAAAAACAAGTGCTAGTTTTCCTTTTTTGTTTTTTGTTTTAATTTTATATATATATATATATATATATATATTTTAGGTACGAGTGCTCTGCCTGCACCTAAGCCTGCAGGCCAGAAGATGGCAGCAGATCCTACTATAGATGGTTGTGAGTCACCATGTGGTCACTGGGAATTGAACTCAGGACCTCTGGAAGAGCAGCCTGTGCTCTTAACCTCTGAGCCATCTCTCCAGTTAGTTTTCTTTTCTTGAATGTGTATTTAGTTGAAAAGTAGCTCACTTGGAGCTGTGTTCCTGTTCTTCTCAGCGCAGGCATTCCTCTGGTATCTTTGGTTTTATAATCCCTCCTCTATGGATGTCCCAACTGTTTTCTAGCAATAGTTATGATGATTTTCTTCTCCATTCTTTAAGGAACTCCAGCCTGCTTCTTGGTAATTATCATATTAGTGAGAGAATGGATGGGTTCAAGAAGGACTACAAATGCTTTGCAGTCTCCCCATTGCCGCCAGCATGCCAGAGTCTGCCCATGAAGCAATTAAAGAAAATGTCTACCCAGATCTTATGTCCTGTGGCTGGCCAGTTAAATAAAATCAATAGTGATCAAATGTTAATAATTTCTAATATACTTGAATATGATTATCTTTGACTAGTTTCTGACTTTTATATATCCTTATTCATGTCAGTTTTATTTATTCAAACATTTATCTTCAGAACATATTCGTTTCATGGGGTAGATTGAAAAATTGGTTATGTAACTAAAAAAAGTGTGCTGAATGTTCCTCTATTTACAAACAAGGAAAGGTTGCCTGACTAAGACTACTTGCTTTGTAATCACCATGGTAATTAATTGTGTGATTATGTGGAGTACACTGGGATAGAGATAAAGAATGAAGGCCCAAGGACTCACTGAGGATCTGGAAAGGGAACACCCAAGCTGAGACAACATCACAGAGTGGCGTGAATCAATTGTAGAACTGTGCTGACAGCTCTACACTGAATGAGGGGGGGAAAAAGTAGCTTATAAGAAATGTTAAAGAGCTTTTTATTAAGTAAATTGGTGTCTTTTATATATTAAGGTAAATGTCAAGGCTGAAAGCATGTTCTCCATTTCATATTGGGTCTCTCTTTTTTTTTTTTGAATCTGGACTTATTTTTACTGAAAGTCAGGAAAAAAAATACTTCATCTCTGCCGTTCATGAAATTCGCCAACACCCAGGGTATCTTTTGAACCACTGCTAATGGGGTGTCACTGGTATAAAAGCCTCTTTAAAGCCTATCTGCTATAGTCCTGTCTACATCAACAGCTCCACCAGAGGAAAGGGGGGGGGGGCAATAGAGGGGTTTCTAAACAGAGAAGTCCTGGACAGCAGTCAGAACCATCAAGAACAACAAGATGACTGGAATCTTCAAAGCAGGTCTGAACTCCTCATCTTCCTGCCTGCCCTTCCCTAGTGCTACAGTTACAAGTGTGTGTAATCACACCTAGCTGAAGGGTAAGTGGAATTCTGTGAAAGAAATAAAAACAGACTATTTTGGAAAATTACAGTTTGTAAACAAATTCTGAACATAAGGTATTAACTTAATACATCACATTAATTATAAAATAAACATGTTCTCTACATTACTGAACATTCTCTTGTCTTATAAGAACAAAGAATGAGGCCGGGCGGTGGTGGCGCATGCCTTTAATCCCAGCACTTGTGAGGCACAGGCAGGTGGATCTCTGTGAGTTCGAGACCAGCCTGGTCTACAGAGCTAGTTCCAGGACAGGCTCCAAAACCACAGAGAAACCCTGTCTCGAAAAACCAAAAAAAAAAAAAAAAAAAAAAAGAAAATT
>NW_026067903.1:10700628-10723822 GCF_014885135.2 Alexandromys fortis | reverse complement strand
AAGAAGAAAGAATGAATCCAGAGTAAAGGTGAACAGTTTTAGACAGTAACCAAGTTAAGGTCTAAAAAAATGCATTGGGATGATGACTTAAATCCCAAATGTAAACATAAATTACAAAAAGAAAGACCCCAAGGTCAAAATACTGTCTAAGTCTTGAGAATCATTTGACACGAATAATGATTTCTGCAGGGCTGCTTCCTGTAGACAGAGTGTCATAGGAATTACTAAGATCCAGGCTTCTATTCACTTCTGGGATTTTTTTTTAATTTTATAGTTCAAATTCTAAAGTATTTCAAAAGTGAATAAGAATTTATAAAATCTCCTTTAATGATATATTTTATTTTCTAATGGCTAATCAGTA
Source organism: Alexandromys fortis (assembly GCF_014885135.2). Classification (NCBI taxonomy): domain Eukaryota; kingdom Metazoa; phylum Chordata; class Mammalia; order Rodentia; family Cricetidae; genus Alexandromys; species Alexandromys fortis. Next base: position 10,723,461 of record NW_026067903.1, on the reverse strand, counting down.
GATCAGTAATGGTGTATTCCCAATTCCCTACAGAGATAACCTGAGTGCTGAATGAAGGAATGATCCTTCATTCATTCATTCATTCATTACTGATAATTAATTAACTCTCTGCATCTTTGCCAGTCAGGCACTGCTGTGTTAGTGGCTTGCAAAGTTAATTCGGTTCATTGAAAATCAGAACTTTACTGCCCATTTTGATTTGCATCCATGACTAAACACCTGGCAGGGAACATCTGTTCCTTTGCAGAGGGCAAGTCGAGATGCTGTACCTAATGATGCAGCCTCAAAACTGACAGTCTGTAATTCTCTTTACCATTGCAAAGTAGCCAAGGGTATTTCTGAATCTCATCTTCTTTCATTCGTATGTATTACATCAACTTGAAATTGTTAAAAATGGGACCCTGTCTGCCCCTAGTCTTTAAGCTCTGGAGAAGAAGAACTGTCATCGGACTGAGATGCTGCTACCTCTGCTTGCTGGAGTGTATCCCTGTCACTCTCCAGGTAGATGGCTTAACAGCAAACAGCAGAGGAGGCTTCCCAGAAGGAATATCACACAGCTGCCCTGCAGAGTGAGCTCCCTCGGTGCATGTCAGGGATGTTTTCCTTCTCAAGGGCAGTGGGGATGCATTTTCCTGAAGTAGCTGTATCCACGGAATTTTAAATGTGATTGTCTATGGAGGTTTTAAATTGGAATGGTTAAGAGACAGGTATTTCAGAGAAAGTTTTGTTTGTGATTTCAAGATCGAAAAAATCCTTCATCTAGTTGTAATAAGTAGATATCTTTTAAAGAAATGCATCTTTGATTTTTGGATTTCAAGCTTCTGAATTTTGTTGACATCCGCATAGCAAAGCAGAATGAAAATCTTCAGTAGTCTTTTACCCATGTTACGACAGCAACAGAACTGCACTATGTCCCATCCCATGAATTAAAGGACCCAAGGTGCCCATTCTTCAGATGCCTAAAGGCTCTTTGTGCTATTTAACACTTGCTACTCCTTTGGAACAGGAGACTATGAAGACAGCTGTGTAACGCAGTAAGGCCTACAAATTCACGGATGTATTCACCAAAGTCAAATTATAACTTGATCTTGAAAAGCCCAAACAAAAGTCTATTTGCGGGCTGGAGAGATGGCTCAGAGGTTAAGAGCATTGCCTGCTCTTCCAAAGGTCCTGAGTTCAATTCCCAGCAACCACATGGTGGCTCACAGCCATCTGTAATGGGGTCTGGTGCCCTCTTCTGGCCTGAAGGCATACACACACAGACAGAATACTGTATACATAATAAATAAATGAATGAATGAATAAATAAATAAATAAATATTTTTTTAAAAAAAGTCTATTTGCAAAGAAGCAGCTTCTGTAATAACAAACTTGGAAGTCCCCAAACTGCTACTTGGTCAAACTGAAGTGTTGCTAGAAATATTCTTGGACGCAGGAAGGAAAAGAGCAATGCCTCATGTTTTTTGCTCTCAGTTGTCTGGAGCACACAGAAATGTGATGCCACAGCTTAGCCAACTCTTTACTCCCTGAACACTGGCATGCTTTTAATTAACGGTCCTCCCTGCTTATGCAAGTTCTAGCAGATAAAGTCTTAAGAGATTAAGTCTTGCATCACTTTATAGCTGATCAACTTGAATTTAGTGGTGTTAACCACGCTATTCCTGCAGTCTTCGTCAAGTGGGAGCTAGATGAGATGGTTTCATTCTTCCTTGTTTTCTATTAGGACATGTATGCTGACTGTAGAGCAGTAGATCATGACTTGCCTCTGCTGATCAAAGTGGAGCTCCATTTGTGTTCACTTCATAATATGGCATTCTAATTTGCTATGAAGTGACAATCAGCAGTTAGGAGGCTTTCAGTCTTGTAAAGCAGACGCCGTTAGAAGTGTTTTACATTGGTAATCTTCTTTAATACCACAAGGAGCACAGAGAGCAGCTTTTATTATCTCATTTTATAGATGGAAACACTAAAAATTATAGAAGAGAAGAAATTGATATAAGCCTTGGCCCAACAGTAGCAGAGCTGTAACTGAAACCCTTCATTTATGACTATGCCAGAAAGAACAATGAAAACAATTTGTTTCAGAAGAATGGGTCTAATGCAAGGAAATTGCGTTGAGTAGAATAAAACAGGCAAAGAAATATTAAATATACACATCTTCACTCATTTATGGAAGCTAAATAATTTAATATCAAAGACGAAATTAAAATCAAACCACGGTTAGCAGAGGCCGGGAAAGGTAGTCAGAGGGTAGAGAGAGTTTGGATAACTGATACCAAAATACAGTTCAAAAAAAGGAATAAACTCAAGATTTCTAAAGCTCAGGAGGATGGCTATGAATTACAATAACCTATTATACATTTTATGAAGAATTAAAGAAGCTGAACATCTCTAAATTTCAATGGATGATAGAGATATAAATACTAATAGACATTATTTGATTATTACAGACTGTATAAGTTTGTTGGATTAGTATACTGTATCCTGTAAATATGAACAAGTTTTTTATCAATTTCAAAATTAAATTAATTTTCAAACCTAACTGTATAAAACGTGCTCTCAATTTTTATTATTAACTCCATAAGTGTGTTTTGAAGACACAGACTCAGCAATAGTGCATTTAAAGCAAAATCTAGGCATGAGAGGCTTCCTGGTTATTTCATCAGAAACAAATTTCTAAATAATAAAACAGTATAAAATTGTGAATTGTCAATCAAGTCTTCTCATCAAGTGTCTGAGATGTTATCAGTAAAAATAGGCTTGGGGGAGAACTCTTAATTATTAACTCTGATCTGGCCATTCATGCAGAAATTTATTAAATTTAACACCAATACGATTTTCTTAGTATTAGAAATTAACAAAATATTAGATAATGAATTTTCATTTTAATTATAAGGAAAGTTTTCATTGATTCATTCCCTTACTTTGGACCTGGATGGAAACAGTAAGATCCATGCCACACCTTAATTCCGTCCTGTCTTGAAACTTCTTTTACCCAAGAAATTAGTCCATTGTCCATTGCTCCTGCATTCAGCCTCCCTCGAGTTCTCGGGGCAGGGGTAGAATGCAGACAGGTTCCTCAGCAGAGCATCACACAAATGGCCGTATCACTAAGCACTGTTTGCAGTGTTCTAGGACTTTACGAGACTCGGGTTCCAAACTTTTCCATATTCTTCTGATAAGTGAGTTCAAAAGGCCAGTGTGCCACATGATCAGATTAATCACACACATAGCCCCATTGCTCAGAACTAATCTTCTGTATTAGTTACTTCTCTTGTTGGGACCAATGACATGGCAAGAGGCTAAAAGGACGAACCAAGAGGAAAGGCTTTATTTTTGCCAGTAGTCTGTGGAAGTGCTCATTTTGCTGAGGGTACAGTCCACCATGGTAGGAAAGGCATGTCATCCAGAGCAGGAGGTGGCTAGCCAAACTGCATATGCAGTCGGAAAGCAGACACTGCAGAATGCTAGCGTTCATCTCTTTTCTCTTTGTATTCAGCTGAGACTCCCAGTCAATGGAAGGATCTTGCCCACATGTAAAGGTCTCCTCACCTCAACTCAAACTCCCTCACAGATGTGTCCAGATTTTTGTTTCCTACGTGATTCTAGAACATGCCAAGTTATCGATCAATATTAGTTATCACAGTGGCCAATCCTCTGAGAATCTTAAGTTCATATGATGTGCCCATTTCCCCTTGAATTAGATGTCTCTTGAGACAATGTTAACAACCTCCTAAGTTGCAACATGAAAATCGACTATAGCTTTAAATAAAGGCTTTCCTGCCAAAGCTCACCACATCCAATCAGCTGTTTGTTAAATATTTGCGAGCGTGGTACTGCTTGCATGGTTTATCTGTGCCTGGCATTCTGGTATTTCTATATAAACTCTTTGTATTAGGAAAGAATTATTTGGTCTCAAACATGTGACAAAAAAAAATGATTTTCCTACTCCCCCTTTGTGTTTTATAGTCTTGTGAGTTGTTCTTTACAAGCAAAAAAATAAAAAAAAGAACACTCCTGCTTCATTTGTTCCTATGAGGTTTCACTTCCCACTGTCCTATCATTTTAGCTCTAAGCAACCCCTAATCTTTCTGTTTCTATGGATTTGTGTGCTTTAGGCATTTAGTAGAAGTCTAGTTATATTTGTTAACTGGCTTATTTTAAATAGCACAACATTTTTGAAATTTTCCCATGTTCTAGCTTCTGTTATTATTTCATATATCTCTTCTAGAATTTTAAATTGGTATGAGCGATACAAAAACACTTCGGCAACTCCTTAAAATGTGAGAATATACAGCATGATTCATCAATTCCACTCTAATGTATATAAACATTGGAAATGAAAATATTTGTCTATATAAGAAAATGCACAGGAATAGTCTTAGGAACATTATTCATAATAGTAAAATATGGGAATAGTAAAAATTTACAGTGGCAAAGGTCCTTTGTAGCTACTAAAATAAGCCTATGATTTCTCCTATTCAGGCCAATTATTAGAAGTGTTATATCTTTATTTGCATATGTGGAAGCATCCCTGCATCTCTCAAATAAAGTCAACTTGATCATAGTAATGATGTTTTCTATGTGTTGCAGAATTTAACTTGAAAGTATTTTATTGAGAAATTTTATGTTTATTTTTATGAGAAACATTTGCCTATAATTTTCTTCTTTACTCTGTCATTATATTTTGGTATCACAGTAACACTGGTTTGACAAAAAAAAAAAAAAAAGAGTTTGGATGCATTCGTTCCTTTTCCTATTTCATGAAAATATATGACAAAGATTAGTGCTGGTTCTTCCTTAAAACCTTGTAGAATTCTTGAGCTGGAATTTTTTTAGTTGGGAGATTTTGTATTATTCTTTAATCTTATTGGTATAGATTTGGGTATGTTCTTTTCTGGTTTTCTCTGTTTATTGTTCCAAATGCTTCTGAAATCTGGTTGGTATTTTTGCTAGATCTGGGGGGATCTTGACTTCTCTCCTTCTACCCCCACAGCTCTTAGCTTTGATCTTTCAGTGGTGTCCAAAGGTCTCATGCATTTTTGGCATACGTTCTTATGTTGTCAGTGTCTGACTGTTCTAATTCATTCATCTTGTCCTTCATCCCTGAGGTTCTGGCTCCCACTTTATCCATTCTATTGTTAGGACTTTCTACTTAGTGTTTTTATTTGGAACTACTGAACTTACCATTGCTAAATTTTGAACTCAGTTTTTTTTTCAGATCTCTATTTCTTTAGGGAATTCTTTTTGTATTTCCTATATAGACTTATTTCATTCACTTGTTTGTATTCTCTTTGAATACAATGAGGAGTTTGTCTGCATCCTTTTTTGTTTCTTTAATTATTCTTACAATTATCATTTAAAATTTTTGGTTGAAATTTTATCTAACTCATCCTCATTAGAATTCATTACTAGATATGCTTACTCCCATAGGGCAAGTCAACCCATCTCACCAGGGAAAGGGTTCCCCTTATTGGTAACTTCACAGATACGTACTAAGAGCATTGAATTGTGTTCCTAAAATTTCCTCTGCCTTCATCTAAGATGGAAGTGTGAGAGCTCCAAAGCCCTTATATCCTCAGAGTTGGGAGGAACTCAAGAACCACCAGCTGAATTCCAGCCTCCTACTTTGTGAATCATGGTCATGGTGACATGACTTTGATGTGTCATTTCATACTCCCTTTGTTCTTTAACTGTGCCTTCAATCTTAACATCTTTCAACGCTTCCAAAACTCACTTCAAAGTAAAAATTAGAAATGCTTCTGCTTAAAATTGTGATTTTAAAAATACTTATAATAAGTTTAATTTAAAAGTCTAAGATATCTATATAGAAAAATATAAAAAGCTTGGTGATAATAAAATATGTGAGTGGCTTAAACTATGCTATATTCTTAAATGAAGAAATACTATAAAGTATCATTTTACCAAATATAAAACAGAAAACATGATCTATCAAAACTTCAACTATTTTTAACCTGGTATAGGACAACACACATCATGGAAACACATGGTCTCTTGTAAAGGAACAGAAGCAGAAGAAATATAAAGGAAACTTGCCCTGTCAGAGATCAGAGAGCAACAGTCACCATTACAGAGTCAGCACAGTGCTGGTATCTAAGACATAAAAGAACGCAACAAAGGGTCCACTTTGTCTGAGAATCCAGTGCATGTTAAATCTGGTGCTGTATTTGGCATCACTAGTTCACATAAATATGGCACAATTGATTGATCATCCAACTGATAAGATGAGGTTGTGTTTCTCTTGCATATTATATTAAAATAAAAGCCAGAATTATTCAACGCAAGTATAACATATAGTGAATACTTTAGAATCTAATCTTCAAAGCCTTATGTACAACCTAAATGTAAGAGAAAAAAAAGGTCTTTAATCAAAGGAAAGACTCTGGAGCTATAAAAGAAAATGTTTGGATAAAATTTTTCCTACTTCAAATTGAAAAGGGTATCACATCTAAATAGAAAAACATGGATTTGAAGAAACTATTTGTGATATAACAGGTAAACATTTACTCTAACAGGCAAAGAGATCTTGAGAATTAGCATAACAAGATAAATTCAAAAGAAAGATGAGTAGAGGTGAGCAGGAAGGTCACGGGTGGCCCACATGTGAAAGGGGGAAGCCTCAAAGTCACAGGGAATCAGACAGATGACAGTGAAGTACCACAGACAAACCACCTCCATCAGGCTGTCGGGAACTTCAGACAAATGACAGTGGAGTACCACAGACAATTCACCTCCATCAGGCTGTCGGGAACTTAGAGCGAGCAAGGACACCTGCGGTTGGAAAGAATCCAGGAAAACAATTACACATATTTTCTGATGACAGAAATGTGGATTATTTGACAGGTTTAAGTCTGGATCATGTCCAAGTGGTTTGGATAGAAGAACCTCAGGGCAGACAAAGTGCCCTTAATATATGTGATCTCAGATGTACTGTTTCTAATGCAGACTTCCCAATAAAAAGCAACCTACATTTCTGACTTGGTCCCTAGGCTTAAAGGACAGTAACAGACACTAGTGTCGAGTTGATGGCAATGCAATAGTGACTGAAATTTGGGATTATTCTAAGTATTTACTAATAAAATGGTTCTTCTGCCATTTCTAGTGATGGACACAGTCAATGGAATGTAGGTGGTTATTGTGTCTTGCATGGTGTTATTTCTAACCAACGGACCAACATTGCACAATAAGATAGAAAAAAATGGATAACTTTCCTGAGAAATGCATCACTCAAAAGCTGCTGTCTTGTTCCCTGGTGCTATAAAATGAATGTTGAGGGAATAGAGAGATGGCTCAACAGGTAGGAGAACTTGCTGCTCTTCCAGAAGACCCAGGTTCAGGCCCCAACATCCACAAGTCAGTTTGCATCTATTGGTACTGCCACTTCCACAGGATCTGGTGCCTCTCTGGCCTTTGTGAGTACCAGGCAGTCACACAGTGTACATAGAGACAGATAGGCAAAACATTCTAGCACAAAAAATAAAATAGATCTTTTTGAAACTGTGAGCTTTGCAACAAAGCAAAATGTCTATTACAGACTCTGACAAGACCACCTGGGCCACCTTTTAGGGTCATGTTGCTGTCTTTCAACATGTCATACAAACTCTAAAACTACATCAACCATACTTCACCGTTAGGAACCAAGGGCAGCCATTCTTAAGGTAACTCCTAACTACTCCTTCATTTTCTTTCTCTCCAGGGCTCTGAGCTCTACTAGTTTAGAGACTTTGAGTACCAAATATATAAAAAGCTCTCAAGAGTCCTAGCAAAGGCTCTGCTGGGTTGTAATCTACAGCCACCTGTATCGTGTTTTCATGGAATCACACAGACAGACACAAAAGAGTTAAAATTTCACCCAGAATGACAAGTAGGGGAAGACAGGATAAGGAAAGCAAGATGCTCAGTGAGCCTGTTTCTGTGCCAGACACTGTTCCAAGAGCTTGAGACTCGGAAGAACAAAAATGCAAAGTCCATTCTCGTGGACTTTACATATCAGTGGCTATGAGAAGAGAGTCTGGTGAATGCAGAGAAGACAGGAAGTGTTAGGGGAAAACAAAAGCAAACAAACAAATGTCAACAAAAGGGAGGAGGGAGGGAGGGAGGGAGGGAGGGAGGGGACAATAGGGAGGAAGGGAGGGAGGAGGGAGAGAGAGAAGAAATGCCAGGGAGGGGATTGGGATGTTTATGACATATGCTTTCATTTGTTTTGCTTTTGCTGTTTGTTTGATTAGATGAAAAAATAAAGGGTGCTCAACTAGACAACACAAAGCAGAATTCTCTCTCAGTTTCAAATGAGAAAAGACCAGCACTTGGAATCACACACACACACACACACACACACACACAAACTGAAGGTAGAGAGTTTGTATCTGTGGCAAGACATGTGGAGCTGTTTCGGTGTTGAAGACTTCTGCCATTTAGCTAATCTGAATAATCCTGAAGGTTCTTGGACATTTGGTATGTTCCTGGTTGCCTATTCCTGACTCAAGGCAATAATTTGGAAGGCTCTTGAACAGTGAGTGTTTCTGGTTGCCTATACCTGACCCAAGGCAATCAGCCCTGGTGTGTGGTAGCCTAGAATCTGAACATTCTAAAAGGCATAGATTTGGCACATGGATGTAATTGGCTAACAAGAAGAGAAACAACTGACTGGTCTCTCATCAGGGCTTCTGAAACAGCATTTATAAGAATCTGTGTCACATGGAGAAGGCTGCAAGTAGGCATAGGCAGGGCAGGGTGGGCAGGGTGGGTGAGGCAGAATGTGAGCAGGCCTCATGGAAGAGAAGTCTAGGAAAACACTGAAGGTAAAAGACTTAGCTGGCAAAAAAATAAGGAAAAGTCGGGCCATGAAGGAACAGGTCGTCTTTAACCCCAGCACTCGGGAGGCAGAGGCAGACAGATCTCTGTGAGTTCGAGGTCAGCCTGGTCTTCAAGAGCTAGTTCCAGGACATGCTTCAAACTTACAGAGAAAGTTTATCTCATTTAGCTGGCAAGTGAGAAAAGCTAATCACTAGTCAGGTGAGCCACTGAACTAAAGTCCTGTGGATGGGGATTGCCCACAGCAGAAACTTAAACTCTCCATCACACGTGAGGGCAAAAAAGAAATGAAAAAAGCACCACGGTCTCATTATCAGTAGCTGTGATTTTGTTACCAAGAAAAGTGAGATCTCATTATGATTGCTATAAACTGCATTAAAATATTTTTGTGGCTCTTCACAGTTTGAATTTGCTATAATTATCACACCTGCTGCTAGACTGTATTTAAATGCATTATTAAAGAAGCATGCATTTTCTTTTATGACAAAATTTGTGTTATACTTAATTATATTTCAAATAAGTAGGTTCATCTTATAATCTTACATATTTAACTTCAAGAATTTAAAAACATTTTTCTAAGGAGAGTTCCCAGTGCTTCACCAAATTTCTTAAATGGCCCAACATACAAATGTGTGCACACATTCACAGGAACACACATCTGTGTACAAACGTGCATGCACACACACCCTGCAGGTGAGAAGCCTGTCATGGGGAATGACCTCACATGCTCATTGGAAAGATGGGAAGAACTAAGGCAGAATCATAAGTCTCAGATGGAAGACCCGCCATAGCCAAGTTTCACGGGAATAAAGGTGTTCCTCATCAGAACAGTTATGGAATCCCCAGCTGTGAGGTTAGCAAAAACATAAAAGGGAGAGAATATATTTGTTTCTTCCACATGAAAGAAGTGAGATTCAAGCAGAATGGTATATAATGGTGGTTGGTCTTTTCAACATCTCTGGGCATAAGAATCACATCAGTGTGATCTACCCCATGTTGTAGTTTTGAAAGAAAATGGTCCCCGATGGCAGTGGCATTATTAAGAGGTTTGACTTTGTTGGAGTGGGTATGGCCATGTTGGAAGCAGTGTGTCACTGTGGAGGCGGGCTCAGAGGTCTCATAGATGCCTCACCCATTGTCTCAGACCACTTCCTTTCCCTGTGAGTCAAGATTTAAGAACTCTCAGCTCCTTCTCTCACACCATGTCTGCCCACATGCTGCCTTGCTTCCCACCCTGATGATAATGGACTAACCCTCTTAACCCTCTGAACTGTAAGCTAGCCACCACAATTAAATATTTTCCTTTATAAGAGTTGCCATGGTCATGGTGTCTCTTTGCAGGAATAGAAACCCTAACTAAGATACCCCATCAGAGAGAGCACCAGGCTTTTTCCTGCTTGCTCTGCAATCCATTTCTCCCACATGAGAATGGGAGAAAAAGAGAAGCAAAGGCACTGATTTCTCCTCCTTTACACCAGCAGCAGCATCTACTACAAGGCCCAGCATCCCGGTACCCATCCTGATGAACAGTCTCCGTGAGAAGTTGCATCCTCACTGGAGGTCCTGGGCTTCTGGGCTTTGTCTTCTAGGTTCACCTCTTTGGCTATCATGCTGCTTCTTTGCTTTTCCTCCTTTATAATCAGCTTCCTGTGTCAAGTTCCTTCCTTTTCCATATGAGCGGTAAGTTAAACAGTGTGAGCTGGGGGTTTGAGAGATGGGTCCGTGAAAGAGCACTGGCTACTCTCTCAAAGGACCTGGGTTCAATTCCCAGCACTCACATAGGGACCCAGAATTTGTAACTCCAATCCCAAATCTGTTATTTAAGGGCATCAGATTCACAGAGGGCACACAGACATATATGCAGGCAAAACATCCATGCATGTAAAAATATTAATTAAAAATTTAAAATCGTGCTAGTAATAACTTTTGTTTTCTCACAAGACAAAAGAAGAATGAGCATTCCAGATGATATTACAGTTGTCACATACTCCCAGGGTTCTGCGATAATTTAGATTTAATACTAAATTTTTGCCTATATCAGAACAGAATCACAATATAAATGGAGTATTAGCAGCCTTTAGGCAAAGGTCCTATATGTGTGGAGGAGGGATACAACAAAAGACCTTAAGAAAAGTCCAAAGAGAACAGAGAGCAGCACTTTTTGGGTTAAAGGTGGAATATTATATTATATTATATTATATTATATTTTAGAAGGGAGTGTGATTTGAAAATGCAGGTGTAAGGAGGTGTTGTCCAGTATACATACTGACACTGGACAACCAAAAGTTGGTAGATGAATCTATTAGACACTCTTCATCTGGATTTAGGGTTCGGGCTATGCAACAACTGGACTTCTTTCTTACTTGTACATGACTAGGATAATGACATACTATCCCAGGATTTGAACCCTAAGAAATTTACCTAAAGATAGATATGTCCAGTTGTTTTGGGTTTGTTTAGGTTTAGTTTGGGTGTGGGTGGATTTTGTGTGTGTGAGGGGGTGTTTCATTTGGTTTTGGCAGTGGAAGTGATTGCGTAGCTGGCTCCAATTAAAGATGTAGAGGGGTAACAAGGCTGGATTCTCATAACTCTGCTAACCCAAGGTGAAACTGGCTATTTTAGCTGCTCATATGTTTTGGCTCGTTTTCCCTACCAGTTCTTCAGACTCCCTAGTGATTGTTTGAGACAATCTATCTTCTAGCTCTGAATTCCATTTCTGTGTTAGGTAGCCATAGGATGGTTTCACAGCATGTACCCAACAAACTTAATAAAATTTTATTCCCATTCTCATGCTACAGCAAATAAAATGTTATTTCATTTATATTTTATGATTGGAATAAGAAGGTGCCATGCAAGCTTCCAAACTATGGAAGAAACTTTTATTAATTCATAATTTTTTGTATGTTATATGACAATATATGTATATACCAGCACACATCTGTCCAAAACTAGTACATGAATTTGAGGCCATTATATATGTCAGGTTCATTTCCCAGCAAAATACTCCAGCCTGCAGCTTATCTAACAGGTACAAAACCCTATGACTAATCCTCAGGGCTATTAAAAAAAAAAAAAACACTCCTACATGTTAACTTTGTAAATCATGCATGATGATTTTCCTTGTTGTACTGACAGATTTTCCTAGAACGATCTCTCATGCCATATTTATTACCTAAAAATGACTTAGAATTTTTTCATACTCTGCTTTCTCACAGAAACTGAACAGCAATACCATGAATGTCTTAGAATTAGAGTTCTCCTATAGAACTACATCTATGAAGTTAGCACCTTTGTGATGCAATTACCTCATATAAGTGCTATCTGTTAGAGATCAAGCTTTTAACAGATAATGGGGGCACTTCATACCTAAAGCACAACAGGTAGAAAGAGCAGCGTATGAAAAAGAGCCCTGACATTCCTTATACATATGTGTTGATGTCTCGAAGACAGTGTTTTGTTGGGTTATCTTTATTTTTTGCATGTTTTTATTACATTTGTGAGTGTGTGTGTGTGTGTGTGTGTGTGTGTTTCCATGTTCAGGCATACCAGCACACCATCAAATACCTATAGAAGTCATATAGCAGCCTACCTGGGTTAGTTCTCTCCTTACATCATGTAAGATCAGAGATCGAATTCAGGATGTCAGGCTTGGTGGCAGGTGCTTTAATTCACCAAATCATCTCTCTAGATCCAGAGTTGCATCAATCGTAGGGATCATTGTTCCACTCCCTGGTCCACTGAATACGAAGGAACGCACATTGCTCTGTCCTAAGCTCCACTGGGATGAAACAGTAACCCTCTGAAACCAAGAGTCACATGCTCCTTTTCTTCCCTCAGACCACAGGAATGTAAGTAAAAGAACATCTCACCAGAGCTCCATGAGAAACAAGACAATTTAGATTAAGCCCCTAACAACTACAGCAGTCAGTATTATAATTGTGGATTTTCATTTCTTTGACGTGAACTTATATTTAAATCGTAGCGTCTTTTAGATCATAGTTTAAAACACTAAGAGAAGCATTTCCCTTACTGCCAAGTTTTAATAAGTGCGAACTTATTGCCATGCAAAACTCCTGCATGAGAAAACCATTTGGAACGCACCAGCTCCACATTTTATGTGTTTAATAGCGAGGGATTTTGTCACAGGAAACTGCAAACCATGGGCATTTGTTCTCGTATGAATCAACACAGGTCATGTAACATGAATTGTACAAGTATGTGAAATCTGTTGCCCTCAGAACTTGTTTTGCAAATTGTAATGGATTGCAAGTGTTTGTCAATCTGAATGGATTGTTTTTTTCTTTTTTGACATGTAGAACTGATTTAGAGTCAAAGCACTTACTTGGAAAAGCCAGCAGTTGGCAGTAGCTGCTAAGGGTTGTGTATCTGAAAAGCCCATGCAGTAAGTCATGTCCGCCTCATTTGCTGGCATAAATGATGAGGTTCCACGTGGCCATCAATTTTCCTAGCTTAATGTAAAATTCGGTTTGTTCTTAACTTTTCCCTGCAAATTAGAGAAATGAGCCCAGTGAGAATTAAAGAGCTGTGCAGAATGCCTGAATTGCTTAACATGAGCGAGAATTGACAACAGACATATTTTCATATTTTACTGGTGGATAAACTGAACGTTGAAGAGCCATCTGGATAGAGTTTGGTTTTTCGTGCATGGAGTGCCTTTATCCTGGTCCAAATACAGGTAAGGCATGTATTTTTTTTTTTTCTGTGCAAGCCACCAATACCTATAATTGTTAGCTAGCTCTCAGGAGATGCTTATCCTATCCATTTTAAAGGAAGACAGCACTTTTAATTACTACTTTTTTATTTCTAAGTGATAAAGTTGAGCAGCAGGAAGACTCTCCGAGGAGCTTGTTCGACAACTGAAAGACAAACAGTGGGAACGATTATGTGTGTGGTTTTCTCATTTAATTGCATTCGAGCAGGAGTAGAGTGAGAATTACTTCTAGATGACTAAGAAGAGGCTAAGAAAAAAGAGAGATTCTACATGTTTACATTTGAAACTACAAATGGAAGCCGAGAGACCGGCAGTGGCCTTGTATTTTTTTTTTTACAAACGTATCCATCTGCTGCAGCATACATTAATTTTCCTGACAAAGTTTAATGTATATTTTAAGACGTGATCTGCTGCTCAGCAACCACGCTTCAGAAACTAGCATTCTGGAATCTTTCAAAACCAGCCGTTTCCAGGGGGAGAAAAATCTATCTACCATCTGCTTGCTTCGTTAAAATACATAATGGGGGGGGAGATCAGAATTGGATTTTTATTAGCTCAGTGCTCCCTGGCGTCCACTCCACTGCGGTTATGGTATACAGCAGCCTATACAGAAAACAAATCCCAAGGAAATATTAACCACCTCATATCTATATACAAACACAACAATAAACTTTATTCAAAAAAATATGTTTAGGTAGAACAAATCACCTTGGAAGCACTTAGTATTTTTCTAGTATTCTTCCATCAACTAAAGGAGATCTTTTCAAATCCATATTGTGAAATCCTCAGATTGGAGAATATCATAACAACAGTTTGTCATGGAAAAGCCAAGATTACTAAGACAAACCATCAAAGAGATAGAATTAGTTGTTGAGAGTTACAGATGTAGAAACATTATTGTTAAGTACTAAATGGAAACTCTTGTTTATAAAATAAACTTTATAAAATCATAGTTATATTTAGACGACTTAATTATGAAAAGCATCTGGTTTGTTGAAGCCATGGTCTTGTGTTTGTAATAAATTAGTATTGTAATAAATTATCCAAATGTTTGAATGCTTTCCTATATTACAAAAATAATGATTACAATATAGCAAAAATACAGTAATAATCTTGCTCTTTAGAGACAAATAACTAGAACAAACATTTTTTTAAAAATCACAATAGCTCTGGTGATGATGTGGAAATCCAAGCAGTCATTAGGTAAAGAAGCATCCCTAAGTTGCCTAAGAACAGACTTGTTGGGGAATATTATTTCTAGGTGTGTGACTTTTGTTTACGCTGCATTTGTTGAACTCTGTAAAGCTGTGCCTGTCTTAAATCACCTGATGGTTCTAATAAAGAGATGGATGGCCAATAACAAGGCAGGAGCTAGGCTAGGCAGAGCTGGCAAGCAGAGAATATAAAAGGAGAATGAGAAACCAAAAGGAGAGGAGGACATTAGGGGCCAGTCACCTGGCTAAACGGCTGGCCGCGGAGAAAGAGGCAAAGAATGGTATACAGAACAGAGAAAGATAAAAGTCCAGAGGCAAAAGATAGATGGGTTAATTTATGTTAAGAAAATCTGGCAAGAAACAAGCCAAGCTAATTTGGGGCAATTATAAGTAAGAATAAGCATCCATGTGTGATTTATTTGGGAGCTGGCTGGTTGACCACCCCCCAAAGAAAAAGTAGTAAAAGTGAAAAAGATCACACAACAACACAGACTAGTGAAGACATTCTAAGGCTATAAACACTGCATAGATAGTAATCATGGTTTCCTAAATGTTAGGTCAAACCTTTTGCGTTTATTCATTCAACTACATGGTAAATATTGTATCCTACACCCACTGTCCCAAACATTGGCCCCTGTTCAACGTTCCTGAAAGTCAACCAAATTTTTAGCCCTTATAAGATCTGCAATCTAATGGGAAAAGAAAACAAACAAAAAACAAATGCTAATAAATTTAAGGAAGCCTCTTCGGCAACTAGAGAGCTATAGGGGTAAAAGGGACTGATTACTTAACATGGTTGTCATGAAAACACCTCTAAAGAGGATTTGAGCAATCTTGTTGCAAGTTAGGGAGAAGCAATACAACATTGGGAGGAAAGGGTCTACGCCTTGGTAATGCTGTGATCCTTTAACACAGTTCCTCCTGTTGTAGTGACCCCAACCATAAAACTATTTTCATCGAACTTCATAACTGTAATGCTATTACTCTTACAAATCATAAAGTAAATATGTGTTTCTCAATGGTTTTAGGCAATCCTGCGGAAAGGTCATTCAACCCAAGGTCACAATCTACAGGTTGAGAACTGCTGGTCTAGGCACTGTGACCAACCAGGGCAAAGCCTTGAACCAGAGCACAGTAAGTTTGTTTGAGGAATATGAAGAAACCAGTGCTGTTTAACCAATGCAAGACAAAAGAAAAGATTGGAAATAATTTGGAGAATAGGGGCTTTAGGTTATCATTAGAACTTCAAACTCACTACAAACATCAAGACAAAATATTAGTGACCTTTTAAAGTATGGTCTATATTTTATAAGTATTCTGGATCCTGAAGAGATGAAGTGCTGCTTAGAGCACTTGCTACTTTTCCAAAGGACCAGTGTTTAGTTCTCAGCAACCACCCGAAACACCAACTCCAGGAAATCTAATGCCCTCATCTGACTTTTTCTAGGCACCACAAATGTGTGCACATGTCATACACACACACACACACACACACACACACACACACACACACACACACACAATATTTTAAATTTTTAACTTAATTAAAACATAATTGCATCGTATCTTTTCTTTGTTTTCCTTCCTCCAATAACTCCAGCGTCACCCTCTCCCATTCTCTGAAATTGATGACCTCTTCTTCATTATTGTCCCCCTTGGTCTCTAAAACTTTGATTGTGTGAATATAACTTCAGGGCTGAGCACTTGGTGTTGGATAGCCAATCAGAAGGAGTGTCTCTGGGAAAAACTATTTTTCCCTTCTTCTCAACATCCTTTGATTGCTTGTAGTTTTTTGTCTAGGAATCAGGCTCCACGAGGTGTCCTCCTCCCGTGTTAGCATGCTCGCTGGTGTTGTCATTGCTCAGGTCTTGTTTAGGCAGCCATATTGTTAAGGTTTCATGGATGTATCTTTCCAGTCACTTCTAGGACACACAATCTCACAGTGAACTGACTCTACTCCTCCAACTCTAACAATCGTTCTGCCCCTTCTTCCACCATGTCCTCTGATTCTTAGGTGCAGGAGCTGTGTTGAAATGTATCCGCCGGGGCTGTGCTCACCAGATGAATGATTCCACCATGTTCTCTGAGTCTTAGTTATCAAACCTTTAAGTAGAGTTAGCTGCATGTCACTAACAGGAAGAAATGTCAGATAATAATAACAGTCGATTCTCTTCTATTTCAGTAGCAAATATTAATTGAATCTGATTTTACTGTGTTGGGGTGAAGGTGATTTTCTTTTTGTTGCTGTGGTTACTGTTGGACATTTGTTTTGGTTTTAATCACACTACTGGTGATTATAGCTTATGCCTCATGCATTCATCGAAGGCAAGTGCTCTGCCACTGAACTATACTCCAAACCTGTTTTTAGTTTTTCTGAGACAGGATCATACTACATTGACCAATGATCTTATGACCCTCCTACTTCAGCCTCCTGAGTAGCTGGGACAAGAGGAGTGAGACACTACCCCTAGCGTATTTTCACTGTTTTCAGCATGAAGCATGAGAATCTGTCTGTATGTGTACTGTTTTAATACCAGGAGGTCTTGTTTTCCTCAGAAACCTTTACCTACAGCCCTATGGGGAGCAGAGTACCTGGTGTCAAGCAGTATTCTCCCTACGGAGCACAGCTACAAGTCCTTTCATTGGCTTGAAAAATAACAGAACTGGTAATATGTCTCGGGATCACTGCTTCCCATTCTGACAGGTTTGCAAAACATTTCATCACCTTATGCCGTACATAAGGAGTCAGCGATGCTTTTAATAAAATATCAAATTGAAGTATCTGATGTATTCTAGACAAATGTCAAAGTTTAATAGCCACGGGGAAACAAAGACGGATACAAGCTTCCGGTAGGAAAGGCATATTCCCAGGGTAGGGGTCATTACTGCACACTCACTAATAGCCAGACATAAAAAGCTCTTTGGTTCTGAGCTTTAGATACTGTCGCTATTTCTAAAGGCTTTAAAGCAT
This sequence comes from Alexandromys fortis, assembly GCF_014885135.2. Classification (NCBI taxonomy): domain Eukaryota; kingdom Metazoa; phylum Chordata; class Mammalia; order Rodentia; family Cricetidae; genus Alexandromys; species Alexandromys fortis. Next base: position 10,705,709 of record NW_026067903.1, on the reverse strand, counting down.
CCCAGAAGATGTCGCATCTCTTGAGAAGGAAGGAACAGGTAATCAAGATGCCTCTTTCTTCTACACAGCAACCCTAGCCAAGAGATGCAGATCTAGGAGCATCCTTTAGCAGGGGAAAACTGTCGCTAACAGACAGGAGGGAGTTCAACAGACACCCCTTCCTATTTCCTGTACGCCTTATGATAGACAAATAAAAATTGATTCAGCCCTTAAAGAGTGAGAGACAGAGAGACAGAGAGTGATGTGGTGTGTGTGTGTGTGTGTGTGTGTGTATGTTGTGGGTGGCTGTATGTGCATGTGGGGTGTATGTGTGTGGCATGTGTGTGTGGTGTATGTGGTGAGTAGGCGTATGTGTATGTGGTGTGTGTGGTGTGTGCGCATGTGGTATGTGTATGTACATGTAGTGTGTGCTATGTGTGGTGTGTGCTATGCATGGTGTGTGCATGTGGTGTGTGTGTGTGGTGTGTATGTGGTGGGTGGGTGTATGTGTATGTGGTGTGTGTGTATGGCATGTGTGTGTGCATATGGTGTGTGCTATGTGTGTGAGTACATGTGGTATGTGTGTGTGGCATGTGTGTGTGTGTGTGTGTGTACCTAGCTATGGAGAAGTGGGATATAACATTTGAAGCAGGATAAACAGAGAAAGAAGACACCAGCGTCTTCAGCTAGACTCCACTTTGGAAACACCACTCCTTGGATTTCTAGTTCACCCTTTCCAGTCTGCAGCAACCTCCCTACACTCTCAGGCCTTCCGCATCTGTGCTTGCTTTCCCTAGGAGAACTCCCAGCAGAATGGGAGCGAGCACTTCCTTAGACAAGGATTTTAAGGTCGCTTGCTGATCATTCCCAGCATGGGAATGGACAGTGGCAGGCTTCCTTCCCCTTTCCTAACTTTCCCAGCCCTTGCCTGTGACTTTGGCTCCCATAAGAGTTCAGGAAGCAGCACAGTGTGTTCCAAAGGTGAGGCCGCACTCAAGTCCCGCTCCTGGTTACAAAACTCTGAGCAAATCCTTCGACTGCCAGCAATGCAATTTTCTTCTTTCTATTTTTAAAACTGAGTCTCACGATTCAAGGATTTGCTTTTAAAGTAAATTCTTTATTTTTTTTTTTTTTAAGTTGTGTGAAAGGATCCCACAGGGGACCTCAGAACACCACACTTCCTTTGTTCACCTTCTTGCAATTTCCTCCTGAGTCACTTCGGTTGCTCAACCTGAAGGGCACTTAAGCGTGATTACTGCGAAGGTAAACAGTCTCAAGCCCCTCCTTTCCCAGCAACACACACAGACTTGTTCTGTTTGCTTTGGGCTTTTCCATAGCTATTAACATTACTCAGCCGGGTGCAGTGGCGTGGATGCCCTTGGATGAGCTGCAGTCCTGGCTTCTTTGTGGATTCCAGACACCACGGGAATGGGAGCGAGCACTTCTTTAGACAAGCATTTTAAGGTCTCTTGCTGATGGTTCACAGCCTGGGAATGGACAGTGGCAGGCTTCCTTCCCCTTTCCTAACTTTCCCAGCCCTTGCCTGTGACTTTGGCTCACATAAGCGTTCAGAGAGCAGCACAGTATGCTAATTCCACTTGAAGTTTCAGCTGGCAACTACCCACTCAGCAATGTAAAAAAAAAAAAATTGAATTTTAAACAGGAGAGAAGGGACATAGTAAGATTAGCTGAGCCTCGAAACTTCTGTGACTCCCCTTACTCTTTTCGGAATACTTGCGAGGTTCTTCAGGGACACTCTGATTGGTTGTGCGTTTAAAAAGCCTGTGCCTCTTCACAGCGCCTCCGATTTCTACCTCCAGCACACTCCTTGTGGTCCAATGTATTCAGCAGTCCCTTGGCGCTTTCTCAGTGCACAGTTCACACAGCAGCTAACTCGCAGTCAACAGCGAGAATTCCTGCAACCAAATATGGGGACTAAGAGGTGATCTAGCAATAGGGAAATGAACTTACTGACATACTCTCTCTGCTTCCATCTGCAAGGAGAAAAAGAACGGTTGGAGAATATTTGTTTAACTATGCAACTATGTGTTGCATTTGTTTAACTATTTAAAGATGTGTTATATTTGTTTATGTTTCAGAATATTTAGCTATGTAAAGATGTGTTACATCTATTTAATTATGTAAAGATGTGTTGCTCATTTTTGCCTTGCCTGCCTAAGGTACCTGATTGGCCTAATAAAGAGCTGAATGGCCAATAGTGAGGGAAGAAGTGGAACTTCGGGGCAGTGAGAGTAAGCAGGAGGAGAAATGTATGCTCCAGGAAGAAAGAAAAGGGGATGACAGGGAGATGCCAGGGGCCACCCAGCTAGGAGGAAGCAGGAAAGTAGGCCGTACAGAATGAAAGAAAGGGGAAAGGCCCAGAGACAAAACGTAGATGAATAGAAACAGGTTAAATTATGTTAAAAGAGCTAGTGGGACAAACCTAAGCTAAGACCAAGCATTCATAATTAACAATAAGTTTCCGTGTCCAATGGCAGCCCAAAGAAAAAGCCAACTACATCGGACATTCTCTGGGAGAACATCATCTTCAAGCATATCTGGAAATACAGACATTTTTGAACATTTTTAGAGAAAATCCCTTCAAATTAAAGGAATAAGAAAGCTTTCGCCTTATAACTCTGGAGCCCCAGGCTTGGTGGGAAATTGACTTAGCTGTCATATTTGTCTTTCCTAAGTAGAAGTCAGGTTTGCATGCATTAGTAGACGCATCTACATCTGCAACGTAGCAAATTGCTTACCTTCCCTGAACTCCGTGCTCTTATCTGCGACAAATACTCCACCGGAAAGAACTTTCAAGCCCCACCTGCCACTTTGTTGTGCTGGAGAAATAAGACACTCCGAGATTTTCATCACTTCTCTTTTGTTCCTAATTTACGATTCCTTTTGGAGTGAACACACCTCAAAGAAAAGGCTGCGTCCGAGTGTCATACGGTATGCCGGCCTTCAATCTCCTCTGCGAGGACGACAAACACACGGTCACGCTTAGTCCTGTTCATTCTGCCTCCAAAATGTATTCTGATCTCTCCGCCATCTCTTCATCAAAACCTCCTCACTGGCCTCCATGCTGATTTTCCTGCTTCTGGAACGTGTCCACACTGCAATCAGAGGTGCCTTGTTTGAAAAGTTTGAGAGCAAGTCTGGACCTTGTCAGAAATGCACCTGTGGCCTCGCAGCTCCCAGGATGAAACCCAAGCCTGCTGACTGTATTCCCAAAGGCAGTCAGGATCGGACCCGACTCGAGCTCTGACCGTGGGTGGCTGCCCCTTCTGTCACCGTGCTTCTCTTCGGTGCTCTTGTCCACGCCAGACTCAGAGCTTTCCTCACTAGAAGCTTCCGGCGTGCTCTTCTCTTTCCTCTGGCTTGACCGGAAATGATGTCAGCATTTTCAAGAAAGGAGCCGTAGTCAGTGCCGCAGACTTGAGTCCAGTTAGAAACTCCGTGTCTGGTGCCTCAGTGTCTCTGTGTCTCCATTGACCCATCGAATGGCTCCGATAAGCAGGCGTTCGCTGGTGGAATTGAGAGTGCCCCAGCCAGCCTCACGACCTTATGTCTCCTCCCATCCCTTCGCGCTTAGCCTCTACCTCAGCTTAACTATTTCCGTCATTGCCCTTACCTCAATTTATAATTCCTTTGGCAATTTTTTTTTCTCTTTTGGTTTTTCGAGACAGGGTTTCTCTGTGTAACAACCCTCGCTGTCCTGTAACTAGCTCTGTTGACCAGGCTGGCCTTGAACTCACAGAGACCCACCTGCCTCAGCCTTCCAAGGGCTGGGATTAAAGGCGTGGGCCACCACCACCCGGCTCTTTTGGTAATTTGTATACTGCTATTTGTTATCTGCCTTCACCTTTTGAATGGGAGCCCTATACAGATAGCAACCTCAGCTGTCCTCCTTGACATTGTGCTGCAGCCGGTTGAATAGTGTACGGATGAGGAAAAGAACCACAGTAAGAACAAATACTTGCGTGGTGTGTAAGTCGGCACCACGGAGGTTCGTGATGTGGCCATTCTTGGAGCCTCGCAGTCATTAGGACCCTAGACGGCACCAGCGGCAGGGAAGGGAAGGAGGGCCGTTCTCTACCACGGACCGTTGCCCTGCACACTTCTCCTCGTGTGCTCACCATTACGTCCTTCTCAACAGCCCAAAGAAGCAGTAAGTAAAAAACTCAAATAGCATTTCAGCCTCTGGGTCTGTTTTGTTTTAAAGGGGGTCTGCCAGATTTAAAGGAGGCCTTCCAGACTTTTGAAGATTTGTAGAAGGGTTCCCTGAACAAAAGATAACTGCTTGGCCATGAAAATGCTCCCTCCAGAGTGACTGTTTAGGACTTTAAACGTCTCGAAACAAACAAGTTCTGCACTCGTGTCTGTGGGTTTATAATGTAGTTAGAGAAAGCATAGACCACAGGCAGCCAAGGTGAAAACACTTTCCAATCAGTGGAAACGAGAACGTCAAGTCGCACAGTTCCTCACTGCGCCACGTGAGGGCGCAAGAACACCAGCTAAGAGAGACGCCGTGACTGAAAAGCTGTGTCACCTTTTCTCTTCATCCCCACATCAGAATTATGTGACAGAGCTTGATAAAACACTAATTCGATGGCTCTTCTGAATCAAAAATTGAATTTTATTAAGCACCTCCAGGAACCTCTCGGTATAATTTCTGCACATCGTCTCTGATACAGAGGTGATTCATCAGCTTATGCAACATAAAGCTACTAATTAGAAAATCGCATTCCTTTATAAAATATACTAAGATTAACATTCACAGTATAGTTTGCAGATGTTGATCCCAAATCAGAGTGGCTGCAGCCGTGCTGAGCGCCACATCCAGGCGCTCCCTGAGGGGCAGGGCGACCGTTCACTACTCACCTGCATACTTTTTCCTGATGAATCACCATGCCACAGTCTGCAGCCATCCTTTCCATGGGCAGAGAGGCACGAAGCCACAATCTGTATAATAACTATAATAACCTGAACTAAAAACAGCTGCCAATTTCTGATTTAAAAATAAAAGCACTCCTTTTTTTATCCATATTTTTTTATTGAGAATAAGAAAAAAAAAAGTTTCCGCCTCCTCCCAGCCTCCC
>NW_026067903.1:10668638-10700529 GCF_014885135.2 Alexandromys fortis | reverse complement strand
TCATGGTTCCCTGCCCTGTGGAAAGTCCAAGGTCCTCCCCGCTCTGTCCATGTCTAGGAAGGTGAACATCCAAACTGGCTAGGCTCCCACCAAGCCGGAACATGAGGTAGGATCAGAACCCCTTGCCATTGACCTTGGCTTCTCATCTGTCCTCATTGTTCGCCATGATCAGAGAGTCCGGTTTTATCCCATGAAAAGCACTCCTTTTTTATTCCCCTACATCGGTGATATCCTTTCCGGGGTTCTCCGGGGAATGATTTCGTCCAGCTTCGTTCTCACTAGCTCTTGAAAGCCGTCTGTCAACGATGCAACTGGGAACCGTTGTGTCTCAAGTTCTGTGTTAAGCTAGCTCAGGGCTCTCTCCCTGTGATTCTGACGTCCTAGGCATCCCCTTCCTTCAATATCTTGGTCTCCCTATAGCTCTGCATTACTCTTCTATGTTCCATGTGTGATGATTTGGCTCTTTGAGAAACTACCTGGACGTGTTTTGCTGTGGTCCACAGGTGAGCACACTGTTTCCCACTCCTGCGTCTCTTCTGTCGTCGATTGGCATGTCACCATTTTGTTTCAGCCAGGTACCCAAAGTCTCAACTGGTTTTGCCCTCTTGATCGTTCTGACAGATATCCACCGGTCCCGGATCAGCAGGATTGTGAACAAGACAACGTTGGCCTCTGTCCTCCCTCTGCCTCCACACCCCCACTTTGTTCTCTCAGATACTGAGGTCTGTCCATTTTAGCCCCAGCGCTTTTTGTACCTCCTTTCCATCTTCGTTGCTCCTTTCCCGTCGGTCACACGTGGCTCCAGGAACATCCTGTCTCATTTCGCTCCTCGTCATACCCGTTGTCTGCTCTGTGTTCCACTGCTGCTCCAGCCCCCTGAAGCTCACTCACTCCACTCAAGTGCCCCAGGGCTCTTCTGTCCTGTAAGCCTCCGCTCAAAACACCATGCTCTTTTGAAGACTTTAGGACATCAGAAATTCTTATTAATTCATCTCAATGCAAGTTATTGATTTTAAAAGATACCATATTTTACTATAACTGTTGGGATTCCTTTGAGCAGAAAAAAAAATCACTGTCTTTTATTTTAATGTCAATAACAGCTCTCTACTCAACTATTTTTGAAATAACGAACACAAAAATTCATCATCCTTATTATAGTAAAACATACGTCATATGTTTAGAAAGAGGAGGTATATGTTTCTTTTTAAATCATGTTAACTAGCAACACTTAAACCAGAGTTCAGGAGCCATGTCCTGTTTATACAGTATCTGCCACGGCAAGTGACAGACCCAAAATACAAATATCATTGAATTAAAAATAAATGCACAAAGGATAAAAATATAAAACACAGCGTGAGTCTCGTCACCCTCCAAAAGCCAGAGAATCTATCCCATTTAGTGTTTTCCGTCTTCAGACCTCTCCCACCCCAGACACAGCTTGTCCCTAGCCTAACAGTGTTAAGAAGCAGGCAGAACATCATGAGACCGCTACCACCCTATCCACCCTACCTTTGCAGCCTTCTCTTCCTGGAATGCCTACTCTAAACGTCTTCACTCTTAATACAGCCATCCGTGCAGCGCTCTCTGGTGAATCCAGCTTTCGTTGTACACTACGCATGCATAAAGCCCATTCGCCGTTGCCGTTTTCACAGCGTAATTCGGGATCATTCATAATCACCATTTGGAATCATAGAAAGGTTCCATCGGAATGGCAATTTCATGATCTTGTCCCTCAGAAAGGTGAATCTTGAGTTGCTTGAAGATGAACCATGCTTCAGTTTCTTTTACATCCCTAGCTACACCATCCACAAGCTGCGTACTATAAAAGAAATCAATATTACATGTCTATTGATTCTTTCACCACGCGAAGGCTCTTTGTACACGGAGGCAATCCTGGCTAGCTAATGAGATTGTGTAGGCATAGATTGATCTGGATCACAGTGAAAACAGGAGGAAGGGAGACAGCTATCCCTCTTTACCATCTTGGGAAGTATGTTAAAATCTCAACCTGTAACCTGCTTTTTAAAAGTCAATACAGTGGTGGAATTTTTCAGAAAAAAAAAATACATGACTTCCTGGAAATTTGATGTACGTATGTACGTGGTTTGTGCACGTGGCTTTCCATCAGTCACCGGCATGTAGATGTCCCAGACTGCAGTAATTATGAGAGGTTGTCATTTTTTCATGCTGAAGAAGTTCTTGTTTGTCACAAGCCTTCAGGTATTAACAGAAATGAGGGTATATAAATACAGCTTGATGTTTTTCCATGGGAAAAAATGAAATAGCTGTCGTCAACAGTGCAAGAATATTCATAAAAAAAGGAAGAAAAATGATGGGGGGAGTATCACAAAAAGCAATCAGCCAAGCCTGTCATTTCAAGAAGTCTAGTACAAACTGGACAGAAAGAAGGTCTTTGACGGATGCGCGGTCAGACGGTACCCACTACCTCCATGCGGTACATCTCTCAACTCCTCAATAAGAGGTGTTTTATAAACATACCTGACAACACCACACAGCCATATCCAACTTTTGCCAGAGATGAATGTTTATTATTTTCTTGTGTAATCATAGCAGAATGTCTGGGAATCATGAGGATTTTTCCCTCTTGCAATCTCAAGTTATGAAAGCTTAGCTTTCTTGTAATTAAACAACCGGGATGTTATCTAAGCTACATTGATTTTAAAAGCAGTTTTGAACTAATTCACCTTACCCACTGATAAATGTAAAAGCTGTCCCACTTGACCCGTGCTCAGAGTCTAAGGGACAAATACATCCAGATATGTTATGTATGTGCATGATACGCATACACAGAGCACACGTATGTATGTATCCTTGCAGTAATCCTGCCAGTTTTTTATATCTATATGAAAATGCATGGGAAAGCATGCCTTGAGGCTGAACTCAGTCTCATAGAAGACTGCCCTGAGGCTAGCAGGAGAGGCCAAGCCCAAATTCTGCAAGTCCCCGCTTCCTGGATTGATTCTACACTGCCAGTAAACACAAGTGGTTCCAGCCTGTGGAAATTCGAGGCCATCTACAAACGAGACTTTTCAACCTTTCTTTTCATAGCCTCCTTTCTGACAGAAAAAAAAAATCAGATTTGCCTATTGCTCAAGAGTTTTAAAATCGTGGGCCACATGTAGCCACAGGAAATGCATCCTACCACATTCTCAGGCACGCCAAGCTGAGCACGGTCTTTTCTGTTACTGTCAACCTTGCCACACCTTTGATTCTTTAGCACGGCTGTAAATCAGGTCACCAACTTGTTTGCACCATAGCAACAGCCTGTTGGCGTTGCATATATTTTAATAGTGTAATTCCATAAGGCAAACATTCTGTGGTATCCATTGCATGCAAAGACAAATGGAGGAACGGCCTACTCAAGGCCGAGCCCAGCTCCAATGCTTTCAAAACCTGGGACTCTTCATAACTGAATGGTGTGATATCACAAAACAGGAAGTTTCAATTTAGCCAATGTCATCAGAATCTACTTAAACTTTAAGATTAAACAAAGACTTGCTCCTAAAGAGTTAATCTCAAATCTCCAGGCATCCTAATGTGAGTTCAGCATCATGTAACATACAAACACTGAATATGCAATAAAATCAATTGAGATTTCTATAATCCTACACTGCTGGAATCATATTGTTCTGGTAGGAAAGACTGCCGTCCTTCGGGAGGTGTAAGACTGTCATGTGTCCGGATCTTTTCACCAACCTGCACCACCTTTGTTTCATTCCGATTCCACAAACTTCTTCCATCATCTTCCTAAAGTTCCCACTTTAATTTTTCACTCGCAGCTCCTTCAGCATTCTTCCTAGACCCTTAACCCTCTCACTGCCAGTGGAACAGTCAACTAAGCCTTGCTTCAGTCACCTTAGGGTCTCCGGTTCGTGTCTTTGTAGTGTAATGCCAGGAAAAAAAAATGTTTAAAAATGTAGTTTTGTTCTTTCAGGAACCAAGAACCTTTACAAGGGTTAGTACTATATCAAATATGGCCTCAAAGGGTGTGCATGCTAGGAATAAACAAGCCCTCAACACGAAGCCCCCACAGTAACGGAGAGTCCTTCACTGCACATCTGTAGCTCCTCCTCAGCTCTCTGAGTAGCCCTGGCTTTCCTGGATCTCACTCTGTAGACCAGGCTGGCCTTGAACTCACAGAAATCCACCTGCCTCTACTTTCCAGTGCTGGGATTAAAGGCGTGCACCATCACCCTCCAGCCCCAATTAGACCATTTCTAAGCACCATTGTTTCTTTTGCATAGTCCCCAAGTCCCACAGGATCCCATTCGATCACCATAAGGCAGGGAAGGTTGCTGCATAATACTGTTTTTATTTTTCTTCACACCAACTTCTCTGCACCATATCTCCACAACCTTTGCCTTCACCCTTGCTGTGCTTCCCCCCACTGCCAGTTAAATGAGGAGCAGTCCCACTGAGGTCCCGCATCTTGGAGGAACCACTGGTATAAACATAAAACCTTTACACTTACAAACAACCCCAAGCCTGGCCTGCAGTACGTGCCAGCAGTCCCAGCCTAAGGAGGCTGTGGAGAGTGGATTGTAAATTTAAGGCCAACCTGGATTGGCTGGTTCCAAGCCAGCCTGGATTATGAGACCCTATTTTAGGAACAAACACTATCCCTTCCAAAAACAAACACACAATAATTAAACAAATGAAAAAAATCCCACAAAGAATCCTTTCGACGCTTATAGTGATTTGCGTGTGGTGAAAACCTTGATTTGTTTGTTTGTTTGTTTTATTAATTTTTATTGAACTCTATATTTTTCTCTGCTCCCCTCCCTTCCCCTCCCCTCCCTGTCAACCCTCTCCCAAGGTTCCCATGTTCTTAATTTACTCAGGAGATCTTGTCTTTTTCTACTACCCATGTGGATTAGATCTATATAAGTCTCTCTTGCATCCTCATTGTTGTCTAGGTTCTCTGTGATTGTGATTTGTGGGCTGGTTTTTTTTGCTTTATGTTTAAAAACCACTTATGAGTGAGTACATGTGATAATTGTCTTTCTGGGTCTGGGTTACCTCACTTAAAATAATGTTTTCTAGCTCCATCCATTTGCCTGCAAAATTCAATATGCCGGGGGTTTTTTTTCTGCTGTGTAGTACTCCATTGTGTAAATGTACCCCATTTTCCTTATCCATTCTTCTGTGGAAGGGCATTTAGGTTGTTTCCAGTTCTGGCTATGACAAACAATGCTGCTATGAGCATAGTTGAGCACATGTCCTTATGGCACAATTGATCATCCTTTGGATATATACCCAAAAGTGGTATTACTGGGTCCTGAAGTAGGTTGTTTCCTAATTTTTGAGAAATCTCCACACTGACATCCAAAAGGGCTGTACCAGCTTGCATTCCCACCAGCAATGCAGGAGTGTTCCCTTTACCCCACAACCTCTTCAGCATAAGTTGTCATCAGTGTTTTTGATCTTGGCCAGAAAACTTTGATTTTATTTCTTCCTAAGGTGTTATGTTTGTAGACTCTCTCACCAGCACCCCCCCCCTTACGTCACACACTTCTAAGACACATCAGAAGCCACTTAGAAAGTCCTGGGACACCGCTCAGCATCTTTGCTCATCTCTGTTTGCACAGGCCTGAAGCATTTCTTATTGTGTATTGTGATTCCATTTTTAAGCAATACTTCTCCCTCTTAGCCTAGGTAAAGACTTTGTTTCATCCATGAATCAACTCTCTGCCCACTGAGATGCTAGAAAACCACACTCTCTCAACCTATTCACCCATGGGCTTTCCTCAAGCAATTCTACTATGAGCCACTGAATTAACACTCACTGTGCATGCTTCACCACACAACACACACTTGGAAGGTCTCTACTTAACAATATCTCTGGAATGGAGTTATGATTTTCTTCCCAGCCGCAGACCAAATGCTTTTCCTGCTCGCTCTAAATGGAATTAGCCACCACCTAGAACATGTTACCCTTAACCACTCTTCCTTCCCATGGAGCCATCACCCCCTGTTGTTTCCTCTCCCCCTTCTGCCACTTGCACAGTGTAATCTCTCTAAATCCTTCTTTCTTAGCGCTAACTCTGAAGTAATGTCTACCGAGCAACCTTGTCTGGCCTGAAAATCGTCCTAAGCCTGGCTTCGTTAAGATTCACTGGGAATTTGTGCTCTGCATCCCAAATGAGCTTAGTTCCAAGTCTTTTCATGAAAAAGCTCTTGTCATGTAAACCTCTAGACATCTCTATAAAGCAATAAAGATGTGGACTATCTCTTCTTGCTTCGGGAATCGGCAAACATTAAAAACAGGAACTGCCATGGATTCTCCCAAAGTTGCCCATAAAATAATGTTCTACTACAGAGAAACCCTGTCTCGAAAAACAACAAAAAAAAAATAATAATAATGTTCTAATAGAACAATAGATTGAGAATGAAATTACTTACAGCTTTAGAAGTTGTTTGAATGGCATTGCTTTATATTATGAAGACTGATAGCGCTAGCAATTCCCATTATAGGAGACAGCAGATGGTTACTGGGGGCTGGCTAAGTGCATTTTTCTCAGTGATGCAGCCACTGGCATGTCATGCTACCCAGAGAAAAAAGTACTCCCAGGAGTGGAAGGGGGTATTTCCCAACTCCCATTTGTCATCATTTCACTGTGAGCAATTAGATAACACAGGGAAGTGCCAGGAATAAGAAAGAAATGGCAGGGTTTCTTCCTTGATCACGCAGGTTTTTTAAACCATATTTCAGAGGGAAGAATGACTTTTATAGCTACTAATGTCAATCATTTAAAAAGATATAATCAGGCATATTAGTAAACACCAGTAAATCTAACAGTTGGAAGGGAGAGCTTCAACTCTACAGAAAGTGAAAAGCTAACCAGAATTACAGTAATAACCCAAGCTGGTCCTGGACATCTTGCACCCAGGCCCAGCCAGGACGATCCCGTTCATCCTCCCTTCCATGTACCATCCTCAAGCCCCAGATGTAGCCCTAGATCCAGTGTCACAGCTTGGTCTGGTCATCCCTGCCCAACTCCCTTCTACCTCCAAGATGGACTAAGAAGTAGTTCTATGCACCCGCACAAACCCTCCTCCTACCACCCCACACTACTGCTCCACATTACCGCTTCCATGTTATCTGAGTTTCTCTGTTTTGCCTGGTTCCTGCAGTTGTTAAGTCCCAAAGAAATCACACAGAGGTCTACATTAGTTATAAACTGATTGGCCCACTAGCTCAGGCTTCTTATTAACTCTTATAACTTATATTAGCCCATTATTCTTGACTATGTTAGCCACATGGCTTGGTACCTTATTCAGTGATGCAGTCACATCTTGCTTCTTCTGTGGCAGGGTCAGGACTGCGTCCTCTTCCCAGAATTCTCCTGTTCTCAATGACCCACCTCTACTTCCATTCTAGTTGTCCTGCCTATACTTCCTGCCTGGCTACTGGCCAATCAGCATTTATGTAAAATATAATTGACAGAACACAAACCATTGTCCCACACCACTCCCATGCCACATGCAGCTTCCAGGCTCAGTCAGGCCCTGCACCTGTTGTGCTGAGATTCAGTCTGGTGAGTTTATAAGATCTTCCCTTCTGCGAACCCTCCCCAATCCCCAGATCTTAGAGCCCACATCCAGGACCCCAGCCTACTCTAGTCAGCCCTGGACATACTACCTCCAACCCCAGCTTGCAAAGACTGCACACCCTGCATGCCAGTCCAACCCCTGTATCCTTATGAACCCCAGGACACAGAATTTAAAAGAAGATCATGGGGCTAAAGAGATGGTTCAATGATTAAGTTCACTGCCTGCTTTTCCAGAGGTCCTGTGTTCAATTCCCAGCAACCACATGGTGGCTCACAACCATCTGTAATGAGATCTGGTGCCCTCTTCTGGCCTGCAGACATACATGCAGACAGGACACTGTATGCATAATAAATAAATAAATCTTTAAAATTTATCCAAGTATTGAAGGAATTTAAAAAAGACACAAAAATGATTCAATTAACTTAAAGAGAAGAAACACCTGAGTGATTCCCAAAAAAAAACATAAGCATAAAGCTGATAAAAATGATGAGGACAATCCAGATTTAAAAATGGAATCCAACAAAGAGATAGAAACATCAAAAAAAAAAAAACCTGAAATAAGGATTAATTCAAAAGTCAAGTAACCTCACAAGAAAATTCAAGGAAAAATCTTACAGGCTGACTAAATCAAACAGAAGATGAATTAGCAGGTCTCAAAGATAAAAGAATATGACAACAAGAAATATGAAATGAAAACTAAAAGCACAGGAAAGGAGCATACGGGGATTGTGGGACAACGATCAAATGAAAAGACCAAGTCTTCAAATTATAGGCATAGGGCTGGAGAGATGGCTCAGTGGTTAAGAGCATTGCCTGCTCTTCCAAAGGTCCTGAGTTCAATTCCCAGCAACCACATTGTGGCTCACAACCATCTGTAATGAGGTCTGGCGCCCTCTTCTGGCCTGCAGACATATACACAGACAGAATATTGTATACATAATAAATGAATAAATAAATATTTAAAAAAAATTATAGGCATAGATGGGTGATAAGCCAATGACACAAACATTCTAAACCAATGGCGCAGACCTGACCTTCAACACGATCATAGAAGAAAACTTTCTCAAGCTGAGGAAAGACACACTCACAGAAATACAAGATGCACACAAAAAAGTAGACAAGGTGAGAAAAGAAATTCTTCACATTATATTGTATTAAAAGACTAAATACACAAAAACAAAGAAAAGGTATTGAAAGCTGAAAGAGAAAACACACAAGTCAAACGCAACAGAAAACCCAGAAAGTCAGAAGAGCCTAGAGCTGGGCACTCCAAGTTCTAAGAGGCCGTGACTGCCAAGCTAGACTATTTACTCAGCAAATCTATCTGCCATGCTGAAAGGAGAAAGAAAAACAAGCTGAAATAATTCACATCCAGAAAACCAATGGTGGTGGTTTGAAAGAAATGGCCCCCATAAGGAGTGGCACTATTAAGAGGTTTGGTTTTGTTGGACTGAGTTTGGCCTTATTGGAAGAAGCATGTCACTGGAGTGGTGAGTTTTGAGTTCTCCTTTGCTCAGGCTATGCCCAGTGTGGACACAGACTGCTTCTGCTGCCTGCAGATCAAGATGTAGAACTCTCACGTCATTCTTTAGCCCCATGTGTGCCTACACGCCACCCACCATGACAATAATTGACTAAACCTCTGAACTGTAAACTAGCCCAATTAAATGCTTTCCTTTATAAAAAAAATTGTTGTGGTCTAAAATAATGACAACAATGACAATAATTATAATAATAAACAAATTTCTAGATTCGGTCAAATTACCAAACCCATTCCCACAGTGACATGCTTCCTCCAACAAGGCCACACCTACTTCAACAAGGTCACACTTCCTATAGTGCCATTCCCTATGAGCTTATGGGAGCCACTTACATTCAAACTACTACCACAGCAGCCATACCACTCCTGGGACTATGCTCAAAGGACTCAACGTTCTCCTCCATAGACACTTGTTGATCAGTGTGCAGTGCCGTTCTCTTTTCAATAGACAAGAAACAGAAACAACCTAAATGTCTTCCAACAAATGCATAATGAAAATGCATTCCATGTGTGAATTGGAATTTAATTCACCTGCAAAAAAAAAACATGAAATCATGAATTTTGCAGATAAATGGATGGAACTAGGAAGTAACAGCATGAGTGAGCTAACCCAGATCCAGAAAGACAAACATTTGCTATTGTTTCTCATCTGAGGATCCTAGCTCCCACTATGGATGTACAATAAAACCATAAGGAATCCTATTGTTTTATTTACCTAAGCATTATATAATATATAATACGTATATATGTTTACAAGTATAGTTTAAATGAAGTTATTGTACTTGGACCGATAATGCTTCCCATGAGAACCATAGACTATCTAGCAAATTGGCAGTACTAGGCATGAGAAGCTTCCTTTTAAGTCACTTGTCAGAGGACTCCAAGAGACTTCCAAAACAATATTGGCTATTGCTCTTGCCCTTTGTTGCCTCCCAGACATTGGAATTAAGTCCTCAATGCTGAAGACACTGCACATTTCAAATACAGGACTCAAAGAATCTAAGCTGGATCTGACCTAAAACCCTGTTCCCTGAAGAGTAGCTTTCATAGTACAGGAAGGTGCTATAAAAGTTGCCAAGGGGGCTGTGCAGGGGTGGCACACGCCTTCAGTCCCAGCACTTGGGAGGCAGAGGCAGTTGGATCTCTGTGAGTTCAAAGCCAGCCTAATCTACATAGTGAGTTCCAGGACAGGCTCCAAATCTACAGAGAAACCCTGTTTTGAAAAACAAAACAAAAAAAAAAAAAAAACAACAAAAACAACAAAAAAACTACCAAGGGGCAGGAGCAGCAAATAGATTCACCTTGATTTGGTGCCAATGAACCACAACAATGACCAGCATAGCAAGATATGCCGTAGATTACAATAGTTACACTCATCTTGGCAGTAACCAATGACTGTCGAATTAGACGTAAGGCCCACTAAACAGAAGGGAAATCATGACTGCTACTGGAAATACAGCCAGCTGCCTGGAGCTAATGAGGTCATGGAACTTAGAGGGAAACCTGCTACCTCTACTTTACTAAACCATCATAATCCCCGACGGTATTTTAAATATTTATTCTTACATCTACAGAGTAGTATAGCTTTTACCCTAACCAAAGAAGCATTTCTTTGTAATTCATGTTGACCATGACATGGTAGACTGGTTCTCTTCTCATTGCTTCTGCCCTCAGGTACCAACAAGCTGCTGAGTCCTCAACTCAGTGCCTCCCTCCCATAGGCAGCTCTGAGCAATGAGGGAGGGAAAAGAGACTTCAGAAAGAACTCACCTTTAACTACTCCTCAGGTGTGGCCAAGCGTATCTCCAATAGAATCCTGATAATGTGTTGGAAGACTTTGCTGACTGGTCAGAAGTCGACCCCGCCCCTTGGCCTAGCAGCTTTTCTCAATGAGCTGGGCAACAGAGAACTCTTTCCCTCCAGCAAAGCTTCCCACTCTCTGCCTCAGCAGAGGTGGGAGAGCACTTGTTGCTCCCTTCCAAGGAACCCAAGATCAGGTCCCAAGGTAAACCTACCGGCTCCAGGAGATGCAATGCTTTCTTTTGGCTTCCCTCAGTACCTGAACACACACGCATATACATAAAAAAGGTATGTGGGTTTTCAGGTGGGAAGCTAAGCAAGAGCTAGGGTTAGAGGGAAGCAAGGTCTGCAATATCAAAGCACTTGGGTGTTGGGCTAGACAGTGTGTATTTCTGTCTGAAGCTGGGGAGAAATGCTTTAGGTTGGTTCCACAATCGATTCCTATTTTTGGAGAAATGGCTCCTTGGATGTATCAGGAATGAATGAGGGGTAAGCAAGGTTGCATAAGATGGCTTCAGTGTGGGGCTACCTCTTAATCTTTGAGGTAATGTGAAACTATGAGCGTGGTGTTAATGTATCTGTGTTCACAGGCCCCGCAAAGAAGCAGAGGATGCCATGGTATCAGTAATGTATCTTTAAACATCAGGTCTTTGTAATATTTTCTTGCCAAGTTAATGGAAATTAACAAAAGAGCAACTTAACCCTGGGGCAGGGGCTTTCCACCTCTAGGTCGTGACCCTGTTGGAGGTCAAACAACTCTATCACAGGGTTCACTTAAGACCATCTGCATACCAGATGTTTACAGTATGATTCATAACAGTAGTAAAATTATAGTTATAATCTAGCAATGCAAAGAGTTTTATGGTTGGGGTCGTCACAACATGAGGGACTGTATTAATGGGTCCCAGCATTAGGACTAGGGAGTTAGCTTACCGTCCGGAATCAATGGCTTCTTAAACAGATTTTGAAAAGAACTTTTTGTTTTTGTATGTTTGGGTTTTTTAAGGTAGTTGCCCATGAGAATAAGTTTGTCTTCTCCCCAGGAAGACTAACTGCCTCAGTATGTCCAGTCACTTTTACATGGGCGGCTATGGTGAATACACTCCAGGTCTCTTACCAAAGAGAGATGACTTTAGAAACAGCTTTAGCTGTAAGGCATGAACAGTTTCTATATGACAGCCATGCTTTCCAACATTTGTGGCAAGGCTAAGCCTTCAAATAGTAATATTCCAGTTCCAAAACCCACCACATGGGTTCCTTTCCAGTCTGACCTAAAATTTTATTTTAATGAAAGACATTTTTTTTCACTGTTTATCTATCACTTACTACAAGTTTACTGGATATTTAAGGTGTTTTAATGAACACAACAAAGATTCCTGCACTTGTGAATTTATAATCTACTAGGGTCGAAGAGAAAACAGATATAATTCTCAAAATAAGAAATAAGCCATTATAGAGTAGCATAAATTCTATAGAAAAAAAGAAAATGTAGAGCATAATAAGAGGGAACTAGGAATATGGGTAATCGTTTGCAAAGGATGCTTTTAAATATAAGTTGAGCATGGCAGATCTCAGGTTGTTGCTGTAAAAACTGAAATTCTAACTTTGGGATTTAATGTGTGAAGTAAGAGGCCAGCTCCAGTCAGCCTGCCCATGCCACCGAGACTGCCCACAGAGGTCACGGCAAATCTGCCTACCCACGCCACCAAGACAGTCCACAGAGGCCACCTCAAGTCAGCCTGCCCACGCCACCGAGACCGCCCACAGAGGTCATGGCAAATCTGCCTACCCACGCCACCGAGACCGCCCACAGAGGCCACGGCAAGCTACCAAGATTAAAAGGGCTCTTGAAAGTCCGATGTGGCAGTTCACACCAGACCTAGCACTTGGGAAGCTGAGATAGGAGGATTACCACGATTTTGGTGCCAACTTTGGCTTCACAATGAGTTTCAAGGAATCCTGAACTACAGTGTTAGATGCTGAGAGGAAAAGAAAAGGTGAAACACCGCCTTTGGACAAGGAACTGCTTGGCTAATTTTCCGTCACTGGGTTCAGAAAGAAATAGGCTACAAAACCCAATTGTAAAATAAAAAAAATGTGCTTTGAATTGGTACAATAATAACACATGGTACAACTAAGCTTCACCGTAGATCCAGAGCCGAAGTATTTGGTCACAGGACTGCTCATATGGTGTCCTCAGGCCCTTAGCCAGGTCCAGACTGCTGTCCAAAAGACGTGTAGGAACGGAGGCCAGCTCAGGAAGGATGTCCTGGGAGTCAGGTGCTGTGTCAGGCAAGGCAGGGTCCCGCCGGAAGCACTCTAGTCCACACCCTCCCTGACTTCCCCCATCCAAAAGCTTGCAACACGGGGAGGTAGCATGGATAATCCTTCAGACCACAGGGCAAAGTCTAATAAAATCACTTCATTCTGTCAAGAATCTCTAATAAACATTTTCTTTGAAGCTCTAATCGGTACTGATTCTCAGAAGCATGTCTTAAAGACGGCTCTAAAGCATATTGTGGCTTTGTGCTAAATGTAGTAAAGAGATGAACCGCTCTTTCTTAGCAGGAGATAATCGGAAGGGGATTACAGAGGCATAATAAATCACTCGGCTCTTGACGTTATATTCAGGGAAAGAGATGGACAAGCTTATGTATAAATGCAAAGGCTGCATCTTCCACTCAGCAAGGCCGCGATCTGTAAAAGATCAACGGGAACTTGTTAATGACTGAGAGAGCTAGGTCAGTGGTAGAGACTTCGCCAGCATATGTTAAGCCCTAGTTTCAATCCCTAGGACACACACACACACACACACACACACACACACACACGCACACACACGCGCACACACACTATAAATCCACCATACCGACCATGCCACTTATTCATGGATACAGTCTCTATTTAAGCAATTCAGATTGGCTAATTGCTCTGTGTGCGAGGCTGGAATAGCATCAGAGATCCTAGTGTGATCTCTGGAAGAGAGCTGCCAGGTCCTTCAGCTCTCCATCATGACCCTACCTGGCTGTCTAACTTCTACCTCGCTGTGCTTTCCCTTGCTATGCTGTTCTGAGAGTGAGCTGATAAAAGACACAGATCCCTACCCGGCCACAGCAAGCCTTGCATGCTAGCAAGTAAGACATAGCAAGCCCTGCAGGCTAGCGGGGGAGGCACAGCTCCTGAACCAGGCTTGCTGTTTCCTTGGTTACAAACAGTGATCAAAGCACAGCCTATGGAATCAGGCAGGCTGCACTCTGCCACCCCACAGTTATGTGAAACACGGTGTGCACACTGGGGAAGTAGGGCAATCTCCACACCTCTTAGCTGAGAGGGGAACCTCCTTGACAATTTCTGCTTAACCTCCAGCCTTGAAGATGAACGGGGGAAACCGCGGGTTTGCTTTTTCATCCCTTGACACTTTTCTATCTGTGCTCTAGTATTTGCTGCAAAGCACTGATAATTGCTGCCACCTTTCCACAACTACCAAACCACATCTGTCCCAGCAACCCACAGTTCCCTAAGGCTCATGTATCTTACCTCTCAAATATGAAATAGGATAACTTCTTAAAAGCATATACCTAGGCCTACCCAAGAAATGCTTAATTGGAATCTCCACAGTAACATCTAAAAAAAAGTGTTAACAAGACTCCCCATGGTTAGATGCAACTATAATTAATATATAATAGCAAAATGGACAGAACCTAGTGGAAGAATTTAACATTTGGGGTAAAGTTATGGAATACGTCTTTAGCAATGCAGTCAAAACACATACCAGAAGATCATCTGATTTAGTCTTTGTCATTTCTATAAACACTCTCAGCAAATAACACCAACCCAAATGCTTGTAGTATAACATACACATTCTCACTACACATAGAGTTGTTTAGTTTTGTTCTGTGAATTGTAGGTTTTTTTCCTACAATATTTAAGTTTCTTGAGGATACCAAGGTCAACCACATTCTGTCATCTAAGCAGCCAGACCAACAGAGCTGACCGGTGCTGGCTGACCCAGTGATGCCTCCCTGCTACTCAGAGATGCTTCTGTTCACAAAGCTATAGACTACTGTGACTGAGACTTGTGGGTAGTGGTCTCAGACTGAGCAATAAAGAGGAAAGGATGAGAGGAAGACAGAAGAGAAGAAAAAGTAAGAAGATAAGGCCCCCAGTGATAGTCAGTCCATGCTTTTCAGCAGAACCCCCTTTATTTATAGAAAATCAAGCCTGGAGGCTACTGTGCAAACAGAACATCTGACAGGCGATAAACATCTTTGTCACCACCAGGGTCTTTTCCCAACATGGTTGTTTACTTATTTCTTCCCCCATTGTCACCTGGTTGAAGTCTTTGTATGATAACCCTTAAAGTGTGACTCCTAGACCAGCCCTCCTATCACAGCAGAGCTCATTAGAAATATAAACTCCTTTTTATAAATTTAAATTTACTTACTTAATTACTTATCATGTGTGTGTGTGTGTGTATACACTGGGTCTTTCTTACCTAGACTTACTAGTGAGCGCAAACTGCCTTCCTCAAATTACCAGTTCAAATGTTATCCTAATCCTGAAACACATACACATGCACACACATGCACAGCCCTTGGTCCAATCCATTTATGATCCATAAAATGAATGATCACAGTATTGATTCATTGTTCTGTTTGTCAAATCTGTGGTCTCCATCTATTCCAATTCCACTTGCCAACTCAAATCCCACCTTCTTAGTGGAAGCCCACTTCCTGAGCCCTCACTGCACTCTCTACCTCTCCCCAAGTCAGGTCCTTTCCACTTGATAGTTTACCACCTAATATAATTTTATGTGCAGCGAATATGTGTGTGTGTGTGTGTGTGTACATACACACACTTCTAAAAATTCAATAAGCTTCTGGAGGCAGAGCTGTGACTCTAAGTTTTCAGTAAGCTTCTGGAGGCAGAGCTAAGTTTTAAAGATCTCCATAGCAACTGGAAAGATGCATTCACACCATACGTGCTTATATCACAAGTTGCTGCTGTTAGACCTACTCTGCAGGCTCCCTTGCAACTACACATGAGCCGGCAGCAGAAGTCTAGCCAGTGCAATGTCACCAGCTGTGATAGTCACTATTTCAAGGCCGTGTCTGTGAAGACCTTATGCACAGCTGTGTCTGCCTACCCAACTTCAAGCTGCTCGTGCTATAGATATTACATTAAAAAAATCAAGTGTTATAAAAATTAGTGCTTCTTGGTGCAGCAGCTATTAAATATTTATTGTCAACTAAAGGGAATGAACATGAGCTAAATCAGAATGACTACCAGTAGGTGAAGCTGTTATTTCAAAATAATGTACTCAACAACTATCAAACAGTTTCATGATTTTTTTCCAAACAAGAAAGAAGTTAGCTTGATACAATAACTTAAAAATACTGTCAAATAATAGAGATTGTAAACACCGCCATGTCTTTGGTGCCCAGCCAGCATCACTTCCCACCGCACACATGCTCAGAGCTCCAAAGGCCTCTGTAACTATTTTCTTACCTGTCAGATGCGCGGATTGTGCACAAAACCTCCTTCATGTTGTTGCATAGGCAAACACTGTTATATCTTCCCTATGCAAGGGAAAGACTTCCTTGATTACACAGACGACCTTACTCAATTTTCCACTGTAACTACTGTATTGTCTCTAAGCTACATCGCATCTGACTGAGGAGAAGCATCTCTACAAAAAAAAAAATGCATTTAACTGTTTGTAGTGGTTATGTACAAATTATATTTTCTAAATATAGCATCATATTTTTAGTCAAAAGCTTACCATGGCATTTCTTCATAATGTGGACATTTCATTTATACATATAAAAATGTTTTGAATAAATGCTTCCAGACATAAATACATCATGATCCTTTTTAAAGTATTTTTGCATGTGGTTACAAAACATGCTAAACATACTAAAACATACAAAACATACTAAAAGAGCTAGTATTAGAATTATGCAATGTTTTTCTTTAAAATTTTCAATATTATAAAGGAAGAGATTTCTGAGTAGAATACAGGACCTTCTAATCTCAAGGCATTATATGATGTGTGTGTGTGTGTGTGTGTGTGTGTAGCTTGAGCTCCTTCAGGAGTCTCCTCTAGTGGGCAACAGTAAAGCCCCCACAGTTTGCCTTCTGAACTACTTTGGCATGAAAACAAACCCAGACATACTAAGTAGGGGTAACTTATTTAGTGCTATATCTATCCTTTGCAAATGCAATATAAGAGAGACCCAGAAAATTATACTATATGAAGTATACTAGTTGTTTATAAAAATTTCTGTAGAACATATGTACATATACACATACGTTACAAAACAGTGACATATCAAATGTTTCCAGGATCCCCGAGAAGCTCAGATACCCTCACTAGGGCCACAGGCCCTCTGGAAAGCAGTGGAGAAAGACAGTTCTCCAAAGGACAGAGGCAGAAGCAAGGACAGTGCACCTCCATGTGTGACACTTTTATCCCCCTAAAAATTACCCACGCCTTCTCAATACCAAATGATTGTAAGAAACTTCCTTGAATTGCACAATACCTTATGGAGAGCATACATGCTTACGTATATTTAAAAAACTACAAAATACAAACCCAAAATACTTCCTGAACAGAACACCAATAGCACAGGTTCTAAGATAGACAATTAATAAATGAGACCTCATAAAACTGAAAAGCTTCTATAAGGCAAAGGACACCATCATTCGGACAAAGTGGAAGCCTACACTTGGAAAAGGTTTTTAACTACACAACTGATAGAGGGCTATTAAAGAACTCAAAAGGCTATTCCAATTAAAAACGGGGTTCAGGGTACAGATCTAAACATGGAATTCTCAAATGACTGAGAAACACTTAAAGAAATGTTCAACATCCTTAGTCATCAGGTAAATGCAAAAGAAAATTACTTGGAGATTTCATCTTACATCTGTCAGAATAGGATCAATAAACAAATGGCAGCTCATGCTGGCAAAGATGCGGAGTAAGGAGAACACCCCTCCATTGAGGGTAGGAGTGCAAACTTGCACAGCCACTCTGTAGAGTAGTGTGGCAGTTTCTCGGGAAGATGGAAATAGATATACCCCAAGATCCAGCTACACCACTCTTGGGCACTTACCCAAAAGATGCTCCATCCTACCACAGGGACCCTTGCTCAACCATGGTCATTGCTGCTCTGCTTACAATAGCCACAAATTGGACACAATCTAGATGTCTGTCAACAGAGAAATAGATCACGAAAAGATGGCACATTTGCACAATGAAATAGTACTCTGGCATTTAAAACATAAAAATTATGACATTTTCAGGAAATTGGACGGAACTAGAAAAAGATATCATCCTGAGTGAGGCAAATATGGTATGTGCTCTTTTTTATGTGAATAGTAGCTTTTAAATCAGTGATAACCAACTACAAACCTTAGAATCACAGAGATCAGGTAGAAAATAAGGGGCTAAGGGGAGGGCAGGGAAACAGAGCTCTCCCTATTGTTAGGAATTTTTCCTAACATGAGCTCTCTGCCATTGCAAAAATCCCAATCAAGCCAAATCACAACAAGCCAAATTAAGAAACATTCAGGTTTATTGGGATTCCTGCACTTTCGCGTGGCCCGGAGGGGGAACTGGGAAGCCGCAATCATGACCACCACAGGGGGGTGGGAAGATGGGGGGGTGGGGAGTTGGGGGGTGAGGAATGGGGGGTGGGACCACGTGGGAACTTTCCAGGAAGTAGTTTAAATAGACTGGGGAGTGGTCAAGATTTTGGCGGGCTCATCTTGACCCTCCTCCAGGGACGGGTCAAAACTTGGCAGGCACAGGGAGGGACGCAGCCTCCATTCGAAGGCCAGAGACCGGGGCTCTATGAAAGAGAAATAGAATAAATCCTTATGGATGGATGTGGTTGAGGCTGAAATTGAAGGATCAAGTGGGAAGGGGAAAGAAGATGAGAGAAGGAATACAGGAAGAGACAACCAAAAGTAAGAGCCATTTGAGGGGTCATATGGAAACATAATGAAGTAGAACCTTCCTAACATATATACGTATATGGAAACAATCTAAGTGAAATAGTCAAATAATGGGGAAACAGAGCCCCAACTGGACATCTCTCACCAAATGAAGTTTCCACTACTGGGACTGAACTACATCTAACAGAGTCGTTGGCCAAAGAGGTTCCATGTGAACCCACAAACAACCCAGGCCCTTGCCAAGACTACAGGTTGCCCTCCACAAACTGTTGGCAAGGCCCCATTTCAGAAGACAACACCTATACAACTCAGTAAACATGCAGAGGTCGAGCTGCGCCTGCGTAGATCTGGCCCTCCTGCAGGCTCCACGGACCTGCCCCTGAGAGCCCCGGAGCTAGTAGGCATAGGGAGCGAGCTTCCTTTCTCCGGTGACTTTGTTATAGGCTGCCAGCAGGTGTGGCCAAGAGTAAAGGTGAATCTTCCCATCTCAAGAGATCAGGATTAAATATGGGTCATTCCACTTCAAATGATTTAATTAAGAAAATATCCTTCCCAGGCAAATGTACCGGGCCTCTTGAGTTTTAATTAACTCCAGATGTAGTTGATTGCCGCTGCTCTAGAGGAAGTGGGACGCGGGAGAATGAAGCTGATTTATTAAAAAAAAAAAAAAAAAAAAAAAAAAGTAGGCTAAAGTCTCATGCAATACCAACTTTATTCAGAGCAGCAAACAATGTACACTTCGTGGGTTAGGAAAGTTCATATGAGTAAATTCCTGTGAATTCAAGCTGTATATAATAGCAAAGACAAGCTGAGCACGCAAAATCATGGGTTTCCCTAGAGTCCCACCTCGGACAGTTTAAACTTTTAGCTTGTTATCAATACCAAACAGTGATAAGTAATGTTCAATATACCCACCCCTTTCTGCTGTGCCCGGAGGGAGCACAAAAACGCATTCCAAGAGCATTTCTGTTTTGAGGAAACTGAGTCACGAGGCCTTTGCCCTGCTCTCTTGGAGCGTTCCCATGAGGATTCGGGGTTCTCCTCACCCGACTCCATTCCTGGGTTGTCTACCATCACACTAGAGTATCCATTTCCTTACCTTTTTAGCTTTCCAAGATGCACTTTTTTTTTTCCAGCTCCTAGTCACGTCCCCTTATTTAATGGCAGAGGTGAGGCCCACTTTGATGCTCCCATCGCTGACCTTCCCTTCTGGTGCCCTTACACTTAAAGGTCTGTGATGTCATTTGCTAGACCAAACACTCCAAGACAGCCTCATTATCTGAATGTCGGCTGCATAGGTGTCACCTGTGACCACTTCTCTGCTATGGAACCTGGTATTTACAAGTACTGTAAAGATTAAGATGTCAATAGACATCTCTAGTGGGGGGATCCATTCTACTGGGGCTTATCAATTGTAATTTACATTGAATTATAATTAAATTGTTAGCCTCCTGAGATCTTTATCTATCACTATCATTTGGTAATCTTGAAAGACAATACTGAACTTATACATTTTCTCCAAATTAGAAATAGCTTGTATGATAGCACAAACCCTAGGTTTTCATCAGTCACTGTGTGGGGAGAAAGCTCTATCTCACAACTGACCAGAAAAGTTTTACTTGACAAAATAAGTAGACGTGAGCAATAACAATACATCTTACAAGTTTCCGTACCGGGACTAAGTGCTTTCATATAGAAACAGGCTGGGACTGATTCCTGAGGGCATCACACATACTTACATAAACATGAATGGGACTGTTAGGGTCACTCTGGGGTTCTCCAACTGATATAACCCCAAACTATTTACTATGTTAATTATTAGCTGAGGTACAGCTAGTTCTTGCGACTATCATTGTCATAATAGCCTCCGAAACTTGAAGCAGCTGCATTTTCTGTTGAGTAAATGATGGCTCAAAAAAAAAAGTGATTTAAAGATATTAAGACTGACATTCATGGGCGCTCAGCTCTCTCTGCAGCGGAGTTCAAAGGATTTTTTTTTCCTTTTGAAAGTTTTTCTAATTCAGTTCCCAGCTCAATAACAACAATCCCCCCTTTAAGGGAAAAGAAAACGTGTGTTTTATGATACACTTTTCGGTAATGCCTAAGACGTTTTCTTCTGCATTTGCCCGAGTCCTGGGTTTTTACTTTCATGTCTCTACACTTTTGTGTTTCACCTGAAGCAGAACAATATTGAGTTTCTAAATAACATTACAGGTAATAAAGGGCTAAAACTCACTTTTCTGAAAAAGTAACAGTCGTGCTAAAACATTTTCTAAATTCCCAAGAAGCAAATCCTAAGCCAGAAGCATAAATCTCGTGGTGTTTGAAACTAATTATAAAAACAGACTCTTAAGGCAGATCAAAGATATCCTCCTGCTTCAGCCTCCAGAGTACTGGGGCTCTGGTGCGCACGGCCATACAAAGCTTCAAAGTATGGAAATGTGTAAAATGCTCCTTTTGATCCGTTCCTCAAAGCTAGGGAAAGGAAACTTTGCTTTGGTGTGCAAAGAAAACTCTCTTTAAGAGAGGGGAGAGAGCTGTGTGCAGAGCCCCGGCACAGTGTTGGGAACCGCGCCCTCCTGTTTGGACTCCATCCACACACAGCTGTTTTCCAAGGCTAGCTCTTGTGGGACAGGGCTATAAGCAGCGTTTGTGGCAGAACCTGCCATGCTCCTGGTGCAACAAAGAAACATGAAACTATATATCTGTTGTTAGTGAGTAGAAAAGTTTGTGGGGGTTTTTTTAGTGTGTTTCACACTTCTAGGGCTGGTGAGCTGGCTCAGCAAGCAAATCCACTTCCTGCTATGCCTGAAGACCTGAGTTTGATCCCTAGAACCCATATGATGGAAAGGAGAAAAAAGAAAAAAAAAAAACAACTCCTACAAGCTGTCCTCCGAACCCACACATAGTACATATATACACACAGAGAGACTGAGATAGATAGATAGATAGATAGATAGATAGATAGATAGATAGATAGATAGATAGATAGAGGATGGATGATAGTTAATAAATGTAATATAAATAATAAAACTATTCTAATTTAACCATGTGGTCATGTTCTTTGAATGTATTTAAGCAGGTTTTATTCCAGTAATGTGCTTTTCTTTTTTGATAAACTATAAGACATGTATTTATAATGTATATCATATTTTAAGCATGTCAACATCATAATATGAAAACACAATCTGCTCTCATGGTTTCCAAAACATAGAGGCTGCTGTAAATTTTTGCCGTGTTTAACCTAAGTATCCTGTGAAAGGAAACTATGCCCATATGCACCCCATAGGAAGCACCAGACAAGCTCCTCAAGGCTGGGGGTCGGTGCTACTGGGTGTTAGAACGCCTGCCTAGAACGCGTGGAGACCTAAGTTCAATCGTCAGCACCACTCAAAGGGAGAGGGAAGGCAAACAAGGTAGAGTCAAACTTGACAAACAAGTCTGAAGCCAGTGTGAGTGTCAGAGACGGTAAATGCAATCCCATCGACGGGACCTCAGAGATGAGGGTGTAAAAACATGAGACCAAGAGGGTGTGGAATGAAACTAACCTTGCCCTTCGCTTTGTCTTCTTGTAAGTACATAAACGTACCACTAGATGGCGCAACCATCATTGAAAAATGTAAACACGTTGGCCCGCTTAAAGTTCTTTATTAAGTTTTACTAGTTTCATTTCTTTTGTAAAATTAGTAACTAGTTCAACTTTTATAAACTGTCTATATATTTTGTGCTCTGTGTAATCTTCAAGCAATAATCAAAGTCGTATATGATTTAGTAAGAGATTAATTCTACATTTTGTTGACCTTCATTTTAAAGGTTATCATTTTAAAGATATAATTCAAATTTAACTTAAACACAACAAGCACATAACTTCCTATTTAATAGTATACTATTATATATGTATATGTGCATACATATAGATACATATAAATACCCTATTTTAATGCAGGGGAAATAGTCTCAGAAGTGCATTTGGTGTGTCTGAGTGGGGTGTGTGTGTACTCATTCCTTACGCCACTTCCTCTAACTTCTAA
This sequence comes from Alexandromys fortis, assembly GCF_014885135.2. Lineage (NCBI taxonomy): Eukaryota > Metazoa > Chordata > Mammalia > Rodentia > Cricetidae > Alexandromys > Alexandromys fortis. Next base: position 10,677,624 of record NW_026067903.1, on the reverse strand, counting down.
ACAGATGATGACTTTCAGTTTAAATTCCTCCTTGTGTAGTCTAGGAGAGCACTGGTGAGCATGGATTTGCCGGGTTAAGTATGTTCTCATCCATCAGTTTCTGGGTTCCAGCAGAATCTTGCCACCCCACACAACGGCTTCCTAGCGGCCACAAATGCACCTGGCACTCACTATCCCGGCACAGCGCGCCTCTCCGGAAGCCAGAGCTTGCTTCTCACACCTCAGCGGCCTGTCCGTCTTCTGCACCAGTGTTATTAGCCACCTGTGGGTGCTGAGAAACTAAACAGGCTCCTCCACGAGAGCAGCAAGCGCTTATAACCATTGAGCCATCTCCCCAGCCCATGTAAGGGGTTGGTTGGTTGGTTTTGTTTTGTTTTAACAGGGAGCTCCATTTGTAGGATTTAGGGAAAAGTTGGTACACTAAATGGTTATTCAAACCTGAATAACTTTCCAGATGTATGTACTTCCGGGGCATTTTTACCTAATGTGAAAACAAACCACTGGCAGAGAACAAATAATATGAAGCAAGATTCTCAAGGGCCAGCGTGGAAGTGGCTCTGCCCTAATGCTGCCTGCTGCGGCCGTGAGACTATGAACTTAACCTCTGAGGATCCGACGTGAAGGCTAATACAGGCCTAAGATGGGAATCTAATAAGAGACTCCTCGTAATGTTGGACACATTCAACAGTCACACACATATAAGAATATATGAGAAAACATGAATTTATGCCGAGACATCAAGAAAAAAAAAAAGCCTGAGACCATTTGAAGGGGAAATATATAAAGTAGCAAAAGGTGGAAAATAGTTAAGAGCCCTCAAGAAAAACGCAAAGCCACTTAACTTGCCGTTGTAGACATGAAAACATAAAACTGGAGAAGCTAAGACAGTGTAACATTGATTCAAGACCGGACTTACAGAGTAAGGGCATGAAGAAGAGGCGTGGGACCACGTTCAAGGGAGCATAGCCCATCAGCAGGAAGGCACGCAGTTACACAGTAACACACCCTACAGACAACTGGAACTGGATCTTTGCCCTGAATAAAATACATACATTTTTTTCCAGGTGTATTAAGAGTTTTGTTTTTGGTACAAAGGACAAAAACTGTTAAATGTTTCAGGAGATAGCATACAGTACCAGTGTTGGCCAGGTGTGGCAGTGCAGGCCTTTAATCCCAGGACTCAGGCAGCAGAGGCAGTGGGTCTCTATGAGCTCCAGGCCAGCCTGGTTCCACATCAAGTCACAGGCCAGCCAGGGATATGTGGTAACAGATTGTCTTTCAGAGTAGAGTAATATTGGCCTGGAAAGATGGCTCAGCCACTAAAGGCTAAGCACACAAGCAAGAATATATAAGTAAGGCAATATTTTAATATCCTACTAGGGAAAGTAAATAAATCTGAAAAAAATAAAACCATGAAAAAGATTATGATTTCGAGCATGCTGAATTCTGACCTTCTGTGTGTTGTTACATTTCCGTGCCAATGGCGACGGTCTTCGGCATGGCCAGATCCCCATGCAGTCCTGACTCAGAGGCAGTCTCTGAGGCTCTACATAGTCTAACACTACATGTAGATGAAGCGTAAAAACAAGCAAAATTAAAAACTGAAACTCTCAAGAAAAGTATTCTCTTTAGTTTAGGACAGTGGTTAGCTAGCTCCCCGAGTGTGAGATCAAAGTGTATGGTGTCTACATCCCTGAGACCTTGAAGGTCTCAGGAATTCTTCAGGTTTTATGTTTTGGGACCTGGTGGGTGAGGGTAGTGGGTTCAAGGAGGTTCATTTTTTTAATCTTTGTGCTATATGTGTACATGGTATGTATAATGGACTCCGCAATAAAAATTTTTTTCAACTAAAGAGCTACAAAATATTATGTGGAGCATTTTTAAATGTTAAAACTGGCTTAGAAAAAGTGCTGAGAAGATGCCTACAAGGAGACAAAAGCTGCTTCACTGTGATCATTGGTCAGAGCAAGTAAGTTTTTGTGCTGTTTTTACGGTGTGTTCTGACCTGCTGTGAAATCCTGAGTCCGGCTAGTCTTGTGAACATGTCATTCTGCCCTTCGCTGTGCAGAACACATCTTCATTCATCTAGGAAGAGCTGTGTGCACCTAAAGACCACAGTATCTGGGAGGGTTATTCCAGCTTGAAGAAAACAGATCACAGAGACTAAAGTTACCGTGTTGAGAATTGCTAGGTGTTCTAGTGACAAAAAGGAGTGTACGCATGTTAGGGAACAGAGAGAGGAGGTTTGCCTTCACCACCCTGCATGTGTCCTCATATCAAAACATCCTAAATATTTACCTGTCAGCTAAAATTTCTCAAACAATTAGGACACTTCTCGTTATTTTTACCAAAATAAAATGGTATTTTAACACACAGTGCCGGTGCAACGATTTATTCCCACAGCTATAGACAGCACACACTAGATGAGTTTTAAATTTACAATCTCATTTCTGGATAATTAAGATGAGTTTGATTGGTCTGAGTTGTGTATAAATATCTCGATTTATTTTCAAATATTATTATCATAAAACGCGTGTGCTAAATACAAGCTTCAGGCTGTATATTGTAGGTTGTTAGGGTTTCTATTGCTCTGATAAAACATGACCACAAATCCTTAGGGAGGAAAGGGGTTTATTTCAGTCTATAGTTGCACGGCACAGTCCATCACTAAGGGAATTCAGGGCAGGAACTCAAACAGGACAGGTGCAGAGGCCACAGAGGAGTGCTGCTGACTGGCTTGCTCCCATGACTTGCTCAGCCTGCTTTCCTATAGAATACACTAGCCAGGTGTGGCATCTCCCACAGTATTCTGGACCCTCCTGCATCAACCATCAATCAAGAAAAGGCACCACCCAGCTTGCCTACAGGCCACACTGCAAGGGGTATTTTCTCAATTGAGGTTCCCCCTTCCAAATCCCTCTAGTTTGTATCAAGTTGAAATAAAATCAGCCAGGCTGGTACTTAAACCCTGGAAGCCTGATTAAGTGGAATACAGATGTGTGTCTCGTAGTAGCATATATTTAGTGCTAGTATTTCGAGTGAAAATCAAATTTTGAGAGATAAACTGTAAGTTTTACTAAACTGTGTTAGTGTTTTGTTTTGTTTTGTTTTTTACAATTACTACTTAGTTGTCAGTGTAAGTTTCTGTTTCATGTTAAATCCAAAGTTTGACTCCAAATGAATCAGCGATCCAATTCAAAACCTAGAGCGATAACACTCATAGAAGCAGCGGAGGGTGGGTTGCCAGGCTGTTGCCTGTTACAATTGCCCCTCACGTATGGTGCAACAAAAATTCAAACAACAAAAGAAAGATAAACAGGGCTGAATCCAGACTTAAGCTTATACATATAGGGAGGTTATTTTTATGAAAAGGAACTTATCTAAGAAGGGGGGATACTTTCAAACCTCATAACCTCTATGTTTAGTGTATAGAATAGGTGAACTTTCAAACAGCAACCGCTGGGATGATGGGCCATGCCACATGTCCAAGAGTCCACCTGATCAAAGAATCCTGCTTTTTAAAGCATAAAATAAATGTTAAAAGTAATGTGAAGAAATGAGAGTCCTCATGGATTACTGCTTGGAAAGTAAAATGCTTTTTTTACTTTTTTTTTCATCACTGTGGGAAAGTGTAGAAATTTAAACTGAATTTTCATACAAACCAGAAAACTCCACTCCTAGCTGTATAGTCAATAGGACTGAAAACTCCATGCATAAGTGTGTATGTACATGTGTTTTTGTGAGTGTACACATGTGTATGCATGTGCTTATTGTACAGCTGAGCGTGGAGGCAAGGTTTATAGTATACAGCTGAATCAAGAAGGTAGACGTAGCAAAGCTCAGTAGCAATGGGATGGTTTGAATGAGAATGGCCCCGTAAGCTCATATGCTTGAATTCTTGGTCATCAGTTAATGGAACTGTTTGGGAAGGATTAGGAGGGGTGTGGCCTTGTTGGAGGAGGTGTGTCACTAGCTTTGAAGTTTCAAAGTTCATGTCAGGCCCAGTCTCTGTCTCTATCTCTTTCCCTGCAACTTGTGGATCAGATGTGAACTCTCAGCTACTGCTCCGGAGCAATACCAACCTGCCTCTTGCCACACTTCTGACCATGACGTTCACAGACTAACCCTCTAAATGCTTCCCTTCCTTTATAAGATGCCTTGGTTATGATGTCTCGTCACAGCAGTGGAGCAGTAACTATGACAGCAGTCTCTGGAGGAGAGCAGTCTCCAGACAGCAAATATCCAAAGATAATTGCTTCTCTCCACCCCGTCAACTCTCGCACTTGGCCCAGAAGGCTTTGCCTTTCCTCTGAGCCTCATGGGAGTAGGACTGAGCATTGCCAATTTCCCATGTCTCTGAATCTTTCTTCCTTGACATACCAGATCATCAACACACATCCACAAGGGATTTCATACACTTGGGATTCCTCTGCTCCCCACGTAGGAGATGGGAAGAAGGCAGCCATAGTGACTTATTTCTATCTATCCATTTTTAATGAGGCTCTTTCAGGTTCCACTTTCATTGGTGGAAAGTTTCCTATAAGACATTAAGCCTCAGGTGATCTGTCTCTTATTCCCGTGCCCTCTTTTTAGATTTATTTTTATGGGTGTGTATTTATGTCGCATGGGTGGTATGTTATTACACAGTAACTACAGATGATAAATGAAACATGTTTCAAAAAGTTAGGAGTTTAAATATACTCACCACTTAGGTGATAAACGAGAATATAGTTGTTGGAGCTGATTTATTCATTAAGTGGTATATACATGTAGCACATCACACCGTGCTCCATTGATAAGGACAGCATTTATATATCAAATTAATTTCTAAAACATTTTGTTATTTTTAATTATGTGCGTGTTGGAGGAGAGATATGCACTCTTGAATACAGGTACCAACGGAGGCTGGAAGTGTGGGATCCTCCTAGAGGTTGTGTAGCAGGCCGCTGCAAGCCACCCAACTGCCCAATATGGTTGCTAAGAACTGAACCCTGGACCTCTATAAGAGCAGGAGGCACTCTTAGCCACTGAGCCATCTGACTCTAGCCTAGAGAGGACACTTTTATTCTACTTACTCATTCAGGTTCTATTTCCTTTTTAAGGAAATATTTTTGGCATCTGAATATTTTTTTCTCCTGCCAGCTCATCCATTTACTGCAAAAGATGTCTTAGAAAACTTCATCCAGACTTTCCGTTTTCATGATATGTTATTCATCACTTGATTTATTTTTGAAAAAGTCCTTCTGACAAGCGTTGTGTGCAATACACTCAGACCTGGAAGAAAGCTGACCGATACGAATAGGAGGCTGTGAGAAGGAACGTGACTGTTTGGTCCAGAGTTGCAAGGAGCAGGTACGGTGCATGCCCAAAAAGTAAACTGCAGACTGGAAGAGAGACGATGCTAAAGGAAATGGTCCCTACACAGTAATACCATTGATGAGTCAGTCTGCGGCCCGCCTGCCCAGCATGCACATTGAAGACAGAGAAACACTGGTCCTTCTGTCCTAAAACTGCACTGGAGGCCAGGAAGAGAGGTTAGTGGTAGAACACTTTGCTACTGTGCTGAAAGTCTATAACCAAGCACAAGGGCACCAGTCTGAAGGTCCAGCACTGGGAAGGCAAGGTGGCCGATGGAACATGAGGCCAAAGATTGGGGGCTCAACGTCATTCTCGACTACATAGCAAGTTCAAGGCTAGCCTAGGATACATGAGAGCTTGTCTTGAAAACTAACAAATAAGTGAATACTGCACTAGTATTTAAAAATAATGATTTACTTCAACAGAAGAATTAAAAAATTAAACCATTTTGGAATTTACCGCACTGGTAAACTTGGCCCTGGGTTTGGTTACCAGCACCAAAAAATTAAATACATAAAATGGCAAATTTAACGTGTGCTTGAACCAAAGATATAGATTATAGAAATACAAATATAATGAAAAAGAAAAAAGGACTAAGATATACCTTAATAGTAGAACGCTTGCTTACCATGAACAAAACCCTGAGTTGAAACTCTGGCACTGTCCTTCCAATGAGGAAAGGAACAAGACAACAGAGAATTGCTAAAATATAACCTCTATATATATAGATGGGCTATATTTCATATTTCACTGGGGTGTGCTATTTTGGAGTACTTTGGTATCCACAAAATGTTAATCAAGGGAATTCTGATTTATATACAAAAGATGCTTCTTCCCAATGCCTACGAAATACATGTATGTGTGTGCTCTGAGTACGTGAGCATGAGGGTGTACACACCTGTGTGGATATGTAAGTGGAGGTCTCAAGATCTTGGCTCTCTTCCTTGTTCCCTCTCCACCTACAGCCTTGAGATAGGGCCTCCCATGGAACTAGAAACTTGTCAGTTTGGCTAAGCTGGCTGGCCAGTCCGTTCTCAGCACCCACTTGTCTCTGCCTATCGCTGCTGGGCATAGAACTAGAATATACACCCATGCCTGGATCTTTACTTCAGTTCTGGGGATTCACACTCAGGTCTTCACGCTTGCAGACCACAGGTTAATACCTACACATCTTTGCACACTGCTTTCCTCACAGTTTCTGGTTTCAAGTGTGATATTCCATAGTTGCAGAAGGTGCCTCCAATGGTTACCTCATCCCTCACTGCTAGCAGCATCAAGGGTCAGAGCTCAACACAGTTTCTCTGAAGAAAAAAAGACATTTTAAAATTATGCTCAGCTTTTAGAGTCCTCTATTGGTTCTTCTTTAAGCCCCAAACCCGATTCTATAAGAATGGCATTTCTATTTTTAATCGCAGCCTCCTCTACTTTCTTGCGCTCAACTTGAGAAACTAATTTGGCATAAAATTTGAAAATCAATCCAACTGGTCACAAAATCTGCCTGGTCTTCCTGCTATAAATGCGGAGGGTTTTTTATTAGTAGGAAAACCTGTCTGGCTGGCTCTGTCTTTGAGATGAGTTGTCAGTCTCCTAGGAAATGTCTAAGTCCTATATGCAAATAGATTTCTGGCAGCACCCTAACATTCTGCCGGATCTACCCAAAAGATACAGGCCACATGGAAACAGACAGGTTCGATGCAAGCTGCTCTTGGCCAAATTACTTTTGACTAATACACAAATGCCTTCCTGGAAAATCTTAGCCTATACTAAGTCAGAGGTGTCTGAACCAACATGCAACAAGATTTCAATTTAGCCTTCCTTAGTCTCTAAGCATCACATGATGCCTCAAAGCTGAGATGAACTAGCTTCATGTAAACCCATGAGTCTAAATAGTTCATAGATAATTAGACATCCTGGCATATCTACTGGAATGCCCAAAATAAAGCATTATGATGCCACATGCTGGTGAGAAGCTGCGACTGTCCAGAAAGTAATGTTGGTAGTGTCTTCACTTCATTCCTGTTACTGTGATAAAATATCCTAACAAAATGCAACTTAGATAAGGGTTTATGTTTTCTTTCTCATAACTGCAGGCTACAGTTCAACATCTGGGAGAATCTGAGACAAGAACGCCTTAAAACAATTGTTCATATCACATTCACACTCAAAAGCATAAAGAATGAATGCATATGTGCTTATTAGTGCTCAGCCTCTTCTCCACTTTGTACAGTCCAGGATTCCCTGCTAGTTAATGGTACCACCCGCGATGGGCAGGGTCTTACCACATGAATTAATAAGACAACCCTTCCCACACATGTCCTATAGACATACTTATAAAAAACAACCCGATCTAAACAATCCTTCATTGAGACTTTTCTTCCCAGGTGATTCTGGACTGTGTCAAGCTGCCAATAAGTGAGAAGAGATGGACAGCCATTCAGATGAACACAGGAACTGGACTGATCCCTTTATCCATCTCCAGACTATGTGCAAAAGAAGAGGTATAGTAAGAATTGAAACTTTTGAAAGAAGATTATGAGCAAGATCAGGATGTACATAAGAAAATAAATGAGAACAATATAAAAGTACCCACAGAAAACAAAAGACAGTGTCAGAGGGACATCTCATGATTCTTTCGCTGTTGACAGTTTCTGCCAATTCACGCCGAGCCACTCTGCTGAACCAGAGTAGAAGTGGGGAAAATATCTCAGAACCAGACCTGTGTTCCCTGCAGAGAAGACTCAAGAGCACCCAATCCATGTATAAAATGTGCTTGAGGCAAAAGTCTGAATTTTTCCTAATGGCAGGCCAGGAGCAGAGCATCTCTCCAGGGTACTCTTCAACAAAGAGCATAGCAGGAGCCCCATGGGAATGGCTAAGAAAAGAAGTTGACTGAAAATTCAAATTGTCTCAAGAAGAAGGTGGAACTCACAGGAGCAATGAGTTATGAGTCTTGTCAGTAACTTCAGGATGGAAGTACCAAAGCGGGACTGCAGAGCATCTAATCTAAACAGCAACAATGTGACTTCAGAGAGGATACATCCAGTAGCAGACCAAGCAGCAGTATACAGGTCTTAGAAAAGCCCAATGCAACCAAGTGGAGCAATTAGCAGAATAAATAACAAAATGCAAAATGGCCAATGTGACCTGCCTCACTTTCCTATAACTTTTCAAACTTGTATCAAATACAACTCAAGTTAGAATTAGGTAGATGACAGGGAATTTAATTCAGGCTGAATGAGATTTTTAAGCCTGAAAACATTCCACTGAGACCTGAAAATGATCAAAGAGTGAAGGGATTTGCCCAAGACATCTTGAGAAAATTCTCAGATTAATAGAAATGGGTCAAATTAAGATGTAAGGGCTAGCCAATAAGAAGCTAGAGCTAAACCAGGCAGTTGTGGTGCATGCCTTTAATCATAGCACTCAGGAGGCAGAGGCAGGTGGATCTCTGTGAGTTCCAGGCCAGCCTGGTCTACAAAAGCTAGCTCCAGGACAGGCTCCAAAGCTACAGCAAAACTATGTCTCGAAAACAAAGCAAAACAAAAACAAAAACGCCGGGCGGTGGTGGCGCACGCCTTTAATCCCAGCACTCGGGAGGCAGAGGCAGGCGGATCTCTGTGAGTTCGAG
>NW_026067903.1:10574250-10668475 GCF_014885135.2 Alexandromys fortis | reverse complement strand
AAAAAAAAAAAAAAAAAAAAACAAAAACAAAAACAACAACAACAACAAAAAAAAGAAGCTAAAGCTAGAGGGTCAAGCAGTGATTTAATTAATACAATTTCTGTGTGGTTATTTCAGAGGCGAGCAGCCGGGAACAAACAAATTGTCACCCATTATTCCTCTCTGGAAACTGCCTTTGGGAAAGAACCCTTTGCACTGACCAGAATAGAAACCGATTGTCAGAGCCCAGTGGATCAGTTATCCAAGAAAAGTGGTTTTGTAAATTCTTCTTAAACCACCCTGCTTTAATGAACAAGCTCCTCAAAGATGACTCGCTGCCAGAGTGACTTCACGTGAGTTACTAGGAAACCAGGAACTTTGCAGCATTGACTTCAGTGAGTAACAGAGGAAACACTCGGCAGCGCATTTGAAGATGATGGATACTGTTACCCCATAGGGGCCCCACCGAGTCCTGTGTGTAGCCTCTACCTACTCCTTCAGGCAGACCCACCCACACGCAAAGGCCGTCGGAACTCTCACTCTCCTCACTCTCCCGCTTAAGCTGCAAACACTCCTGCTTAGTCAGCTGCCTGATTGATTCCTTGGAAAAAATAAAAACAGAAAATCAGCTTAAGGAGGAAATGGCTTTGAGTCATGCCTACAGCTTCGATCAGAGTGGCCCTCTGTAGTCAGTAAAAGCAACACATATACAGAAGGACATCCCATATCACAACCCTTTCTCAACCCCCTCCCCCCCAAAATTTACTGCTTTAATTAAAAAAAAGCAATATTCTAGAAAATAGACCTATATCTATGGCCATGCACAAAACTCAAGTCCAAATGGATCAAAAACCTCAACATAAAGCCAACCACACTGAACCTCACAGAAGAGAAAGTGGGAAGCACACTTGAATGCATTGGTACAGGAGACCACTTTCTAAATATAACCCCAGCAGCACAGACACTGAGAGAAACAATTAATAAATGAGACCTCCTGAAACTGAGAAGCTTCTACAAAGCAAAGGACATGTCAACAAGACAAAATGGCAGCTTACAGAATGGGAAAAGATCTTCACCAATCCCACATCAGACAGAGGCCTGATCTCCAAAATATACAAAGAACTCAAGAAATTGGTCATCAAAAGAACAAGTAATCCAATAAAAAAAAAGGTACAGACATAAACAGAGAACTCTCAACAGAGGAGTCCAAAACGGCTGAAAGACACTTAAGAAAATGTTCAACATCCTTAGTCCTCAGAAATGCAAATCAAAACAACTCTTAGATTCTTACACCTGTAAGAATGACCAAGATCAAAAACACTGATGACAACTTAAGCTGGAGAGGTTGTGAGGTAAAGGGAACACTCCTCCATTGCTGGTGGGAGTGCAGACTGGTAAAACTGCTTTGGATATCAATATGGCGATTTCTCAGAAAATTAGGAAACAACCTACCTCAATAGCCAGTAATACCACTTTTTGCCATATACCCAAAGGATGCTCAATCGTACTACAAGGACATGCGCTCAAGTATGTTCATAACAGTATTGTTTGTCATAGCCAGAACCTGGAAACAACCTAAATGCCCCTTGACCGAAGAATGGATAAGGTAAATGTGGTACATTTACACAATGGAGTACTATACAACAGAAAAAATGACAGCTTGAATTTTGCAGAAAAATGGAGGGAGCTAGAAAACATTATTTTGAGTGAGGAAACCCAAGAGTCTCCTGCATTAAGCATGTAGCCTACCACTGTGACACGCCCCTCACTCATAATGTAAGTTTTGGTATTAAAAATCCAAATTAGGACTTCTGGAATGCAATTACTTATTTGTTGTTTGATAGCACCACGCTTTTCTGTTGTTATGACTACTTTACAGCTTATTTCAGCATCCCTCATGTGACATGTAATGTGATGACACCTCTAAATCTGTGGAGACATCATGACAGTTCTTTCCTCAATTTAGTGTGTTAAATAAAATCTTTCACTCATGTTTAAAATGCAAGTTAAAACTAATTGTAGATCCCATTTCAGTCTTTGTGTTCTGCTGTTGTGAAGAGACCCCATGACCATGGCAACTCATTTATAACAGAAAGCCTTTACTTGGAGCTTGCTTATAGTTTCAGAGATTTAGTCCATCGTCATCACGTGGGCGGCATGGCAGCACACAGGCAGACGTGGTACTGGAGAAGTAGATAAGAGGTATCAGGAAGACAGAGAGACTCTGGGACAGGTTTGGGCTTTCTGAAAGGCCAAAGTCCACTCCCAGTGACACACTTCCTTCGACAAGGCTCTACCTAATCCCTCACAAGGAGTGCTACTTCCTAATGATGTCAGAGCCTACGGTGGGGGGACATTCTTCTGCAAACCGCCACACATCTCCCCCAGTCAGAATGGCTAACATCTAGAAAAGAAAAATTGAGATTCTAGTGGAACTGCCTGCACACTGGGCAGGAAGTTGAATAAAAGAGCTGGGTTGGGCCTTTCAGTCACATCACGGCCTTTGATTCACCCATGCTCTTATAAGAACCCCCTCACCTGTGCTACCATTGGCTGTGGGACATTAACTCTATATTGCCTGTCTAAGTGCAAACATGGCCTTTTGAATTTGTGAATGACTCTCTGGCCACAACATCAGCGGAACTGTAGTGTCAAAAACAAAAAGCACACCTGAGATGGAGTATTAAAAAGCTTGCTGGGGCCAGGTAGTGGTGGCACACGCCTTTAATTCCAGCACTTGGAGGCAAGAAGAAGAACTCTAGGAGTTCGAGGCCATCCTTGTCTACAGAGTGAGTTACAGGACAACCAAGGCTGTTACACAGAGAAATTCTGACTCAAGGGAAAAATAAAAATAAAAAAAATAAAAAACTCGCTGGGATGGAGTGCACACTTTTAATCCCAGCAACTTCGGAGACAGGAGCAGGCAGAGCTCTATGACTTCCAGACCTGCATTGTCTACATAACCAATTCCAGTTCAGGAAAGAGATAGTCCATCAAAATGAAGCAAAACCCTAATTGCTGCTATAGCCAGGAATACAATGTCAGGTAACGAGATAAAAACCTATATAAACTAAGTATTCAGATGAACTGATTAATCCCAGTAAGGATTCTTCTATAAATTGAGCCTAAAATATACCCGAGTTAATGTCCCTGGCATGTGATGCCACCGGGGGCCACAGATGTCAAGCGTCTAGGCTGCAATCGATGACCATATTGGTGTCCAAGGGCTGTGCTGCCACCAAGCTGATTTGTGTGGCCAGTGCTGCCACCTCAGGACCTGGACTGTTGCCAAGGGCGATGTCTGGCCCAGCTGCAGCCAGGGTCTGTGTTGATTTCCATAGCTCCTGAGACCATAGAAGGCTGTGTCAATGCCAGGGGTCTGGGCTGCCACCAGGGGCCATGTTGGTGTCTAAAGGGCCATGTTGATCCAAGTGACCTGTGCTGCTACCTGGGACCATGGTGACATCTGGGCCCAGGCCGCTCCTGAGGACCTTGTCTAAGTCCATGGTCCTAGCATAGCTAGTGTCTGTATTGATGTCCATGGCCCATGTGACTACCAAAAACAACACACATGCCCCAGGTCTGGGTCCATCCTGTGGCCACAAGGGTGTCGTCCAAGGGCCATGGTGTTGTCCAGGCCAGGGCTGTTGCTGAGGACCTTGTCTGGGTCCATGGCCCTGCAGAAGCCAGGGTCTGAGTTGATGTCCATGGCTCCTGTTAGCACCAAGGGCCATGAGGATGCCTAGGGTCTGGACAGCCACCTGAGACAATGTTGGTGCCCAAGCCCCATGCTGCTGCCAGGGCCATACTGAGCTGGGTGGTCAGAGCTGCCACCTTGTCCCATGGAGTTGTCCAGGCCACTGCCTAGGACCCTGTTTGTGTTGTGCCAGTCACACCCTTCAGTGGCCTTGAAATAGCAGCCCTGCCCCTTTGCTAGAGGCAGCGGAGAGCTGGTTTTACCGGGGAGAGCTACCCCCAGCTTGCCTGCATTCATGAAAAATGGCTCCACCCCTCACCGCAGGTGTGCACCTCACCTGGGCAGCTCGCTAGAGCTGACCTTGAGGACCATGTGGTGGCACGGGTGAGAGAAAGATGCCCTCCCTCATCCACCTCTCACCACCTACAGCAGGTGAGAGTAGGCCCCTGGGTCACAAGAAGGGGAGAGCTAGCTCTGACCCTCACCAGCTACAACACATAAGAGAGCACCCCCTGCACCCCCTCCCTGCACAGGTGAGACAGCCCTGAGGGCATGAGACTAGGAGAGCTGATCCCAAATCCCCTCGTATGCTCCCTCTTGCAACTGGGAGAGAGCACCCTGCATCCCACCTGGGCCAAACAGTAGAGTTAGCCCTGGTGATGATATGAGTGAGGGGGACCCAGATCAGAGGGCCTGAGAGTAGAGCTGGCCTTGCTCCTTGCTGCCAGCTGCATTGGGTGAGCTAGCAGAGGCAGTCCTGGAGAGCTCACCCAGGTAGTGGTGATGAGGGAACAAGGTCCGTGTTTGTCTCTTCTGTTTCTGTGAGTCCCTATGAGCCTGCTTAGTTGATTCTGTCCCCATAGTGTCCTAAACCTCTCTTTCCTTCCTCCTCTTTTTCTGCAGGGCTCCCCTGGCTCTGCCTAGTGTTCAGCTGTGGCTTTGACTTCAGTTTAGTATAATTCATTCAACTTTGATTTAGTATAATTTACTCATTCAGTAATAGCAATGTACAACTAGGAAATGTGCAGCCAGTTCCTCAAGGAAATAAAATACAGATTATGTGTAGGGGTGTTTTGTTTACATGGAGATAAAATTCTATAGCATAGCCGTGATCAAGCTATGATCCAAGACCAAGAGCCAGGCTTGGTGGTAGGCATTTCAGTTCAAGTTGAAGCTGAGGCAGAGGATTGCCACAAGTTTGAAAACAACCTGGTTTACATAGTGAGGCATATCCCCCTAATAATAACAACATCCCCAAAAGAAATCACTACCAAGAGTTATGCCAGTTACCAATCCAAGTTGTTTGTATGAATATATGAATTGCAATGCAGCAAAACTTAAAGGCAAAACAAAGAAAAATATTGCATGATTAAGAAATGGGAAACTCTTTAATCCCAGCACTCAGGAGGCAGAGGCAGGCAGATCTCTGTGAGTTCGAGGCCAGCCTGGTCTACAAGAGCTAGTTCCAGGACAGGAACCAAAGAACTATGGAGAAACCCTGTCTCGAAAAAAAAAGAAAAAAAAAAAAGAAGTGGAAAACTGAGGAAGACTAGTTAAGAGATAAATTTCTGTTTTCATGGTAGATATGGTCAGTACTTGTTAACTTGTGTATGAAGACAAATGCACAAGAAATACCTGAAGGATTAAGTAGTGCCTAATGGTGCCGAGGGCAGCCGCTGCTTATAAGCCTTCCAGAACACCTGATTTTAAAAACCATGCACCTACAGAACCGAACAGAAATCATGCTAATCTTTACTTACATTTGTTTTTAAGTCTAAAAATCCCCAAACCAGACATAGGACAGATTCAGAATAATGCCTCTGAAGAGTACTAAACTGAGATGCTGTGTTTTGTTCCCAGGGACTGAACCACATGCTTGGCCTCAGCTCACTGTGCTTTTCAAAAATACCTTTCTACTGAGTGTTATAGTCATCTCTTTCCCTTCCTTCTTCCCTCCCTCCCGCTAGTTCCCCCTCTCGTGTGTGTGTGTGTGTGTGTGTGTGTGTGTGTGTGTGTATGCGCGCACACGTGCACACGTACTCATACAGGTCAGAGGACAACCGAATGCCAGCGGCAACCTGTTACTGATCTGGAGCACTTATGGGTAAAATGGATCACAGGGAGGAGGTCATGGTAAGTAGTTTGTAAAAATAAAAAGTAATTATCACCAAGCAAATGGAGAAAAAACGACACAGAAAGGAAAAGTGAACACAAGTGAACTCCAGCCTGTGTAGACCAACCAGGCAAAGGGGCTGTATTTTTGTTGATTTGGGTCTTGGTATTTTAATTACTGCAGTCCAAAGAGGACATTTTGGGCTTTCATGAAAGTATTTAAAACAAAACCACTCTGTGAGACACAAATAGCTCCAATGGATTGTAAGATATAGGAAAATTACAGAATGTCTGCAAATTCACCAAATGTTTTTTTCTTTCCTTTGAGACAGCGTTTCTCTATGTACTTTTGGTACCTGTTCTGAAACTTGCTCTGTAGACCAGGCTGGCCTCGAATTCAGAGATCCACCTGCCTCTGCCTCTGCCTCCTGAGTGCTGGAACTAAAGGCATGCACCACCGATGCCCGGCTCCCAAATGTTTTTCAACAGAAACCACCGAAAACCCCATTTGCAGAAAACCGTTTGTCTATACTTGCTCAGTCCTTGTACAGAACGTGAGATACTCAGATTCAGATCAACGTCATAAAGGTTTTTCAGGAACTGGGGAGCTGGCTCAGTGGAAGCACAGCATGGGGTAGGAGTGGATATATTTTTTTGGCAGCTAGTTCACAAACCTAAACACATTTCCTGAAGTAATGAATCTGTTCTGTGGAAGCTTTCTAAGGTTCAAGAAAACGGCACCTTCCATATTAGATAGCATGTTCTCCTCCAACACAGCATGTCCTTTCTTTGGATTAATACTTCCCAAGGGTTTTGAAAGGACCCCCAGGATCCACTGGATCTTCACAGGGGATGAAGAATCCTCCACTTTCTTAAACTCTCTATATAAAGATTCCCCACACCCCTCTTCTCCTTTTGAGACAAGATCTCACTACAAAGACTTGACTTGGCAGGGAATTCACTGAGGCCAGGCTGACCTCAAACTAAAAGGAATCCACCACCGTATCTAGCTCTAGATGTATTTCAGCATTTTTTTAAAAAAAAAAAACTTATTTATTATGTATACAATATTCTTTCTGCGTGTATGCCTGAAGGCCAAAAGAGGGCGCCAGACCTCATTACAGATGGTTGTGAGCCACCACTTGGTTGCTGGGAATTGAACTCAGGACCTTTGGAAGAGCAGGCAACGCTCTTAACCGCTGAGCCATCTCTCCAGCCCCTCAGCATTGTTTTTCTTTCAGAGAAATATAACACGTGGGAGAATAAGAAAAATAAATGGCAAGATTCCGTATTGAAGACACCTGTTAGATGCAGACCAGAGAAACCGACTTCAACCATCCAGGAAATTTTCTCCTTGCTAACTAGCTTACAGTGTCAGATGGTACTATGCAAGTTGTCGGGCAAGAAAGGCTATCAGTGGTTGAACCCGCACTGGAATAGGCATGATATCATATTGAACTCCCTAGCAAGCTAGGGTTGTTACTGAGGTGGGCTCAGTAAAGGCATGGTGCTTATGAGGATAACCAACCATATTCTAGTTAGATATGAAGCTTACTCCAAAGGAGGGAATTCATGCCTGGTACTGTAAACCTAATCAAAAGCCAAGAAAGGTCACTGGCCCTAGGGAGGAACCTTGTTTTATTAAACAGCTATACTGTCAAACTGCCTTCTCAATAGTGTTTATACGCATGGGTTTACGGTGATCTCAAGGTTAAAGGAGCATTGCAGAAAGGCGGGTGGGAAGAAACAACTGGCCAATAGGGAGAAGTAAGAAATACTGAATGCAGAGTATGGAATGGCTGATGCACTTACCTACGCACAGCTGTTGTGATTGCCCGCACAAAACCAAATGAGTCAAGATTCCAGCATAGATGGTCCCACCCTTGGCAGAGAAGCTATAAGTAACTGAAGGCTGATGAACTAGAGTCACTCTGCTTTGAGGACATGAATGCTGAAAGAGCTAAGGGGGAATTGGGAAGGAGGTGGTGGTGCATGGATAGAAAATATACGTGTGAAAATTTTGAAGAAAAATATTTTTACAAAACAAATGACATTCTTAGTGTGGAAGCTACTTTTCATTCAATTTTGAAACGTGTGAGACCAGCTCATGTACCCAGTTGGCCTACAACTCACCACCTACTTACTTCCACTCCAAACTGCTACCATTACAAGGGTGCAATCCCTCATCTGGGATATATGGTACTGGGGTCTGAACCCCAGGTTTGTACATATCAGGTTAAAAAATAAGAAAGATCTACCAACCAAGCTACAGCGTTACACAAATGCCATACTATAAATAAGAGGACTATGGCTAAAATAATTGCTCAAGAGTGCTAGAGATATAGGTCAGAGCAACCCCGAGTCGTATCTAGCATGGGTAAGGCCCTAGGTCCAAACCACAGCAATGTGGGAAGAAAAAGTAAAGTTTTACCACTCAGCTTTGGCCATCTCAACAAGCTCCCCACATCTGCAGTCCCACAATCAACTACCACTCCTCCCAAGACCTGCCAGCTTGGGAACTTACAATGACACTCAGTAATGAATTCCAAGTGCCATGCAAGCGTCTGCAGAGCAGGTACATTACAAACATCAACAAGCACAATGCTTCCTAGAGATGGCCCAGAAAATGGCTTGGTGAAAGTCCCTTCACTTTAAAACTGTACTCCATGTAACAAATGATGAAGTGATGGTAAGCAGGGCTTATGTAAACATGCGCTGAAAGCATGAAACAAAAATAAGAACTCCACATTACCTCACTTTCTTCTATACTGTTGGTATTTACAATGACCTTATTCTGTATTTCCAGGCTAACAATTGGACAACTACAATTTGCAAGCCTGGCTAGAATGGTTCCCCAATCTTGGAGATGTCAATCTACATCTTAGTTCTTGCAGAATCTGTAAACACCAAGGTTCCATAGCAGAGAAATGCTCACAGGTGACACCTATGCAGCTGACTTTCAGATAAGGAGGCTATCTTGGAATGTTGTCGAGCAAATGACATCACACAGATGTGTAAGGGCACCAGAAGTCAGAGGTGGTAGCATCAAAGTGGGCCTCTCCTTTGCCTTTAAATACGGGGAAGTGACTAGGAGCTAAAAAATAAAGTGCATCTTAAAGCTAGAAAAGGTAAGGAAGTGGATACTCTAGTGTGATGGCTATTCTTGTCAACTTGACTGCATCTGAAATTAAAAGTGGGTGGGTACATACACCTATAAGGGATGTTCTTTTTAATAATTTAAAGTGGGAAGACCTACTTCTATTCTGTATCTTTTGAGTTGTGTAGTGGCATTTCATTTGTATTTTAATAAAGGTTGCCTGAAGATATGAGAAAACAACCCCACTATTCAATCTTTACAGACAAGGTAGTGGTAACACACACCTTTAATCCCAGTAGCCACACTAATTTGCCACAGAAATCGGGTGCTGCACACTTTAATCCCAGCCCTGGAGAGGATTATAAAACAGGAGGAAACAGCTCTCAAACACAGTCTCATTCTGAGATTACCAGAGGCAGGATCGCCATTTCGGATTGAAGTCAAGGTAAGAGCCAGTGGCTGGCTGCTTGGCTTCTGTGGTCTTCATCTTGAACCCCAGTATCAGTCTCTGAAATTTTATTAATAGTGCTTCAGAAATCTCTAACCTGTATCACACTCTTTGCTTGCTTGCTCACTGAAAAGTCCATTCCTTCATTTGTCATTAGAACTCACTTCCCTGGCAATTCTGACAGCTCAGAAGACCAACAGACTTACCTAGTCTTGTATATTGAACAATTACTGGATTCTTGAATCTACCACTGGTAAACAGACATTGTTGGATTAGCTGGATTACAGCCTGTAAACTATTCTAATATATACCATTCTTTAAGTTCTGTACCTTTGGAGTACCCTAATATACCTAGATTCCCCAACAGGGGCACACCCTGTGGCTACCTCCCTTATATGTGTGACATTTTGAACTGCAGAACTGCAATGAGCGGTTGTAGCTGCACCGAGGCAGCCACATCACAGCAGGGACAAATGAGCGCTGGTGTTCGGGCACGTGGCTAACATACACTAGCCAATCTGTGAACAGATGTGTGGGCATACAGTTATCTTGCTATTCCTGTTTGAGTTAGATTGCTGAAAAGGGGTTCAGGAATGCTGATGGGACAAACAGAAAGGCTATAAATGCTTTTGCTTCCCTCTCCAGTTTTAGAGCACAACTATTGAACAGACTGTAAAGGAAAGCAAAGCTTAACTGGGACTCCAACTCTGATTATAGCAGTCTAACCTTGGACAATTTCCCAGGTTCCAGATTCTTACATTCTTAATCAACTGTTCACCTATCAAGGCTGCTCAAAGATCGCATGAACCAAGAACATTCAATACAAGACCTGGCATCTAGGGCTCAAAGCAGCTATCTTTTTCCATTCAAAAATCCCCTTTCTTTTTACGTGTACCTTAGAAAACAAGTCAGGTGTCAGGTGGACCCAAAAACCACACACATCAGGAAAAGCAGATTTCCTGACACATGTGGAGTAAGTAACCCATGACTTCACAATCTCACAATAATGTAAACAATGATTAGCCTTAGGATTGGTCTTGTGTAAGACCTTTCTTTTCCCTTGCAAGTTAACTTCCAAAAAAAGTAGACCAAAGTTAAAAATACTTTATTTAAGTGAAAACCCTTCACTTTAGAACTTTCATGATGATAAACTTTAGAGGCAAAGATGAAAGAAGTCTACTGTAATCCTTGCAATTCAGACAAAATGTTTGACTGTTATTTTCTCTAGAGAGAATAGCAAGGTTAATCCAGTTTCAAAAACCTGGTAACGCCCCTTTAAGTACAATTTTCTTAATTTTGTGGAGTTCCTGGCATTCTTATTCATGGGTACAAGTAGGCAAGAACACTGATTGCTCTTGATTGGGTCTCAAGTGTTTTAACATCGTCTGGCAGCTACTGCTTTGTAAATTTTAAACATCAGCACAGGCTGTATTTCAGGGTGTGGGTAAGTTTAAATACGAAAGAACAACAGTCTCATGTATTTTCTATTTCAAGTCAAACTGGTATATTCAATTTTACAGTTGCCCTACAAACAAAATCATTTTACAAAAAAAAATTTCAAAATACATTTCACTTAAAAGTTCTGCAGTTTTACAATGATTACTGAGTCCTGTATAACAAAGTTTGATCATATATAAGTGTTCAGAATCATAATAGCAACTAAGTGGATAACTGCAAAGCTCCCTGCTGGCAGGTCTACGTACTAGTCTCTTTAGAAGTGGTACATCAGACTGAAAACCAACCATTCCCTGCTGGTCATGTCTGACACTGTGTCTACACATCCTTTCGGGGTAGAAGAACAATGAATGTCTCACGGAAAAGAAGCTTTGAGGAACCTCTCACTACTGAATTTCAAATCACACACACAAAGCAGGTGAGAAATTCTTTTATCATATTTAGAATCAAAATATCCCTTAAAATATTTACATTTTACAGTAAAAAGGATAGCAAAACACAAGATCATGTACAAGCTTAAGTATTCAAGTTTCTGAAGAGCCAGAAGGGAAAGGAATATGGCCTACCACAAACTACAGGACATGGTAAGAAATGCCTTCAATGAGTACAGATTAAAGCAATAAGTGGACTCCTTGGGCTTCTGATTCATGGTCAAAAATTGCCCAACTAGATGATTAATATGGTCTGATTATGAAGTCGCTTGGCTTTTTTGTTGCTCCTCTACATTTTCCTTAAAAACAGTGCAATTGAAAACAAATGTACAGAGCACAGGTTACTTTCAAATTAGTCATTATATAAAGGACATTCACTAGAGGCAGTAAATATATTTCATAGTTAACCATATTTAACAATTAAGGAATAAAACTAAAATTTCTAAGCCTTTATTGCATATTAATAAAACAATCTTTGAATATACAGCATTGTAAAACTTTCAAAAATATTAAATTCCTGGAAGTAGGATGGTGGATGGTGGGCACTGTGCAGACCTGCTCCAGCAGCTGACTGCTCTGCAGACCACCAAGAGGAAAGATTTAAAAGGTGGAACAGTCCTACCAGGCGATCTTATAAAGATACACAACATCTAATAGTTTTTTAAATGCGACGTTGAAGCAGCCTGCAAATTTCACCTTTTGCTTTTTGCTCTGTCAGTATGGTCCCTGTCTTTATGGTACCTCTCTCTGTCCTTCTCCCCTTCTCTATGCTTATTCTTCTCTCGTTCCTTCTCCTTTTCATGGTCCGGTTTCTTGTCTGCATTCTTACTCTCTCTGCCTATTTTTCCATCTGTCGCTCGATCACTATGTGATGCCCGTGCCCGTTCCTTATGTCCTTCCTCTTTGTTTTTCCTGTCTCTGTCTTTTTCTTGGCTTCTGTCTCTGTGTCTGTGTCTTTCAGAGTCTTGCTCCCATTCTTTGTCATGACGCTCTCTTTTCAAGTGGTGTGAATCACTGTAAAATCTCTGGCGGTCCCCTTTACCCCTATTGAATGGCCTGTCTAGTTGTTGTTGGTCTTGCCTACCCCAAGGGTCACTATGGCGCCTTTCTGGTCTCCGTATGTCTTTGACCTGATAAAAATTTTGTGGGCCCATATACCTTGATGCTTGTGAAAGCGGCCCCATCATTCGTTGAGGTTGGCCTGGGAGATGAACAGGTGGCCAAGGAACCATAGGGTTTTGAGGAAAACCAAAGCCTGGAGGGGGAAGTAACGGAGGTGGCAAATGTGGTGGAAATCCAAACACACTTTGGGGAGGGAAGTTTGGAGGTCCTGGAAATGGGAACCCAGGAGGACTAGACTTGAGATGCTGGAGATTGGGCTGCTGTGGCCTCACAGGTGAAAAGTTTGCACTTGCCCTGGGGCTGGTACTCCTAGAAGTAAAGTTGATGCTTTTAGAAGGAAATTCTGACTGGCATGTACTTCCAGCTTCAAAATGAGATGATGCTGTAGTGGATCCTCTTCTAAATGGGTGAACGGTTTCAATACTTTGTGTTAAAATATCCTCCTGTAAAGGACTGGCTTGTTCTGTCTGTGAAGAATTTACGTTTTCCACTGAGGATGGGTTTTGTGTAGTCTCAGAATCATCATTCTGCTCTACACATGAGTTCCTCTCTATGGAAGACAGTTTTCCCTCCCCACTGATGGATTCTGCTAAGAGCTCTTTGCTGTGCGATGGACCAGGCAGAGCACTCTTGTCTCCATTTCGGCAGCTCTCTGCATCTTTGCTTTCTGAGGTTGTCTGCTGATTTCGTCCAGCTGCTTGCCTAGGGTCCCTTTTCAGATTGATAACCTGGGGGGGCCTTGTGTTAGCAACCACATTTTCACTGCAACTCACATTCCCATCTACGCTTCCCTTTCGAGTATCTTGCAAACTACTCTCTTGATCTTGGAGCAGCTGTCTTTTTAATGTTCTGTCTTTGTTCTCCATAGTTTCCTCATGTTTTGATGGAATTGATAAATTTGTTAAGAATGCTTCTGTAGAAACATCTGGTGGTTTCCCTCTCAGACTAAGACTCGCCAAAGGCCCTGGGGAAATGGAAGGGCAGCCCACTAATGAAGTGTCTTCTACTCCTGAATTTTTACCTATAGATTCTGAAATATTATCTGCTTTAACTTTTATCTCCTTGGCTTCACCTTCAGCTACTTCCACTTTATCTATTTTCTCTACTTTTGGGTTGGTTTGATCATCTATAAAAGGAATTTCTTTGACAGTACTTTGTTCTCCAGAAGGCTGAGCCTGCTCATACACTTGACCAGTGGTGCCCAAAAGGCTTTGGAGTATATCATCCACAGGAAGAGGCTTATTTGCTAATTCCAAAGTAGAGGGTTGATTTTCCCAGCCTATAAGGACCCCAGGAAGGAACCGCAAGGGTTTTGGCGGCTCTGGCTTATTGACTTCCAACAGAGGTTCGGTGGTTGTGGGCAGGTCTTCCTGCATCGGCTGAGGGAGCTTGTTTCTCTGCTTGTGCAGCACAGTTGTGAAGGAATTGAAAAAGTCATTCTCCTCCTCAGCGGTTTCCTCCAGAGATGAGTCCAGTTTACCCTTTTTGTCAGGTGGCAAGGCTACTGGGGCAGTCTCAGGAGTCTCAGCTGTGTGACTAGGACCAGCACTAGCGCTATGCTGCCGCTTCAGCTTCTGACGAATAATGAGGCCCAACAACAGATTAGGTCTGTGCAGTTCGAGTCCTGGAGAAAACAAACATCAACCATCATTTGCAATCAATTCCTAAAAGGGTACATTTCACAAGCAGTCCATTCCAAGCTACTGAACGGTGGCTAGCCCTGTCACGCCGTCTCTAATGGGTCTGAATCCTAAGACAGAAAGCAGCCATGCTTTTTTATTTGGACTGACCCCCCCTCCCACTTTTTTTTCAATCTTATTCTATTACCAAAACATGTACTTACCAGGTCCATCAAAAGGCACAAGAGGGTGTGGAATTTTATCTGCAGCACCCAAAGGAATAAGGTACATATCTTTAACCTGCTTCATGTTGTTAGCAGCTACGCCATAACGCTTTCTGCTACTGAAGTATGCAAACAGCAAAGTATAAGAAATTTGATCTTCTTCAGTTACTGGTGTGAAGCGAACCACACAGATTTCCTATTCAAGAGAGTAACAAACAATTACTTAAAATAATAATCTAAAATGTATCTTGATTTCAAATACAGTTTATTAATTAGTACTAATCTAATTTCGAGTTTTATGAAGGTCATCAAATAGCAGTCAAGTTAAATAGAAACTAGAATTCTAAAAGGAAACTTCTAAGAAAATACCCTTCCTGGTTCATTGAGGATTCTGTATTATTTGAAGACCTCCCATAACAAATTGAGACCGCATACACACCTATACTCCCAGGCACTTGGGGACTGAGAGGCAGAAAAATGAGAAGTTTAATTCCTGCCTGGGCCATTTAGGAGATGCTCATTTATGATAAAATATGGTCTATGCAAATAGCTCACTAGTAGAACATTTGCCTAGTATGAGTAAGGTAGGGATGCAGGGGAGAAAGGCCCAAGGCACTTGGATACAATGTAATTGTTCAAGGTCATACAAATTATCAGTGGCAAGGACAATGTTGAAACCCAAGTCTTTTGGTATCTGCACAATTCCTGCTTTCCAAAGATATAACCTCTAGAGAGCAGCCTGTATTCTGGGCACACTGAAATAATAGTGCCCACACTACTACCCAACAATGTCACAGAAGTTGGTCCTATTGTGGGAGATATATCCATGACCCCAGCAAATGTCTGAAATCACAGATAGCACTGAACATTATATAAATGTTCATTCCCTGCATGTACCTATGATCCCAATGATAAAGCTAATTAATAAATTAGAAACAGAAAGGCATACAGTAGTGGGAAAATATAATGTATTAAAATTGTTAGTATCACTAATTTTGTCTTGAGGCTATTAAATAAAATAAAAATTATCTAATGATGGAGACAGCACGTGGGTAGCACACACTGTCTGAAAGCTGGATGACTCACATCCTTGATGGACAGAGAGAGCAGAATGGAAAAATATTTTTCATCATATACCTTAAAACTAAAACCTCAGAGAGTGGAAAAAAGTGATAAATGAGGACTTAGATAAACACAAACATGCAAGTCTGGTATCCAGTCTACAGAGCCTAAGCACAGGAATTAAGGGGACTCGGTTTTGACAACACTCTAAAGACACATACACACAAACTCTAAGCTTTTAAGGTGATTGGCTAACTCAGTAATTTTGCTTCCCATTTCTGGGATTCTTGGATTTATTATAAATAAAAAGACAGTCATAATTTTGTATTGGAGGGCTCTTCTTAAAGATTTGCAGTCAAAAATGGCAAAGGCCTGCTTCACTACAATGCCCAATGACACAAAAACAAGAAATACATTAGTGAGCTAAGCTATGGCTCTGCCTCCTAGACATTAGATAGAGTTCTTACAACTCCTATCTGAAGATTCGGTATCAATGCTCTCAACTCTGAAACTTGGAAGGCCAACATTTAGAAAACTCCATACCTGTCGACATGTGATAAAATGCAATCAAAACATGGGTACTCTAAAAATATGGTATGAAATTACCTTCAGTCTATGCTTGTAAGGTTTATGTAACCCATAAATGCATTTCACATTTACACTTGAACTTCCATTCCGAAGGTACCATCTTACATATATGCTAACATTACAAAATTCGGAGAAGTTCAAAATCTAAAGCATTTCTAATCGATCATAAGCAGTTTGGATAGGGGATATCCAAAATGTCTTAGTAACATCACATTACATATAAGCTAAGTATTCTTGTGTTTAAACCAGTTCAATCTGAAGGCATGCTATAACGTACTGGGCAGTAACATACATCCCCATGCTTTCACAAACACACACACACATGTTAAATGTGTGTATGTGTATAAGTGATAGCAAACAATGCGATTCTGTCTATCTCTACCTCCCAAGCTTAGTAGCCTTTTACTTGCCTCAAAGTACTGAAACACAATAATCAATTTAATTAAAAAATCTATATGGGGGGGAGTGTTTAAGACTCTCCATTTTGGTTCACTTTAAAGAAAAACAAGAAACTTCTACAAAGAAATTATTTAAATTATTCATGTATATTACCATTCTCTATGAGTTTAAGAAACTAGAGAAATTATATAGAAAACCTGGAAGAGAAATATTACCATGATGGGGGCTACTGATTATCTCCTAGTTTATAGTCTCCTCTTTCTGTTACTAACAAACCTTAATTTTTGGCTGGCACTTGGGCCAAGTAGAGACCACATTTGCCAGTTTCCTTTGCAGTCACGCACAGCTCTTTGACTACGTTCATGTCAAGTGAATTAAAGAAAAAAAATTAAGTGATAACTGTAATTTCTCAGGTTTGCCTTTAAGAACAACTTGACAGACCAGATGGTGGTGGCACACACCTTTAATCCCAGCACTCAGGAAGCACAGGCAGACAGATCTATGTGAGTTTGAGGCCAGTCTGGTCTAGAGAGAGTTCCACGACAGGCTCCAAAGCTACACAGAGGAACCCTGTCTTGAAAAACATGAAACAAAAAAACCAACCAAACAAAAACCCTTGACAAATAGCCCTCACTTATCCCCACCAGTGGCTGACATGAGCTTGAACAATTTTGCCTAATGATGGCAAGCACTCCTAGAAACAATAAATGGACAGAAGCAGCCTGGTTCCCAAATGATCCTACACAACCAGAGCCCAAAGCCTTAAGCACCCTAACTGGTAAAGGAGGACTGGCTTCTGCAGTATCTGAACCCCTGGACAGAGAGTGCAGAGCTCACCTGCAGCCTGACTAAAACAGGGTAAATCAACACCTACTCTACCACATTTCCTTCCACAGTGCTGACAGAGCTATGGAGGACACATTCCAGAAGACAGGGACTAAAGGGAATGCTGCACCGCTTTGAGCAAAGGGCTTTACTTCAGTTTGCATATCCACATGTGTAGCCCACAGGTCAACCAAAGGGTCATTTCTAGGGAGCTGTCCTTACTGTTCTAAGAAACAGTATCTTACTGGGCCCTGCACTCTAATTAGCTTGGTATTTGGCCAGGCATCACAAGTCCGCACCTGTCTCCCCAGTGCTGACATCATCAATGTGCACCTCCACACTCTAGACTGTTACGTGTACTGGGAATTAAACACAGGTCCTCAGACTTGCATAGATGCCATTTTACCAAATGAGCTGTCTATCACCTCCAGGGCCCTTTACCTCCATTCTGTAATGCAGATTATAACATTTCAAACTTGTATTAGCTCCCTTCCCCTAAGAAACACCAGGCCCTTGTATAAAACACTAAGTAGTTTGATTCTGTAAACATTTCACATACTGGCATTTTTAAAAAGTTTACATACCTTGGTTCCTGAGGCTTTTATCTTTTCCACGTAATCCCAAACTGTCTGAGGTGATATCCTGCCACCTACTTGAATACTGTCTGGTAAGTCCTATGGTTAAAAAAAAAAAAATTCAACAAATATAGAATATCTTCATTACAATATCCATGATTCATACATATTTAGCTTTGAGAATAATTTGAAAAATAATTTGAAAAACAAATAAGTAAGGCTAAGAACATGGTGGTAGAACATGTACTTAGCATATAAGACTCAAGCTTCAGTTGATCTCCAGAACACACAGTGAGTAAAATTGCAACACAAAACAAAACACAGTAGAGAAATAGCAACAGATCTTATTTCAAATGCCAACTTCAAATAAGTAATACTAAAAATGAAGTTTACTAAAGAGGAAAATGTTAGATAAAAACATAAAATACAGTCTCAACACTAAGAAAGAAATATCCAAGGTCATGCCAGGTCAGAATAAACAAGCACAAGGAAAAGAACCAGCAGCCAAGACAGTGATATGGGATTTCCCTCTGGATGCTGTGATTACCATTGGTTAATAAAGAAACTGCATTGGGCCTGCACAGGGAATAGAGGTAGGCAGGGAAAACTAAGCTGAGTGCTGGGAGAAAAGGAGGTGGAGTCAGGGAGAAGCCATGTAGCCCCTCCCTGCCAGAGACAGTCACTGGACAGAACATTGGCAGGTAAGGCACAGCTGTGTGGTGATACACAGATTAATAAGATCAGTACACTCCTGGACACTCAGAGGCAGGTTTTCTGTTCTTCAATGGTTATCTGTGGTAGTGGGCAGGACAATTCTTTGCCTTTGGTTTTTTTGTTTTGTTTGGCTTTGTTTTTTTTTTTTTTTTTTTTTTTTTTTTTTGTTTTTTTGTTTTTTGAGTGAGGGTTTCTCTGTGTAACAATCCTAGCTGTCTTAGAACTAGCTCTTGTAGATCAGGCTGGCCTCCAACTCAGAGATTTGCCTACCTCTGCCTCTCAAGTGCTGGGATAAAGCCATGTGCCACCATTGCCTGGCTGTTTTATATTTTCAAACAGGTCTCACTATGTAAACCAACCTGGTCTCGAACTCATAGAGATCCACCTGCTTCTGTCTCCAAAGTGCTGGAACTACAGGCATGCACTACTATGCCTAGTGCTTCTTTTAACTTTTTTTTTTTTGAGGTATTCTTAATTATGAAGTTCAGATTTGATGCAACTTAATTACAAAGTATATTTTTGTAAAAAGAAAATTAACTCTAACAATGCAAAACATTTTTAAAATGTATAAGCACACACAAGGTATACTGCTATTATATATATATACATATATATATATGAAATTAATCAGACATTTAAAACTTTATTCAGTGTATTCGTTTTTTCTCTGAAGACCAAGGAAAATCATAAAAGTAGAATTAAGATTATTTAACTCATTAGTTGCTTTGACTATTTTGAGATTTTTAGCTCAAAAAAAAAACCAAACTAAAAAGCAGAAATGGAGTTAAAGAAAGTGAACTCATAGAAACTGTGGCATTCAGGAAAGCAGTTTCATTCGAAGTCAAAGGGTCTGGGAGTCTAGGACCAAATTGCCATGTAAAAAGAATTGCCTTAAAAATAATATAAAAAAAACCCTAAGAATTCAAGACTTTTTTTCCTTCAAAAGACCATCACTACCCCATCTAATTTTTCTCTAACAAAACTCACATTCCTAAAATATTATTATCCAAGTAAATTATGTAACAACAGCATTGTGAAGTAACTAAAAACAACAGTGATGTAAGAGTCTGTGGCTGTAGCTTGGTGGCAGAAGGCTTGACATACACACAGGGCCCTGGGAAGGGTACCTAGAACCACAAGGAGGAGATGGACTCAGGAAAATTTCAGCCTAATCAAAAGAAAACTCACCTTAACATTATAGAGAATGATCATATGATTTAGACTTGTTAAAATCTGAAATGAATTATTTAAATAACTGGCTTATGATTAGAAGACTAAGAATAAATGAAAAAGCTAATCTAACAAACCAGCAAAAATAATGTACATAATACATGTACACTGGCTTTGTTTCCTTTGATGTTGTTGTTTAATGTCACAGCTGGTCACTAATTACAGCATTACGCTACTACTATTTATTTTCTATTATTTAACATTTTCTTCCTTTGGATACACAACCAACCAAAGGCACCACTGCACTGATTAGTCAGTGGTCTCCTGAGACTGACAATTAGATGTAAGCTTTACTTCCCAGTAAAACAGACAGGCAAATACTCCGGTCCTGAACATAAACAGTGTAGGAATTCCATTTTTTTTTTTTTTTTTAGCAATTTAGAGACTTTTCTCTTAGGCTACCTTTGCCATAAACATGCAAGTCTTTTATGCAAATCTCTACTTAAAAACAAACTTGGATAATCATGGAGACACAATGGTTTTTAACTGTCTCAGTGAAGTGCATTTTAGAAAAAGTAAGGCATCTAAGTTTAAAACTTTCAGGATACAGTTTTCTACCAGTATGCAAATTCATTTGTGAATTAATAATTTATAACTGTTTTAAGGATCATTAATAAATGGGCTTTTAACAATTTAAATTATTATTAACTGTATGTCTCCCTGCCTACTGCTTTCAGAAACACAACCCAAGTAAGGAAAGGCAACAAAGTTCACAGTACCTCTGTCAAGTACTCAGGGGATCCAGACACAGGGTAGGCTTTGGTAACAAACTTTGCCACACTTGGCATATTGATAAAACCTTTCCAGATGAAGTTCAATCGAGCCAGGAAGGTAGACTCAACTTCAACAGTTCCAGGCATCTCTGGACTAGAACAGGATACTAAAGTTAGCAACAAAGTCATTCATATGACTCTATGGGTAAAGACACTTGCTACCAATCTTGAGGGCCTGGGTTCAATCCCTTGTACCCACATAAAGGTGGAA
Source organism: Alexandromys fortis (assembly GCF_014885135.2). Lineage (NCBI taxonomy): Eukaryota > Metazoa > Chordata > Mammalia > Rodentia > Cricetidae > Alexandromys > Alexandromys fortis. The sequence goes on along the minus strand of NW_026067903.1, from coordinate 10,647,914 downwards.
ACAAAATTAACAAACCAAGTTGCCCTTTAACCTCCACATGAGTGTTGTAGCACATACACACACAAACAAGTACAGTAAATAAAATGCCCAGAAATGAGTCAATTTTCTACATAGTTATTGAAAGCATTATATATCAAGAATATGATCAATAAAAATAAGTATAAATAAAGGTCAATAAAAAGAAAAGCTATCAATCCATAGAAATCTACATTTTCAATTTATAAGATCCAAAACTGTGCAAGCATAGAGCAAGTGCTGTATCCCGTACTTCTTGGGACCAGCATATTTAAATCATTTGCTTCCGGTTTAGCTATAAAGAGTCACTTTTTACTTTATGTGTATGAGCATTTGCCTATGTACCATATGCATGTCCATGGAGGCCAGAGGAGGGTGTCAGACCTTTTGGAACTAGAGGTACAGATGGTTCTAAGCTGACCTCTGGGAGAGCAGTCAGTGCTCTTAAATGATGAGCCATAATTAAAATCTGAAAGTTGTAACTTCATACTCTCAAGTCTCTTAAATCTAAAATCCATTCAAAATAAATTAACTTTCAGAGTCCTGTTCACTTATCTCACTTGGCCCGAGTATAACAGATACTTTCTCACAAGTCCCTGAAAGTATGCCACTTTTCTATTTGTAAAAGGACAAGTGAGCAACGGTTACAGAACTATGACTGAGAGAGCGCTACCGTGGCGTAGGAGAGAACGTTGATTTGGGAGACTCCTGTTTCTCTTCCTCAAAGAATTCTGAAGCCAGAATAGTTGTAGTTGAAGACAAGGCATCTGCTATACTTTCTGCTTCGTTGTCCGAATGTTTGCGAGCTCCTCCCACAACAACTTTCACGGTTTTTGGAGAAAGATCATCTACAGGTGGTGCCATTCGACCTGAAGCCACAAGACACCAAAATATGCTTGTTATCTGAAATTTTAAAATGTTCATTCAGTTTAGTTTCTAAAGGGATTTCGTTTCTTTGGCTCAATTATTGAGTAAAGATTTCCTGAGGCAATATATACCTGCAATGTTTTCTCACACCAAGTTATTACACCTATTCTCAGAACCAATAAGGAACTGTTCCAGAGGACAACTCCCTCTTCCACAGAGACCTAAACTAACCGAAATGCAACTCCCAGCACACTGTGGAAGATTCTACCTGAACTAACCTAACACCCCCTTTGACCATCTTATAAAACATCACAAGTAAATGAGGAGTTGATGATATATATCTGTCCTCACCTATGAATGGGAAAAATCAGCAAAACAATGTTAACTAATCAAGCATAGAGGCACATGCCTTTCATCCCAGCACTAGGGAAATAGAGGCAGGAGGATCTTTCTGAGTTTGAGGCCAACCTGGTCTACAAAGCAACTTCCAGGACAGCCAGGACTGTTACCCACGGAAACACTGTCTCCAGATAGATAGATAGATAGAGAGAGAGAGAGAGCGAGAGAGAGAGAGCGCGCGCAATGTTAAGCTACATAACATGAACGACATTGTAGTTTAGAAAATGATACAAATGTGGGACTATAGCACGTGAAAGGAAAAACAAACTCAAACATTCTGAAAACAGGCATGTCTAGTCATCCAACAAATGCTCCCCATGCGCTACTGTAAATTTACATTTTTGTGCACATGGAAAGGCATGGCTATGCCTGCTTTTGCATTTGTAAAATGGACTAATCTCATTGAACAGGAGCAGGTAGATGCTGCAGCACCCAAGCTGGGAAAATAAAACCTACCCCAATTACAAAGACAACTACAGAAATACCCCTTAAACAACGAGTGTAATACTGGAGAAGGCAAAACTCCCAACCTATGCATATTTTGCAGTTCAGATCAAAGAGATGCTGTCTGTGTTGACTGGTGGTATCTTTAGATGTGGAGTCAGACTCTTTTTGTTTTTCAGATCCTTCTGGCTTCTCCAATGACTTATTGGCTGAAGGTTCCTAACATAAGTGAGAATAAAAATAAGATTTAGCAATAAAATCTGGTACTGATTTTAAATGTCAACTTGCTATTTCATAAACATAAACATATTTCATTTCCAAAGTGAAGCCATTATGTTTATAAGGTTCTGACTCTCTTAAGAAAAAATAACAGCTGCGAATGGTAGCACACATCTTTAATCCCAGCTCTGGGACAGCCAAGGCTATTTACACAGATCCTGCCTCAAAAAACCAATAAATAAGTAAAAGTAAGAATTAGCATTTATTACTTCGAGCAAAATCTCAAAACAACTCAAAGCTTTTAATCAGTCTTCAAATTATTTTTTCCACTGGTATTTGAAAACAAGGAAATTTGAAATAAAAATGTCTACATCTTGACCTACTTCTCATTTTTTATTATACAAGAGAAAATAAATCTTAATCTAGTTAAAGAAAAGGTGCAATTACTCTCAAATTACACTATTTACCAATCCAGTAAAACAGACTCCTTTAAAATCCACAATTTAAAAATAATGTTCTGCTTTAATAAGACAAGTCTTACCCCATCTTCATGTTCTAAGCTACAGATAGGACACATCTGCTCTTTACCTGTATCTCCATGGCTGCTTCCTGTTCTTTCATTGGGGCATCACTCTCAATTTCTATCTCCCCTTTATGAGTTATTTTTGTGATCGGTCGTCTTTCCACTTCTCTTTGCTCTTTCTCAATCATCTCTATAGTCTAACAGAAAACATTTTAAGAAATATTTAAAGTATGTGCTTTAATAATGTACTTACTTACCTAATAATTTTACATAATAAATTTATAGCTTCTCTCATAGAAAATACAAATAAACACTGTAAAATATAGAATTCAACTCTATAATATAATATAATATAATATAATATAATATAATATAATATAATATAATATAATATAATATAGAATTCAGTCATGAGAGGCTCACATTAACATATGAGATAGTGTATGGGCGGGGGTGTCAAATAGAGCAAGGAGAAGTAAGGAGTGCAAAGGTCTGTCCATCTATTCCTTGTTTGTTAGTTGTAAAATATAGATAAGAAAGTCAGATAGGATCAGTAAGATTGCTCAGAAGGTAAAGGCTCTTACCAAATAACCTGAGAACCTCAGTTTGATCCCTAGAATCCACGGAAAGGCAAGTGGAGCGATCCGCTCACAAACTTGTCTTGTGACATTCGCAAATAAAGGTGCCCTGGCACACCGCCATTCCCCATTTATCATACACACAATAGCACCAAATAAAACAACTAAAAAAAAAAAAATTCAAGCAGAAAATCCAAGAAAAGGAAAACTGGTCTCCAATGCATGGGCAGTCAATTTTAAAACATAACTTTGGCAAGTGTGTATTTAACATGCGGAGAGAAAGATGATGCTAACATTATTTTCAAAATAAAGAAGAGGCAAGATTATGTAAGAATAAAGGAAAAAAAGTGATGTACAAACAGATAGGGTACTTCATGAAGGCCTCGTGACCTTCAGACCACTGTTGACAGCGACCAAGAAGGGTTAATGTGCCCATGATGAAAGCAAGCATCATGTTGTGTAGGAGGCCTTTCTGTATTTGTGTTGCTTTCATTGGTTATTAAAGAAACTGCCTTGGCCTAGTTGATAGGGTGGAACGCAGATAGGCAGGGAAGACAGAAGAGAATTCTGGAAGGAAGAAAGCAGAGACAGGCAGACGCCATGAAGCTCTAATTCTATAATCCGCTGACCAGCAAAAAATGAAAGAAAAAAACTAGAAAAATGTATAGAACAAAAAAGGCAATAAAAAAGGAAAGTCCTACAGTAGGATATAAGAATTTAAGAAACAGGCTGAAAAGGCTCAGTAGTTAGTTAAGGGCACTTACTCTTGCAAAAAACATGTGTTCAGTTCCCAGAACTACATGGAGGCTCACACGGGACCCAAAACTGTGCTGGTTAGTTTTATGTCAACCTACAGTCATCTGAAGAAAGGGAACTCCAATTGAGAAGATGCTTCCACAAGATCAGGCTGTAAGCAGACAAGCCTAAATGCATTTTCTTTACTAGCAATCAATGGGAGAGGGTCCATCCCATTATAGGAACACAATGTGGGGGACACCCCTGGCCTGAAAGTCCTGGGTTCTATAAGAAAGCAGGCTGAGCAAGCTAAAATGAGCAAACCAGTAAGCAGCTCTCCTCCATGGCCTCCGTCTGCATCAGCTCCTGCTCCAAGGCTCCTACACAGTTTTGAGTTCCTGCCTAGTCTGCTCTCAGTGAACTCCAACTCAGGATAAACTCTTTCCTCCCCTAGGGCTTTGGTCCTGTTTTTTCATCATAGCAAAAGAAACCTTAAAACAGACACCCTCTTCAGACAGTGCATGCATGTGAAACACATACAAGCAAAAAGTTCATACATAAAATAAAAATAACTGAATCGTTTTTAAAAGGTTAAGAAACAAAGGAAGCTGAGCACAACGGCACATGGTAGTCATCTCAGCACTTAAAATGCTTAGGTGAGATCACTCAACCCTAGGCAGAATATAAGGTCACCCTGAAACACTGGGGAACATGACAAAAGAGGAGAAGGGAGGGAGAAAAGAAAAATGGAGAGATGGGAGAGAATAGGTGTTAGAAAACAAAGCCTGTTTTACTTGCACTCTGTACTGACTGATCTTTGTAAAGTTTGCCCCATGGTTAAAAAGCAAAGACTTTGATAGCCAAGCCAAACACAGAGTTATGAATGTCCTTACGTGTCTGTTTTCCCTTCGTCTCCACGCAGCTAACTCTTTAGAGGCTAGTTCTTCTGGACTCATTCTTATAAGATGATCAGGGGTTACTTCTCCTTTTAGTACTTTTTTAAATAATATCTACAGGATTTTAAAATGAGAAGGAGACACAAACATTTAGAAACAAAAGAGCTTTTTCATGTGTGAACTTCTAATAAGTAAACTTTGAAGCAACTTTTAAGTCTGATTTATAAACATTCATAATTTATATATAACCTAGTACACACAGCCTAACAGCTTTGTATTCTAGAAGAGTAAAACACTTCCTATATAAAATTCAACTTATGCCGGGCAGTGGTGGCGCACGCCTTTAATCCCAGCACTCGGGAGGCAGAGGCAGGCAGATCTCTGTGAGTTCGAGACCAGCCTGGTCTACAGAGCTAGTTCCAGGACAGGCTCCAAAGCCACAGAGAAACCCTGTCTCGGAAAAAAAAAAAAAAAAATTCAACTTGATGCCAATTGGTGTCCACACCTGTAATGCCCACAGTAGGGTGGAATGTTCAAGGACAACCTCAGCTACAGCTTGCTACACTGTGACATTCTGTTACAGTTCTGCTCCACCCCACTCCACCCCCCCCCCAAAAAAGAAAAGAAAATTCGTGTAAAAATTAACAAGAAAAAACAAGTGCAATGAAATTATCATACAGCTGTCCAAAAACTGTATTAAGTCTAACCCAGGACGAATTATAATAATCACCCACTGTATAGTGATGCACTGAATAAAAACAGCTTTTATCACTGTAATAACTTCTGTTTTTAAGACATTTATCCTTGAATCCTGGCAGGGCTGAGTGGAAACTATAGCAAAGTACCAACTGAGAGGAAAAACAGTCTTCATTTGATTACTGAGAAGTTTCTAGATTATATATTTCCAAGAGTTCTTGGTCCATGACAGATTGTACAACGTAAATTTTCTTCAATAGGTGTAACTTAATATTTCAATCAAATACAGTTGTCCATAAACATTAGGGAGATTGGTCCCAGAAACTCCCCCAATACCAAATCCTCAGATGTTTAAACTACCAATGATGATACACTACTATTTGCATCTAGCCTACATACGTGATCCCATATATAGTTGTGTGTGACCTAACATTTCAGTCTACAATAGTCTATCCAAATAATAATATACAATTTTAATGCTTAGTGACAGAAGATGACTTAGCTGCCTTAGTCTATGCAAATATATTCCAATGTGTACACAATAGCAAAATCACCTAATGATGATCTTTTTATACTGCATCAGCATTAAGTGTCACATAAGTATAAACTATCTCTTTATTTACTTACAATATCTAATACAATGCTAAGAGCCGTGTACAGAGTTGTTACACATATTACACAGGAAATAACAACTAGAAAAATAAACCTATATATGTTCAGTACCTGTTCTGATGGTGGAAAAGAGATGCAGAAATTCACGAGTACTAAGGGATGACCATGTTGCAACAAACATTACTATGCAAACTTACATAACTGATATGAAAGCTCTTACACAAACAGATTTAGTTTAATTCTATAACCTAGAGTCATCTTTAGCACAAAATTTTCAATGGCTCTATGTAAATCTAATACACAAAATAATCAATCTTATTTATACTTTGAACTCTGAAAGTGTTCACTACCTAACTTTTGCTTAGTGCACACAGCAAAGAACTTTCTGTGTATAAACACATACAAATACACATATATACACACATATAAAACACACATACACAGAGCTTTAAGACTTTTGCTAAGTCTCAAATAAGAAATCCCACAAGAAAACTAAGAGATCAATAATGTTTATGCCACATTTAAAAACATATTTTTTAAAAAATTCTATTTCATTTGGTAAAATTATTTCAAATACTTTTCTCGGGGAAAGGGGGTACTGCAAGTTGTTCAGTAATTCACAGCTTAAGTGAACTTTCTGCCTTTGATTCCCTAGGCAGCTGTAAAGTCAAACATGTGCCATCATGCATAGATTTTTGTTTTAAGTTTATAACTAAATGTGACTTGGGATTTTAGTGATTTTAGGCTTGCCGGGTAGTGGTGGTGCATACCTTTAATCCCAGCACTTGGGAGACAGAGGCAGGAGGATCTTGGTGAGTTCGAGGCTAGCCTGGTCTACAAAGTGATTTCCAAGACAGCCAGGACTGTTAAGACAGAAAACCCCGTCTCAAAAACCCAAAGAGCTTAGGCTTAACAGATTTTGAAGAATACTGAAGAATTAATTTTTTATTCAACTGAGTTATGCAAGACTTCCTTTATTAAGGAAAGAAAATGCACATAAATCTAGACATATGGTTCAACAGACTCACAATCACTAATGTACAGGATTCACAAATTAGTAGCAAAAGACCCTATTAAAATGTTATGTTCTGGGGTACATATGCAGCTCAGGTGGCGAAGTGCTTGCCCACCTTGAGTGCAGCTCTGGATCTGAGCCCATAAACATGATAAGGTGAGCAATGTGTAATCCGGGCACTCAAGAGCTGGAGACAGAAGGAAGAGAAGTTTAAAGTCATCCTCAGCTACATCTAATTCAAGACCGTGTTCCCTTTTCTGGCCAGTGAAAACTTGGGTGTTTTTAGTGAGTGTGATGGTTTAAATGCAATTGGCCATCATATTCTCATAGGGGGTGGCATTATTAGTGTGACTTGTTGAAGTAAGTGTGGTCTTACTGGAGGAAGTGTGTCACTGTGGGGGTGGGCTTTTAGGTCTCAAATATGCTCAAGTCACACGCAGTGTCTCAGTTCACTTCCTGTTGCCTGTGGATCAAAGATGTGGAGTTCTCAGCTCCTTCTCTAGCACCATGTCTGTCTGAATGCCATGGCACTCCATGATGATAATGGACTGAACCTCTAAACTGTAAAGCACCCAATTCAATGTTTTCCTTTATCAGAGTTGCTGTGGCCATGGTGTCACTAAGACAGTGAGGAAATGCGGTAGGTCAGCTGAGGGGACAAACTTTATGACAAGAGGCCGAGTGCAGTCACTAGCTCCACAAACAAATAAACCAAGCAGCAGAGAGTATTGTGTGAGCTCCCCAAAGGTGCTGAGCATTTTCACCATGTGACACCCCGTCATCTACAAATGTGCCGGATCACACTCACAGCTATTCAGGATGCACTCAGGCGACGAACCTCTTGCAGGGCATATCTGAGACAGTCTCACTCCAAATAATAAATTGAAGAGGTATATTGTATTATATTACATTATATTGGATTCCTATTCAGGAAAGCTGCAAGCATAAATATTTATAAGACTAGTGGGATGGTTCAGTGTGTAAAGGTGCTTGTTACCAAGTTTGTGGAGCTAAGTTCAATTCTCTGAACTCACTGTAGAAAGAACTGACTCCTGAAAGTTGTCCTCTGACAAAAGAGGCAAAGTACACACATTCCCCCCATACACATGCACAACTTATAAAATTTACGAAAATTTAGAGACAAAACAAGCTACTTACATTGTTTTTAGGATCTTTTAGATTGAACATCAAGCTTCTATATTTATTCTTATACTTGGAATCTGTGTCTCGAAAAAAAGAGAAAAGCTCTTTTTCAATTTTTGTGGCAACCTTTGCTGCCTTTTCCTCTGGGACCTTCAAATTTGAGTCTGTAAGTCTTAAAATTAAAACAATTCAATTATTTTCAAATACATGGAATAAATGTCATTCAACCTTATTGTAATAACAACATATTACCTTTTCATAAGAATATCTTTAAGAGAATGCCGGACACTCTGTCTGATTTGATCTGCAGAGGGTTTGGAAGCAGCAGCAGGGGGGTGCACATGAGGTCCTCCTTTTTCAACTTTCCTCTTTTTCATCTCTTGCTTCTCATGTGTACCTAATTTTTAAAGGATCTAAACTCATTAAACTGTTTTAAAAGGCACTTTCTTTTATAATGAATGATTTAAGTTTAAATCAAAGCAGACTAATTCACTACTTAGCAATAACATCAAACATCCTGGTGTTAAAGTGATAATTAAAATGTCCAGTGTTCTTTTAAAAAGTAGCCCTAAAGCCATGAAGTGTATGCACTCTTGACCCCATTTCAATAAGGATTTCAAAGACAGTTACTCTTCATATTCTACTGCATTTTTAAAAAGGTACTTAGGAAGCCAAGGCAGTGGTGGCATATGCCTTTAATCCCAGCACTCGGGAGGCAGAGGCAGGAGGATCTCTGTGAGTTCGAGGCCAGCCTCTACAAGACCTAGTTCCAGGAAAGGCTCCAAAGCTACAGCAAAAACTATCTCCAAAAAAAAAAAAAAAAAGGCTACTTAGGAAATCTGACCCAAATTTATTAGGTAAACTAATAATGTGATGTCTTCATTAATAGAACTGACTGCGCTTTTCACCTTGTTTGACATTAACTGAATACTAATCTACTCCACTGGTTTTCTTTCTTCCATTATTAATTCTCACACATTTTCAAATTTTCAACGTCAACCTACTACTCTGACATCAGATGATTTATTCTAGAATCTTCTCAGCTCAAAAATTCTGAAATTCTTTTCATTTCTATTTGCTAGCATTCAGAAAAATTATTTCAGGTGGATTGAAAGATGGCTCACTGATTAAGAGCATGTGCTCTTCTAGGACCACGGTGCAGTTCAGAGCACCATGCCAGGCTACTCATGCTCACCTCTAAGTCTGGCTCTGGGGGATCCAGCACATCCGGCCTCCACAGGCACCTGCACTTACATGTACATAGCCACACACTGACATACACACATACACACCATTAGAAATAAAAGTACATCTTTGTCCTGAGTTCAGTTCCCGGCAACCACATGGTGGCTCACAACCATCTGTAATGAGATCTGGTGCCTTCTGGTGTGCAGGCAGACACACAAACAGAATATTGTATACATAATAAATAAATATTTTAAAAAACAACAAAAAGTACATCTTTAAGAATAAATTTGATGGGGGTAGGAAGAATGGGAAAATGAAGGATCAGGTTGGGCAGGGTGAGGGTGGGATGGAGGAGGAAAGAAATTAAAGAGATGTCTTGATTGATGGGGGGGGGGCAGTTCGGGTTAGCAAGAAACCTGGTGCCAGGGAAACTCCCAGGAATCTACAAATATGAATTCAGCTAAGACTCCTAGCAATAGTGGAGAGGGTGCCTGAACTCTCTTTCTCCTGTAATCACATTGGTGACTACCCTAATTGTCATCAGAGAGCCTTCATCCAGTATAGAAGCAGATGCAGAGATCCACAGCCAAGCACAGGGCTGAGCTCCACAAGTCTTGCTGAGGACAGGTGACCCTCATGAGCTAGGGGGATCTTACAGACTCTGGACCAGTCCAACAGCTAGGGAGACTGCATGCGACCTAGGCCCTCTGCATGGGACTAACAGCTATATAGCTTGGTCTGTTTGTGGGGTTCCTAGCAGTGGGATCAGGACCTGCCCACTGTCCCCTGCACTTGAGTTGGCTTTTAGAAACCTATTCTCCATGCTGGTTGCCTCACCCAGCCTTGATACAGGAGGAGGAGCTTGGTCCTGCCTCAACTTGATGTTCTATGCTTTGGCTTTGTTGCCACCCACAGGAGGTCTGTCCCTTTCTGAAAGGAGATGGAGGAGGAGTGGATGGCAGGAGGGAGTAGAGAGGGGAAAGGAACAAGAAGAGAGGAGGGAGGGGAAACTGCAATGGGGATGTAAAATAAATGAAAAACTTTAGTGAATTTTAAAAAGAATGAAATTATATACACTAAAAACTGTACTTACTAATTACACCATTCAATGCATAAGTCACCTTAAATTTATCTCATCACTTATCACTTCCATGCATGGTGAACACACTTGAACTCCTTCTGAAACATAAATCATTACTATCTGCAACCACCTTGCTATATAATACTATACCAGAATCTCTTGCTTGTAACTTAGCCATTGCATAAATTTCCCTATCCAACTCTCTCCAACCTCTGATGACTTCCAGCTGACAAAACTGCCCATCTACTCTCAGCCTTTATAAAATCAGCATTTCAGACTCTACATATAATAAAAAGTAGACTTGCCACATGCCGTTAATTCCAGCACTCGGGAGGCAGAGGCAGATGGATCTCTATTGAGGACAGCTTGGTCTACAGAGTGAGTTCCAGGACAATCAAGGATACCCAGAAATCCCGTGAGGAAAAAACAAAAGAAAAGAAAAAAAGAGTAGACTTCAACTCTATGTATATAATGCATCAGCTGGCAGACACTTTGACAGTACCATTTCCCTTCAGTCCTTCCCATAATAGCCATTCCTAAAAGAGATAAACTGATATCCTACTATAGTTCTGATTTGTACTTCCTAGATGATTAACGATATTTTTCACATATCTACTATTCTGAAAACCACTTAATTCTAACATTTTTATTACCTTCATAACCCCATTTCCAATAAAAATTAAATTAAACAGTACATCACCACTGCTCCTTGTATGCTTAGCACGTACTCTCCTGCTGGGCAATGCCCTCATCTACTGATCCTATCTTCCCAGGAACTCTGCTACCCCATTTGAGACATTTCATTCTTTCCCTTCTCTTAACAAAACACTCCCTTATCTTCCAGTTTTATTTGCTTATTTCACATTTTATTGAGAAACAGACTCTCAGCTACTACGTACATCAGTCTGTCTTCTCTTACTGCACCCAATATTCTCTACTATTGATTGAACATCCCTAAACTGAAATATTTTTGAAAACAGGATACTCAAAAAGCTTCAGATTTGAAGCCAGAGGAGTAAGACAAAAGAACTAAATAAAAGACATCTAAACAGGAAAAGGGGAGGTCAAATTATTTCTCTTGCAGGAGACATGATGTCATATATATGAAATACTCCATAAAGTAACACAAACAACAACAAACTCAGTAATTTTAAGAATATATATCAATAACAAAATTACTGAGAAATAGAAAATTAACTTCACTGCTAACAGCCATAACAAAATAAAATACCTGGGAATAAATTTACCTAAGTCAAATTTTAAAACCATGATAAAAGAAATTAAAATACAGAGAAAGTTATTCCTTGTTACAAGCTGAAAAATACCATTAAAATGTTCATTCTAGGGTTGGAGAGATGGCTTAGTGGGTAAGAGCACTTATTGCTCTTCCAGAGATCCTGAGTTCACAATCACATGGTGGCTCACACCACCTGTAATGAGACCTGGTGCCCTCTTCTGGCACACAGGGACACATGCAGGCAGAACACTGCATACATAATAAATCTTTTTGTTTGTTTGTTTGTTTGTTTTTGTTTTTCGAGACAGGTTTTCCCTGTGGTTTTGGTTCCTGTCCTGGAACTCTGTAGACCAGGCTGGTCTCGAACTCACAGAGATCCGCCTGCCTCTGCCTCCTGAGTGCTGGGATTAAAGGCATGCGCCACCATCGCCCGGTAAATCTTTTTTAAAAAGTTCGTGTAGACTTCTTCAGTGGGTATACCCATCATGGTCTTGACCTCTTTGCTCATATTCTCACTCCTCCCACACTTCAACTGGACTTTGGGAGCTCAGCCCAGTGCTTGGCTGCAGGTCTCTGCCTAGTTTCTATCAGTTGCTGGATAAAGGTTCTATGGTGGTATTTAAGATATTCATCAATCTGACTACAAGGCAATGCCAGTTCAGGCACACTCTCCTCTATTGCTTAGAGTCTTAGCTGGGGTCATCCTTGTGGATTCCTGGGAATTTTTTCTAGAGCCAGGTTTCTAGAGCCCATAATGGCTCCCTAAATCAAGATATTTCTTTCCTTGCTCTCATCTCTGTCCTTCCTCCATCTCAACTATGCCGTTCCCCAAGTTCTCCTCGCCCCTCCTTCTCCCTTCCTCTTCCCCTTCTACCCTCCCTTCTCCCCCTACCCTATGTTCTCAATTTTGTCAGGTGATCTTGTCTATTTTGACTTTCCAGGAGGATCTATATATGTTTTTCTTAGGGTTCACCTTGTTACTTAGCTTCTTCTCTAGGCTCAATATCCTTTGTTTATAGCTAGTATCCACTTATGAGTGAGCTAATGGGAGCTCACCAACACCAGCCGGACTGGGAAGATATAAGCATAGGACCAAACTAGTCCCTCTGAATGTGGTTGTCAGTTGCATGGCTGGGGCAGACTGAGGGGTCATGGGTAGTGGCACCAGGATTTATCCTTACTGCTTGTACTGGCTTTTTGGGAACCTATTCTCTTTGGATGGATATCTTGCTCAGCATAGATATAGTAGGGAGGGCCTCGGACCTTCCTTAAAGCAACATGCCCTATCCTCTCTGAGGAGTGGATACGGGGTGGGGTGTGGGGGTTAAGTGGAGGGAATTGGAGGAGGGGAGGGAGTGGAAACTTATAATGAAAAAAGGTAGTTTCTTTTTTTTTTTTAAAGTTTATTCTATCCAAAGCAATCTATGGTCAATGTAATTCCTATCAAAACAGCAAAGACATTCTTTCTCACCACAAAAATAGGAAAGACACTTCTAAAATTTTTAGTGAATGACAAAAGATTTTACACAGTCCTGAGCTGAAAAGCTAAAATCATTACAATATTTATGAGTCTAAACAGCACACTACTGGCATTTTAAAAAAAATGCAGAGAGCAATATAACAAAACAGAACACAGAATAAGTCACCATATTTGCAAACAAACAACTAATTTTCAACAAGGGATCAAGAACTTAATTAGAAAACAAAAGTATGCCAGTATCTCAAGTACAATTCCTTAACCTGACAGCCACCTCTACCTACCACTACATTCCTGCTCCTACGAGTTACTGTAATGAATCCCTCTGGTTTCTCCATCATATACTGACATAATTATGCTACAATTGTTTCTATCTGACTGCTCTCTAAAAGCATTTTTGTCAAGGTCATCAGTGACCTACTTTGCTAAGAGGTTTGTTTAATATTATATTTCAGCTGCTGAGATACCCAGGCAGCACCTGACAGTTTATCATTTCCCTTCTAGCTTTGCAGCACCATAGTACACTTCTCCCCATCTCAAAGGCCTCCACCTCTCAAATTACCCTTGCTGGATTTTTTCATATTCCCGGGTTGTTGTTTTTTTAAAAAAAAAAAAAAAAAGCTGGATATTTTACAGGCTCTGCTTCTACCTTGCTGTGGAATATTCCTTTACACTGTGTGAATATATGTTGCTGTGAGTGGTTTAATAAACAAGCTGACTGGCCAATAGCTGAACAGAATGAGGTTAGGTAGGAGTCAGACTAGGAGAATGTTGGAAGAAGGGCAGAGTCTGAAGTCTCCCATCAGAAGCAGAGGGAGCAGGAGATGGAAATGTGCCATGCTAATAGATACCACCACATGGCAGGATGTAATACCAAATACGGGTTAACTTAAAATGTTAAGAGCTAGTTAGTAATAAGCTTGAGCTACTGGTTGAGCATTTATAATTAATATAAGCCTCAGTATGTTTATTTGAGAGCAGCTGCAGGACAAAAAAACTCTGCCTACAAATGGTGCCCAAATATTCGGGGAGAATTTCTACATAAAACCTGAAAAGCATTTTTTAAAAAAGTTCTAAATGCAGAGAAACAGAGATAAATGCAGCTTCTAGTCTCACAGTCTCATGCCAGGCACAGTACAGAGACATCGCCAACAGTTGCTGCGAGATGGAGCCAGCTGCCAACTGCCATGAGCTAAGCAGCATACCGGTTCCCAAAGTCTCTCAAAAGGGCCACCAGGGGCTTCTCCCAGCAGCTGCCTAAAAAGTTGCCAGTGCAAGGTCCTCCAGAATGCTGCAGGTTTGGAGCTTTGCTCATGCAGACAGAAAGGGATTACAGATACACAGTAAAGGCAGATTCAGATGGAAAAAGCCTCTAAATGGGTTATAATGTGTTTAAAAATGTACAAAGGCTTGAGAGAGAAGAGAAAGAGTATATAACACATTAAATTAAAAACTACAGTATTAAAATAATGAAGTCTTTAAAAAGGAAGTAATATTTTAAAAAGCCATGTAAAGAAAGAACACAGAGTCTGAATACTGTATATTACTGTGTTGTCTTTGAATTTTCTGACTGCTGAGGAAGAAGCAATGGTTGGTAAGGGACACTGGGTTAAAGCTGATTAAACCAACCTATATATTTTCAAAATATCTTGACTTCAAATGTCTTGACTTCAAATGTTAGGTATGTTTCTTTGGAGGAGAGGTTATGCTTTTATTTCCATAGAAATTGAGAAGCTCTGGATTCATTCTTGGCTAAAGAAAATCTGGTTTGATGGAGAAAGAACCCCTGAAAATCCAGGCTACAAACATAAAGAAATAAACCTAAAAGAACTATAAGATATATGATTACATATTTTACTGCTCAAACACATAACAAAAAATTCATTTTTGGCTGACTTATGTACAATACACAGTATATACTTGTCTTGTGAGGATCTGACTTTGCAAACTCCATTTTAAAGAAGAGGCTTCATCTTAAGCCATAAAATAAGCTGGGGATGAGCAGATCTCAGCTCCAGAAATGTGCTATGACAGCAGAAATCTGAACAGATACCCTAAAAAATGGTCAATTAGGAATATAGGGAGCAGGATCATAAAATTTAATGAGGGCTAGATGTTCCTAGGAGGCATCCTGTCCTTGAAGATACCTTGTCAGTAATTTATGGCTCTTTGTTAGGTTTTTGCCCAAAAACTGGCAAATGGTTTCAGAAACTACCTTATCCTATGTCCTTCTTACCTAATCCCAAGACGACAGGACGTGAACTCCCTGACTACAGCGTTTCCCCTTTAAAAGTTCTATGCTCCCAGGGCTCCCTGCCACACTTTCTCCTCCCACCCCATGCTGGGGTGCTGGAAAGGTGTTGGTCCAAACTTAAGCTTGAATATTATTAAAAAAAACCCTCATATTAATTTGCATCAGAAATCCGGCTCCATGAATTCATTGGGGACAAGAAATTTGAGCATAACAGTATTAATGCAGATGTATATGTAATAAGTCTGAGTTACTGGTCAAGCATTTATAATTAATGTAAGTCTCAGCATGTTTACTTGAGAGCGGCTGTGGGATGGGAAAACCCTGACGATACAACCTGTCCATTGTGGAAATTTCTACAGCTGTTTTTTATTAAATCTTTGATTTTAAATAATAGCTATGGATGAATGTGTTCCCAATTCATACAGTAGCTCTGGATATCTAATAAATGTTCAAAGTTATAATGATTAAAGCAGTAATTTTTAAATATTCCTTCAAGTCCTTTTCTTTCTCATCTCATTAAATGAAACTAAAATTCTATCCAATCATCCCCACTTCCTTCATCTGCCTATAACTAATCCCCTGTCAAGTTCTGTTGTTAACTTACTGTAAAAGTCATCTCAACTTGAACATGTTTACTATGTCTGCTGTACCTGTGCGACAAGCCACTCTCATCTCTTTTACAGGATGCTGCTATGAGTGTGCTCCTCCCTTCCTACCGGCCTGCAGACCCAAACTATTGGGTCATCTAGTACTCCCAAGCACAAAATCCAAAGGTTTCACACATAGCGAAAATAAACTGAACCATCTTCCATTATTTCCTTGAACCTGCCTTCTAGTACTAGCCTACTCCTAAGTCTACATATACTGCTCCTGACCTTGTATCTCTCCTTCAGTGTCTGATACTCTCCAAATTTCACAAGTTATCTCCCTCCTAAATCAGTCCCCCTGGCTCTCTCCCCCCAACTGGGACTCTGCATCTCATTTCCACACTTTTTCTTAAAGCTTCTGATACCGTTTTCTTACTTGTCAGTCTACTGTCTGTCTCCTTCCACTAATACTTAAAAGGCCAGGAAGATGGGGCTAAGGTCTTCTAGCTTCACTAGTATCCCCTAAATTTGGGGCAATGTTTTTCATTACAAACATAGTCAATTTATTTTTTATTTTATTTTCAAGACAGGGTTTCTCTGTGTAGCCCTGGCTCTCCTGCAAGTCACTGTAGACCACGCTGGCTTGGAACTCAAGAGATCCATCTGCCTCTCGAGTGCTAGGATGAAAGGCATGTGCCATCACCGCCTGGCAAAAATATTTTACTTTATTATCTATTTTTTAAGTACATTGGTATGAGAGTGTTAAATCCCCTAGAACTAAAGTTACAGATAGTTGTGAGCTGTCATTAAAATGTTCATTAAAAAAAAAGTCCATGATACACTAACCTATAAAATAAACTAAATATATGGTACATAATTCTTAGTAGTCATTACCTGATTTTGATGCTTTTTCTACTGTGCAAGTAACAGTTGTAGATTCTTTGTGTATTTTTTCACTTTTTTCATCTGATGATCTCCGAGGTAAAACTGGTTGTCCCAACTTCCGAAGAGGAGCTAGCTGCCATTTTTTAATTTCATTATCTCTACTGTCAGATGAAGATTTTCCCTCACCAGCCTCCTGGAAAATGGGATTTATTTCATTAAAATGAAAACTACCACATAAGAGAAACCTCAATAATATATAAGTGAAAGAAACTAAATCTAACACACAAGCTGTAGCAAGGAAACAATTTTCAGTCATCAAACATCTAACTGTCTTAAGACACACAAAAATAAACTGAATAAAAAATGAATAGTTCGCTAGGCAGGGGTGGCGCACGCCTTTAATTCCAGCACTTGAGAGGCAAAGGCAGGCACATCTCAGTGAGTTCGAGGCCAGCCTGGTCTACAAAGTTCCAGAACAATCAGAACTGTTACATAGAGAAACCGTGTCTCAAAAAACCAAAAAAACAAAAAAAAATCATTCTTTCATTCAAAATCTATTTGTTAAGCACCTACTTTGCACAAAACACATAACATCCTATAAAGGAGGAAAAAACAGATCAGGTGGTAAGGTCCTCAGTTGGCTGTAAAATGAAGGCAGTGATTGTGGAGTATGCAGACACTGAGCATCTGCATTTGTCAGTACTTCTAAAGAATCAGTTCACACTATGTCAATAAACCATTTTTACTCCCTGGGTACCATCAGTGTCCTTGCTACTTGGTTCCTAAATTGAAACCTACAAATAATTACTAGTGAAAAAAGGCTTCTCAGATAAATTACATTATACTAATCTTGAAAAACAGGGAGAATAACCATGTACAGATAAATAAAATACCAAATGTGGAAACATGATGTTTTCTTTAATGTAGGAATCCTCAAATTTTTTACTTATGCTTTGCCGTGTATGTAAGTGCACCACATGCATGCACCATGCCTGTGGAGGCTTGAAGAGATGTCAGAGCCCACAGCTCTGGAGCTGCAGACACTGAGCCACCATGTGGACACTAGGAATTATACCTGGCTCCTCTACCAAGACAGCCAGTGCTCTTAATTGCTGAGCCATCTCCCAAGCCCCAGTAACATGTTTTACTGTCACAGGTCTGGTAATAACATTCCTAGCACACAACAAAAATACAACAAATAGTTCAACACAGAAATCTGGTGATGTGAAAAGCAGACACTGTAAATTACCAGACTGATCCGAAGATTCAAGAGTTCACCATCAGCCAGGTGTGGCAGAACATGTCTTTAATAACAGTACTTGGGAACAGAGGCAGGCAGATCTGTGAGTTTGAGGCCAGCCTGATTTACAAGTTCTAGGACAGCCAGGACTACATAGAGATTAAAAAAAATTAAAACAAAAAGGGTGAACAAAGAATAGAGTTTACCATCAAAAAGAAAACCGAGCAAAGACAGGCAGAAGGCAGCACACATTTATAAATTCAGACCAACTTCTAGAATTTCTGAAAACATTAACAATGTTAATGTTCTATAACGTCTTTTCAAGTAAGAAAGGCAAAAAGACAATATAGTAAGATATATTTCCAGATAGACAAGAAACTGTACACAAAATTTAACAACCAACAGTTGTTGAATAACAATAACATGTGGGCTGGAGAGATGGCTCAGTAGTTAAGAGCACTGCCTGCTCTTCCAAAGGTCCTGGGTTCAATTCCCAGAACCACATGGTGGCTTACAACCATCTGTAATGAGATCTGGTGCCCTCTTCTGGCCTGCAGGCAGAGTACTGAGAATACTGTATACATAATAAATAAATCTTTATAAAACAACAACAACAACAAAAAATAACATATAGAAGTTTTCAGAGAACATACTGTAAAACACTAATATAGCACTCAGCCATATTGTCAATTAACTTTATGTTAAACAAGAAAATCTAACTCTCCAAACATCCTGTCAGACAGAAATGCTAAATGTCAAAAAGACTTGACAAAATGGAAATCAACCAAGATTAGACAAAAAAAAAGGAGTGTGTGACAGAGCTGAGTCAGTAAACTATGGAGAAGGCCATCACAAGGCCCAGGCTCTGGTGAAATATCTTCCCTGCACAGTAGAAAGCCTGGCTGTGCTCGGGAACTGCAGAGTTCGATGCCAGCTCAACTGCAGACCTTTCTAACAGAGCTGTGCTCCCTCACCATCCTTTGAAAACAGAAGCTGCAGCTTCTCCCCAAGCAATGTGTGGCTTACTAACAGATCTGAATGGCTAGACCAAAGGCTTCCAGTGCTTCCTTCAGCTTCTAAAAGTAAGTGTTTTCTTTGTCTTTTAGACGACATTTGCTTATTCATATACACTTATTGCCACTACATTTTTTTCCTCATCAGGATTCTACTATAAATCAGGAATAAGAAAAATCACTGGTAATGAAAGAAAAGTTGGATAGAACAATACACCCTTTATATTTTTCTTCTTTTGAATATATATTTTAGAATTTGTTTAAAAAATACTTCTAGAAGGCGGTTTAAAATGTCAGATCAGGGCCGGGTGATGGTGGTGCATGCCTTTAATTCCAGCACCCAGAAGGCAGAGACATGTGACTATGTGTGAGTTCAAGACCAGCCTGATCTACAGAGCTTGTTCCTGGACAGCCAGAGCTGTTACACAGAGAACCCCCCCTCCCCGCCTCAAAATAAATACATAAATAGATACATAAATAAATGATAAAAAAGATCAGGGAAAATAAACCTTTAGAAGTCTACAGCTTAACAGCAGAAGTCGGAAGAGTGACTTCCAAGCAAATGAGATCAAAGATTACATTTTTTTTAATTCTTAAAGAAAATACAAAATGGTTTACCTAAAAAAAAAAAAAATCAGTATTTAGATTGAAAAGTTGTTTCAAAAACTCTGTAAACATACTTAGTCATACAGTCACATAAACACTGTAGAACAAAAAATCAAATATAAAACTACAGCTTAGCACAAAAAAAGCTGAAAATGCCGAAGTCCCTACTTTTCAGCAAAATTGCCCCCCAAAAAAACTCAGTCTTATGAAAAAATAAGGATGTACACTGTAATAAGCACGAAAGAGAAGTTTTTGAAACTCATTTCGGTCCATATAAAGCTTCTGAAATAATCAATGTACTTTTTGGAAAGCTTACCCGTTTTAAAATTTTGACCTTGTGCTTTACATTATCATTCATGTACTTGCTTTTATCATTCGCTACCATGTGCTTCGATGACCCGAGCTTTTCACACTCCATGGTTTTCTCTTCACTGTGGGCTTCAAATGTAGTTTGGTCTTCCAAAATATCTGTGTCTAATATGTCAGTCTTTTTGTCTTCTTCAGCACAACATCTTACACAAACATATTCTTTGTCTTCCTCTCCCATTTGTTGTGCTTGGGAAAGACTTAACCCAACACAGTCACCATGAAACCAGTCATCACATCTCCCACAGCCAACCATAAACCTGTGGGGAGCAGAAAAGTAATTTATTAAAAACAATATTCAAGTGAAAACAGTATTTACCTACTGCTCCTACTTTCCATGTATGCAATAGTTCAACATGAAGCAAGTTCTGAAGGAATATCCCATGAAAATATAACTTTTAAATCAGGAGAGTTTCCTCTCTAGAACGGATAGAAGACACTAAGGGATGATAGAAACTAGCACACAAGTCGGTTTCGGGTGAAAACTAATCTCCCATAGTACAAAAACACCATAAAACCAAGCAAAAACAGAAACAGTGAGCAGGGCAAGGTGTGAGATCTTATCCTCAATCCACCCTAGAAATGATATCATACAGAAAACTGGGGATTTGACTAAAAAAAAATGTTTAAAAAGTAAAAAAACCATAGAAGAAAGTCTCTTTCATTCTTACTAGCCAGTATGTAACCTCAATCATTCTTCATTCTGGTCCAAAGTGTCAAACTGATTCAGCTGAAGAAATCTGTTTACTTTTGGGAATGAATCTTAGTCAATGCCCATGTGTTTGAGGTTATCACCTCATTTCCCAAAAACAATACTCTTATCTTAACATAGATGCATTCACATTTAGGTTTTATTTCAAATGTGGAAATTTTTTTCCTTTATTGCATTCTACCTTGACTACTCATGAATCAGTGGTCAAGTCCAGTGTGAAGTTTTAATTTAAAAAAATTGTCATTCACCTAAAGATGTGATATTTAATTTTTTAAATTTATTTTTTGTTTTTTTGAGACAGGGTTTCTCTGTGCAGCTTTGGAGCCTGTCTTGACATTCGCTCTGTAGACCAGGCTGGCCTCAAACTCAGAGATCCACCTGCCTCTGCCTCCAAGTTCTGGGATTAAAGATGTGTGCCACCACCGCTGCCAGGTCATTCACCTAAAGAATATTTGCAACTACTTAGGAACAAAGTGGCAAATCAAACATGACCACATAAGCAGCAATATTATCAGCACACTTGGATATTCAGATTTCATCCCTTTTCCTCTTTCACTCTGGCAATCCATGGTATCTGAAAGACTTAGGGATAGCCTTTTATCATGTTAGCACTCTGTGGCACCACCAAACACGCCCTACTCCTTTTAAAGTATGTGTGGTCTAACAGATGGAATGCTTAAAATTAGCCTAGGTGAAGTGACCCAACTCTAAAAACACCCAAGTTCCTATTTTCATGTTGGAAATAACAAAATTCGGACATTTAGGCGGTGTTTTAAAAGTGGTATCAAATCCATCCATTCGTCTACAGTAGCTTTTCATTCTTTTTATCCTGTGTGCATTTCTGTCTGCCCAACTACTGCTGCTAAGTCTTAAGGAAACTAGTGCAAGTGGCCACTTATCCTCAATGGTTATGTCTGCGCCAGTGCTGTCAGCCTTCACTTTCCCCATGATGCTCTTGGTTTGAAACATAAGGATAAAAATGTTCTGGCTTGGTGGGAGCCTAGCCAGTTTGGACGTTCACCTTCCTAGACATGGATGGAGGGGGGAGGACTTTGGACTTTCCACAGGGCAGGGAACCCTGACTGCTCTTAGGACTGGAGAGGGAAGGGGAGAGGAGAGGGAGGAGGGAGAGGGAAATGGGAGGCTGAGAGGAGGTGGAAATTTTTTTTTCAATAAAAAATAAATAATTAAAAAAAAGAAAAACTAAAAAATACCTTTCTTCACAAGATGAGAGAGCATTTAAACAAGGTAACATTTGTAAGTTTCTGTTTGAGATTTTTGATGATTTTGTGATGTTTCAAATGATGTAGCTCTTCCACAGGGTAGGGATTTTGAAGAATTCTTTAATTTTTAATACCTTAATGTTCTTTCCTTACTCCATACGAAGTACACACATTGCTATTTCCTGAAACCAACTGTCTAATATAAACAGCTTTGAGATTCTCAAAGAAAACTGGTGGTCACTTCTCTTCTACAACTACAGCTGCATTGACTTCAAGGCAAGTCTGCAATGGTTTCATCTTAAATGTCAGATTACACAACACAGTAAAGTGACACATAGCCAGGCCATCTCACTGACCTATGATCATAAAATTTATCAAATTATGTCATCATAACTGATTTCAAGTTTACTTTGGAAATGCCTACACTCAAATGTTGACATATTTTGAAACAAATCTCATGTCATCTAAAGATGTGATCTTAGATTTGCTTTTTAAAAACAATGCATTAAAATAAAAAAAATTCTACAAAAACAAACAAACAAAATGGTAAAAAACTCCCAGCCACCATCTGGGGTTGTGGAGGGTGGGAGAAATCTAATATAGTCAATTACAACTATTAACACCAATTTCTAAAGCCAAAACTTCTAAATACCATGAACTTAAAAAAAAAAAAAAAACTTTCTGTAAAGACAGGACATAAACAGGAAATGGGAGAGAAGAGGGTTAGAGATGGATGGACGAGGGACCTTTCCTTCTTTCTGGCTATCATGCTGCTTTAAAGACACAAGGACAAGGGGGCAGAGTTAGGAAGCAGAGCCCAGAATCTGTAGCAGTGAAGCAATAAACAACTATTATTCCATTTCTTGTCCTATCCTTGAATTTCTGAATAACAAGAGAAGTTTCTTTATGGAAAATAGTAAGTTTCTGTGTAAAAATAAATTCCATGTAGAGCTTCTAAATCAGTTAACTCAGGTAAATCAGTATGAATTAGTAAGTGGAAAAATGCAGCAATACTCATTGTCTTTTCTTACTATATGTTCACATACAGACAGAAGACAAAAATTAGTTACTGAAAAATAATAGAAAGCAACTATTTCTAATTTTGATTCTTTTTGGTATGAGCCAGAAAAAAAATTCTCGGAAAACTTCAGTTGTTAAAGTAAACTATAGAATTAATTCCAAAAATATCTGCAGTCACAACAACAAATAAAAAGTGGTGGGGTCACAAATTAACACTGAAGGTGTTACAGGTTCTATTAGTTCTACTAGGTCTATAGGTAATAGAAGTGACAGCCCAGAACGTACTACGTACACACTCACTCTTCTAAACTGAAGATTCTATTTCACATAAACATTAAATCTCCTTAATAGTAAACCTAGTGCGAAGAAAAATAGTCTACAAAACTAAAAATAAGAAAACCAAAATTACTTATTCTAATGAATTATGTCCTCAGAACTAGTGTTCTTTTCTGAATATAACACGATGAATTAATGTTGTTAAGTAGACTTTTTGCTCCTTGTTTTTGAAATTTTGTCCAATATACAATTAGGGTCAAGAAAACGCATTACAAATTAAAGTTACAAAACATCTTCCTAACAAAGGAGGAAAGAGAAACCCAAGGTAGATAATAGGAAGAGACTAAGAAAACTTCCATTCAAAATGCCTTCTAATTAAAAGGCTCTAAATTCATATTTAAGTAAAAATAAACAAAGGTCTTATTTTAAAAGTAAAATGAATAATTTTGATACATTTCTGCATCAGGAAAATAAATTTAAGAAAAAATGCACTATATTAAAAGAACTACTGTCTCTAGGACATAAGAAAGTTAGGATATTATGCCATGAAGAATTGTTCATACAAACCATAATATTCAACTGGACATATGTATAAGAAGCTAACCCAAGTTGCAATTTGTATAAAATACTGATTAACTCTACTGTCACAAGTGTGACTAATATATAAAATCAGACACTCTACATACTTTTCTAGTAAATCTATAGTTTTACATGTACATTAAATATAGAAAATAACAAACTGAAAAGCATGTTTTATGTATTCAATGAATGAAAGGATAATGTAAAAGTGGTGAAGCTAATATATAAGAAAAAAACAACCAATTACTTAGGTTTCTTTATTCACAGACTGAAAAAAAATTACTGAAGGTGTCTGAAGAACTAATTTAGAAACTGTTTCCAATGTACACCATCAAGATCAATTACAGAGGGTCAACATCCCAGTCCCCACAGCTAACATTCTAAGCTGTATTCCAGACTAAAGCAAATAAAGTCCATTTTTTATAAGGCAGGTTCAAAAATTTAAAGTATAAGCAGAATATGTAACCTTACCTTCACAAAATTAACTGCTGATGCTATGAAGTGACAGCCACCACTAAACTAAAGAGCTTGGGTAGATTCCTGAAGACTAGGTCATTAGACAAAATTTTATCTATTAAAAAGCAACTGTAGCATACTACACTCCGGTTCTAACTCTTATGCCAAAGTTGTTGCTAAGTTTTCTAACCCATGACTCGTAAACACATCAGTGCCCTGAATTTTGGAAGATACTAAGGACAAAGGGCTGGCTTTTATTAAAAGGACAAGAAAAAGCACAATTTAATCCTTAAGTCTCTGAGATCTGAAGAGTAAGTTTCCTTTAGAAGATGTAAATGTATCATGAACATAAAAGCCATTAGAAGTATGTAACTGGGATAAAGGTAGCATTATATTCAAACATTAGAAAAACAAGAAAATACTTTTACTTTTACAAAAGTACTTCCTGACATTAAAATAGGATATGAACAATTTTAGTACATAAAAGCTGAGTCAAGAGGACCACCCCAAGATCAAGGACAGCACATGTTACATACTGAGCTTCAAAACGGGCTCTGCTACAGACTCTGTCTCAAAACAAAACAAAACAAAACAAAAAAACAACAAACAAACAAACAAAAAAATTAAAGCAATTCTCTGGCATAAAATCTGGTTTAACAACCCTAAAACTTCCCCTTTCCTCTCCAATTGAAATTATGTACACAGCATCATTTACTGATTGCCTCTCTCTAAACTCAGTGTCTTTCTTATGTGAGCTGACAAGAGTAGAAAGGTAACTGTCATTTTACTTGTCCACTTTTTATTTTCTCTTTAATGTATAATTGTTGACGGAAGTCCCAACAGCAACGTGAACACTTGCTCAGCACCATCTAGAGTAGCAACTATAGTAGAAACTTCATTCCTTCTTTGTATTTTCTCAAAGAAAGTAAATGAAGAAACACTGAGGATGGGGCATCGTCATTCACTACTAGAAATGGAGTCCAAAACAACCCTATGATAATAGTAGTGGTAAAGTCAACTCTAAAATTTTCAAAGATTACAACTCACAAATTCTTTAAACTACTAAAACTTTCCAAAAACATTTTCAGTCTATTCCATAACAGATACAAAATTCACCTAGGTGATCTAATGGTTACTTTTTTGCTGCTGAGTTTAGTTCCCAGCTCAAATCTGTTGGTTTGAAATGGTAGTGGTTGGGTTTAAAGTGCATCATTTAAAAAAACAACAGCTTCAAAGAAAACTAGCAATTCCATTATGACCTTCACACTTTATTACTAGTTCTTCTGTAGTCAAATAATGTGACAGATAACCTCCAATCCTGAGGCAATATGACAATTCTGATTAGCATAAGGGTTTTGAATTTTATCAGATGCAATGACATTAAATCATAACTGGTTACAATGATAAAACATGTACATGCACATCAGCTATTGGTCAGACTAAGCTTTTTAAAAATATCCTATGATGATCTGATTGTAAATTCAGTGGCTCCAGGTTCCTATCATTTATCCAGGATTGGTATGGGGCTTTTAGAAGTCTTGTTTATCAAATTTCTTTTCATATTAGAAAGTTCTCACACCAATCTCAATCCTCATCCTACAAGCTTCTCAGTGTACACACCCATACACATATACACACGCACACACACCTGTTGCCATGTGGTTTTTTACAAAACCCACATTGCTTGCTGGGAGTCCACATATATTTGCTTTCAACTGAGGAGATTTGATCTGACCCTTCTTTTTTTACAGTAGCTATGTTGTCTGGAATGAACAAAGGAGGCTCATCCAGAGAAAAACTTCGACTGCTTCTCCTTTGGCGAGGCTGTAGGTTTTTCTCTGGTTTTTTAAGTTTCAGTTTATCCTCCTCCTTAAGATGCTCACTGCCTGGATGCTCATGCTCATCCTTCACATGGCTAGTGACTTTCACTGGTGCCTGTGGTTGAGGCCTATGGCTCTGTTTCTGGCTGGAATGCAGCAAGTGTCCAGTTTGTGCAGGGTGATGAGGCTCCTTAGAGCAGCCAGAGTGACCATGAAGCTTATCACTAAGAGAATGAGTTAAAGGTTTGGAAACTTGCATTACATTTTGATCCTGTGAGGTTTTTTTCAATACAGAATGAGACTGGCTTTTTATAGATTTAACCCCAGAATTACAACTCAGACTCTTCGACTCCTTATCAAGTTGTCCTTTCCTCACTTTGGCCGGCCTCTGAAAATCATGCTGAGGCTCTGGTTCGTCAGCATTTCGCTTCACACTCTTGACATTAGATTTAGTTTTGCTATGAACTACTTCATGCTTCACTGCAGCAGTTTTTCTTGGAGTCTCTGTGGTCATACTTTGTTTAGAATGAGTTGTAGACTTTAAGTGCTTAGATTTTACATTTTTGAGTTCTAAACCGCTTATATCATCCTGAAGATCTGTTGTCTCATGAGAATCTATTTTAATACTTTGAGTAATATTCAACTGCTTTGAATTTTGGTCAGGAACATCACAAACAGTGTTTTCCAAAGTACTAGTTTCTGGTTCAAATGCACAAGTATCAACCTCCTCCAAATTTGATTTATTAAACTCTGTACTCTGCAATTGAACATCACTAGATCCCATGTCCTCACAATATCCTGATGTTTCCATTTGACTTCTAGGAAGACAGTCTTCAGCTTTATCAACAATACCTATGGTATTCTTCAATTCCAAATTACATTCAGCCGGTTCATTCTTTTCTGTCTTATTTTTATCTGTACAGACAGAGTCACTAGACACATCAGAAGATACAGGTTCCTCCATCATCTGGTCATCTTCACAGGGTAGCTTTATCTCCTCTAATTCTTGTTCAAGTTTTCCCATTGTGCCCCTATCTTCAATAGTGTCGTCCATTTCACCTGAAACAAGATCATTCTGTTCATCTTCCTTATCTGAAAACTTAAACAATGGGCTACGATCACTCTTAGGTTTACATTCTATCAGAACTTCATTTTTCTTTTCTTCTATACTATCACAAGTCTCTGAAAGAAGTGGACAATTTAACTCATGAGATGGCACATTTACTTCCCCCTGGTTATTACATGTACGCTTGGGATCCAATTCAGCTTCATCCTTCATTTCAACACAAGGCGACACTGAAGAATCAACAGAAGATGCTGAGACTTCTGGCACCACATTGACTGGCTCAGCATGCCGGCTACTCCTTCTACTCTCCTTGGGGTATTCAGATTTCAGAGATGTGTGAAGTTCTTCTTTACTGTGACTTCTCTCTGACGGTCTCACCCCTACTTTAGGGGTAGATACAGTCTTCCCAGGTGGCTTTTTTGTGCTTAGAGGCGCTGCATTTGAACGCTTGGCAATAGTGCTTTGTCGCAAACTTCTTACTTGTTCTATCATAAGAGAAAAAAATAAAATAAAAATAAAATAAAAACTTAGCTATTTGCTGTGTGCTTTTATTTTAGTAGAGATTAGAATATATTGTTTCTTCATTCTGAACTATGAAACTTACCTTATCATAATAGCAAAAGTTTACTGATAGCTACTCATGATGATCACATACACATTAATATATATAATTTAATGTTAACTACATTCATGAGAATCTCTTGAATTCTGGCAGAAGAAATAGAAATGCAAACTTCAGACTCATCTAATTTGAAATTATCTTTTCTATACAAAGTAAAAGATGGAAATCAAAGTAACCAAAATGAGAATCTATTACCACTAATAACTGCTTAAAGAAAGATTACCTCATATTCCTAAATAGAAAATATTTCTAATTATATAAAACCAAGTTAGGTCCAATTGCCATTATAAGCCCAAATGCCAATAAAGCCTTAAATGCAAATGGAACCATGTATCCTAAATAATATCTGTTGTTTCAAGAAATAACTGCGAAAGACTTCCAATTTCCATTTTAATATATTTTCCTTTTACTTTAAAGCTATTTTTTAAGTGAGACTAGTCTCCTATAGCCTAAGGCTAGCCTTAAACTCCAAGATGATCCTTGAAGTTGATCCTCTTGCCTTCGCTTTTACAAGCTGAGACTTAATAGGCTGTTAGCACAACTAAAACCCAGGTTTCTGCTAGGTAGGTAAGCACTCTAAAACAGAGTAACCTACAAACATCTCCAGTCCCTACACTATTCCTAAAGAAGAAATTAAAGTTTACACCAGTGTACCATATACAGACTGCTGCTAAATGAATCAGTAACTTAATCTGAGAAAAATGTATAATAAGGAAAATATTTTTTAAAAAAGTAAAGAAACTTCCTTAACAGTGCTCCTAGTAGAATCTATTAAATTTGATTTTCCCCCTTTCCCCTGAGTCTGATACAAATCTTCTAGAGAAAGGAAAAACACACAGTAAAAAGAACTGGGGGAAAAAAACAAAAACAAAAAACAAAACTTTAAAAATTCACTAAACAGAAAAGCAATTTGTAAATTAAAATTCAAAATAGAAGCATGAAACTATACTTATCTTGTTCCTCTAAATCAAATTCACATGAACGCATCAATTTCTTTTAAAGCTCCCCATTCAAAATAAAATCCTACTATGCTACTGCTTTGAATTTTTCCCCCAACTTGTCACTTATCGTCAGAGGATGAAACTACTAAAGAATGTCCTTCCACCCGCAGCAGTCCCAGGTGATATACTTCAGGCCCTGGTGGAACACAACAGCAGCCTCACTCTTCAGTGTCCCATTGAAAAATAAACTATACACAGTCATCCAGTCTTTGGGATCCTTTCCATTCCCTCCAGGCCTTACATTATCTGGACATTTGGGACACACTCTACAACGTAAAAATTATGGGCTGTGGAGATAGCTCAGTCAAAAAAGTACTTGTTATGCATGTACAAGGACTTGAGTTTAGATTCTCAACCTCTTTTATATAAGATGAGTAAGGAAGTCTGTAATTCCAGTGCTGGATGTAAGACAGGCTGTTGAGACTAGACCCCTGGAACTCACTGACCAACCAACCTAGTTCAATCAAGGAGTTTCAAGTTCACTGAGAGATTCTGACTCAAAACAGAAGGTAGAAGACGATGGAGAAAGACAACTGGCCTTCATATTCACACAACTAGTGAATATGCACATACAACACAAAAAGATAAAATCAGAATTAAAACACTAATGTATTATGAACTGTTCATTATATGCTCAGTTATTTTTAAAATAACTCCCTAAATTTTATTTCTGTATCAGAAGACATTTAAGTTCTGAACTCTATACATCCATGAAATGGAACCACTGAAAAACAGTAAATTAAAAAAAAAAAAAAAACTTTTGGCTTTGAAGTGGTTACAAAAAAAAGAAGAGCAGCAGTTGACTCAGAAGGTAGCCGAATGAAATATTATTTTCTAATAGCAACTTATCTATTAAGTGAAGGATAAAGCTACTTTTGCTTCTCTAAACTGCCTTTTTTGCCTTTCTATTATATTATACACACATAAACACACATGTATCTCAAAGAAATTATAACAACCTTTATTCCCTTAGCTACAATAAAGAATCTTTTTGAAAAGATATGAATCCACAGAAAATGAAGAACAAGAGGAAACAATGACAAATTTTATAATTCAAACAAGAGACAATTAAGACGTAATATCCCCTGGGCTCATAGGAACTCAAAGACTTAACCAACAAACAAGGAGCTTGCATGGGACTGACGTAGGCCCTTTACATATATGTGACAATTGTGCAGCTTGGTCTTCTTATGGAACTCCTAACAACAGGAGCTGGGCTATCCCTAATGCTTTGGCTAGCTTTGGGGAACCTACTCCTCATACTGGGTTGCCTTGCCCAGCCTCAGTACAAGGGAAGTACATATAGTCTTACCACAACTTGATAGACCGTGCTTTGTTGATACCCATGGGAGGCCTGCCTCTTCCTGAATAGAAGAGTGGATGGGGGGGGGGGGTGTAGCAGAGGGGAGATAAAGAGAGGGAAGGGAAGGAGAGGAAAGAAGGGAAACTGTGGCCAGACTATAAAATAAATTAAAAAAAAAAAAGAATAACAAGAAGAAAAGTAGTATCCTTGAAACAAACACTAATAAACTGGCAAGTTTAGCAAATTCACCAACATCGTGCCCAAAACTGATGGCTTATCCCCTAGAGTAAGAAAGGGTTTTTCTAGACTAGTAATGTCACAGTTAAGGAGTATAAATACGAGACACTGATGATAGTTGTGAGACAAAGAGAATTGACATATACTGAAAGTTTTGAGATATTCCCATTAGCTGTCTTCACAGGGTACCAAAATATGCCAATATACTAGAGAAATAACCTGAATTCTGTTGAGAGGTTTCTCAAAGAACAAGTATCACTCAGTTCATAAATTCAGCCAACACACTTACAAGCTCCCAGTGTTTGTTCACTGAAGCAGGAGCAAGAGTCAAGACTCAATCATCTTTAGAAATATGGGATTGTACAAGTATTTATTGCTCCTCTGTTCTAGCATTCCCAATCTCCTTCCACACCTCTTTGAAACACTGACTACTGACTTAGTGACCCTTACCACTTTCCTTCACTGTGTCGCTGTGATAGCAGGCACTTGCTCTACTTCTGAAACAAGTATAGCAACAAAATGACTTCGGTCCTTTCAGCTAGCAGTCTTACTCACTAACCCAAGAAAACTCCACCTAATGCTGTGAATCTTGCTGGCAGAAGCCAGTGACAAACCCTGTGATGTACAAAATCTCTGTATATTTGAAGTTTGCTTAGCTCTTTGGCTTCTTACAATTCCTAAATAAAACATATTTACAAAATGAGGGAAGGAAGGTTTCTAAATGAAAAAGACTAAAGCTCCTTTTCTCTTTTAAAGCAAAATGGAGAAAACAAACTATTAAAGGAAATGAGACAGTTTAAAACATTTTGATTATCTTCCTAAAGACAAAAGGTATGAGCACTTAAAGACAAAAGCTATTAATATACACTAAAAAAGAAGAAGAATGCATCCCTACCATCAGAGCCATTCCCCAAACAAAACAAAGACATATTTGAACATGGGGACAGAAAATTCAGAGGAAAATAAAACAATTTCAAAAGATTAAGTAAAAAAGATAAGATAGGAAAATGTAAGGAAAGAAAATAAAAGGCCAGCATCTTTTATCAGATATACATTCCAGAATGCAAGAGTTGACAAATGAAAATGAGTAAAGGAAATTTAGAAAAACCCCCAGGAGTGAACAATAGTTTCCAGACTCTGAAACTAATCAGTGTTAGGTAACTTTAATAAACAAAACATACCAAACACCAAGATTTCATGTTATAAAATTATTTTTAAATATAGTGGGAAAGAGATTCTACAAGATTCCCACATATAGCAATGCAACACACACATCGAAACACAAACAAAACAGAGAAAAACATCTTAAGAAGTGAATGGAATCACTTTCAAATCACTTCCTTTGGTAATTTGTCCTTGCTAACATAAATTATTCCCCACCCATGCCCATGAAAGCAACCCGAATTAAATGCTGTGGATACAAAAATAGAGACATTAAAGTAGGAAAAAGACTAGGCAAGAAGACAAGAAATATTTCCAGCAGCAGAAAGGACTAAGATGATAATGATAGTGGGGGAGAGGTGACTGACTAATGTGTAACATATATATGTGCATTTATGAAATTGTGAAAAAATATTTTTTAAGTATACATACATAGTTTAAATAAAAGTTTCCCTCCCAGAACCAAAGACAATCTAACAAAACCCCTAACACAAGGTCTGAGAATCCCTTTTTTGAGTTGTTAGGGTTATCCGGGAGACTCCCAGAACATTATAGTCTACTGTTACTACCTTGGGTTACCACCCAGAGGAAGGTAGGTCCCTATTGCTGAAGGTGTACCATGCACTTGAAACACAGGGTCCAGAGGCCCCTGAGCTAGAACTGGCCTGAATGCCTCCTCTCTGAGGAACAGCTTTCATGATAGTAGATGGTGCTGTGCAAGCTTCTGAAGGAGGAAACAAGGAACCAATAGTACTACCCGGTTATGACATCTATGAGCCACATCAACGACCAGCATAGCACATAACCTTAAGGATGCAGTACTGGCACACACAACTTGGTAGTAACAAACAGCTCTCTAATTGGACTTAAGACTCAGTTAACAAGAAGGTAATTATGTCTGGTACTAGAAACTCAGGGCTAGTTAGTGAAGCCAAGGATCTTGCAGTAGAACCTACAACCACCACTTTACAAAAAAACAGCATCATCCCTAATTACATTCTAAGTATGTGACTTTATATCCACAGATAAGTGTGGCACTCACGCCTCAAGTAACCTTCTCTTTGTAACAGATGAGGACCACTACAGAACACTACAACCAAACAGAACACAGTCGTGGAGCCCAGTCCCGATGGTTACACTTACAAAAGAACTGTGTCACTTAAGGCTCAGGAATCATTGCAGAAGAGGGGGAGGAAAAACTCTAAGAGACCAAAGATCTGGGAGTTTGTTCTAAGATTGCAATCCTAGTAATATCAGAAGCTACAACCATAAAATCTCATGAATATGACTGACTAAAGATGAGCTGAACAAGGGCAGCAACAATAGACATGCTAATATAGACAGGGGCAAGTGCAAGAGGCCTCAACCTCAACAAACAACTATGAACAAGTGAAAATGCTGAAAATGAGAAAAATAGTCTTCCCCAGGTAAGAGCTCAACAATTGCTTATCCAATACCAAATGGTCAGCCCTGAAATACCATACAGACTGAGCATGAGGTATTTGTATATTTAGGAACACACACATATATATCAATCAGTGAAAAAGATGCCATGAATTTGAAAGAGATCAAGGAGGGCTATATGGGAGTTCGGATATAGGAATGGGAAGGGAGAAATACTATTAAAATCTCAAAATCAATAATTTAAAAACACACCACAAAATACATTTTGAAAAACAATCTTTCAAGCCAGACATGACTAGAATACTTCTGTAATTTTAGTCTTGGAAAATGGAGTTAACAAGATAGGAAGTTCAGAGCAAGCCTTAGCTTCACAGGGTGTCTGAAATCAGCTTGGGCTGTTAAGAGACCATATTGATCAGCTGATTGGTAGGTAGATAGGTAGGTGGATGGATAAATAAATAGATAATCTGCTTAGCAAGTGTGTAACCTAACACATATTTTATGCATCTGACTTTCTAGCTTAACCTCTTGGGGAGGATTACCTTGTGCCATTAAACGAGGTGATTTTCTTGGTGATCTCACTGAATTGTCTTCTACTCTGTCCCTCAAATTCCTGTTAGGTAAAATCAATTCTTCTTCATCAATGGTATCATTACCACTTTCTTTAACAACTCCTTCATCCATAATATCGTCAAGACCAACAACTAGAAAGAGACAAAAACAAAAATTAATTTTAAAAATATTGGGTGTGTTATAAATTTAAAATCAGTACAATGGGGAAAATCAAAGTATTTTAATCTGATACTGAATAGTCATAAAAATCTAAGCCTATTGATAATCTATGTGATACTGTTACTAGCAAGCACCCACAATTCCATTTGACAAGTGTCTACCTGTGAGGTAATTATTCAGAGAATTAGCAAAAACCTTTTCCAATTTGAGCTCAACTACTGCTCTATTATCATCTGCTTGCCCCTTGAGACTGTCATAGGCAACTATACCTGGAATACTCAATTATCTCAATTCTACTTAGGTAGTAAAAAAGTGTTCTATCTTGAGACGTTATGCTGCATAAGTGAGAATGATACAGGTAACTTAAAGATGGTTAAGTAATAAGGAAGGAAGAGCAGACAGAAAAAGAAAATGAAAGCTGTACTCCCTTTCCAATGGAGAGGAAAGCAGTGGGTATTTGTAGTTCAACAATTAAATTACTTTCCCCTAACCAATAAGACAAAGTCATTTACTCAGGAGAGGATGGAAAAGGTCTGGGGTCACTAAAGAAAATATTAACAGTATTCACATTGTTACTAAGTGTATTTCTGTACAGAACAAATGCCACCTTAACAAGTCAATGTGTATAAATAATCTTAAAACCACACTTGCTGAAATCTTGTACAAAGAATGTTTCTATTTTCATTAAATGGCTTGGATGTAAATTCCTGGCAAAACACGCACATGAAATGTGATTACGGCATTTAACCTGTCTGCTAGTTTCCTCTATCTCTGAAAGGAGAGTAACAGTACCTGTCCTACCTACCTCACAGGGTTGTTGTGAGGATCAAGTGGGATGATGTATGAAAACTCACTCTGTAAACTTTAGAGTACTATACAAATGTTAGTTATTATCTTCATCCTAGGGGTTAGAAGGAACCTCAAGAGGTTATCTAGTCCTCATCTTTGTATCCAAGTAGAAGAACTTCATTTAAAAGAGCTCAACAAGATAGTGGTCTATCCTAAAATTTAAAGAGAACAAAATTCTTAATAAATATACTTTCAAATAACACAATCTTTTTGAAGAGCAATTCAGCAATGAATAGATTCACAAAACTGCTTCAACCCTTTCCCCAAAAACCACAAAAGAAAAAAAAAAGAGGAAAAGAATGAGTTGAGAAGAAAATGTTGGCCAGAAAACATCTAATCTTTGTTCAAGAAGTCTTATAGACGAAATGCATAACCATACACATTTAGACAGGGAAAAAAGACTGACAAGATACAGATGAAAATATAACAATGGTAGTATTAATTCTTCTCTATCAAAGGTAAGGCTTTACCTTTAATCTAATCCAATTATCTTAATACAAAGCATGCATTACAGAATGTAACACAGATTGCTAGCACCAATTATCTCTAACAGTTAAGGTGGATAAGGAATAGTTGATAGTCTAGTTTCTTAATCTTTCCTATACTTTCTGTCAGCAAATGTCTACAGTAAGCACATGCCTTATATTGCAATCAGGAGGAAAAAAAGGGAGGGGAACAATCTGGAAAAGTAAAACTGTCCATAAGAAAAGGCTAATACCGGTTGGGGAGATTTAGTAACTCAAATCCAAAGGCGAATTAATGAGTTTTACATATTGTGAATGTGTATGTAAATACCATAGCACAAAAGTGTGTGGGTCAGAAGGCAACTTACAGCAATTCATTCTCTCAACCCACAATTTAAGTGCCTGGGATTTTAAACTGAGGTCTTCGGGCTTGGCAGCAAGAACCCCTATTTGCCATTTCTCACTGGCCTTAATCTGCAGTTTTTTGAGACAGGTTGCATATAATCCTTTTGAAAAGCCATTAACAGTACCTCCCTTGCTACATTTGTCTCCTTACCTACTTACTATACTAATAAAAAATGCTTAACTCAGCAAGTCTTTCAGCTAGAGTTAAATGTGATGATGAAACTGAAAGGGGATACAAAGGTAAGTATATTTATCAGCATTACTTATATCCCTATTTATATTTAGGAACATAATAGTAAGAAAAAAATCTAATTTACTACGAAGAAGTTAATTTGATGTATGTTATGTACAATTTGATAAAGCCAAACTGGCATGTTCATACATATCTCACTGAGAGAGACTTCTGTCTCAAAAACAAGATTAATGGCTCCTGAAGGATAACAATGAGGGTGATCTTGGGCCTCTACACACATAAACAAGCATACTTGAGAGCTGAATCACAAAGGTTTTAATTTCTTTAAATTAGGGAATCAAGTGACATACCACAAGGTAAGTATAAATAGAAGAACTTGTTTAAAATGTGAAGCATAAATACAAACAAATAATCTGGAAAAATAAAAATATCTGAGTGAGACATATGAACCAGACAACAAGTAAAAAAATATTCCAGAAAAGCAGGTCAATTAAATTAAATGTCATTGACAGATGAAAGAAAAGATAAATGACAGCTACTAGTGTGACCTTAAGGAGTGGTAATAGTGATCTAGACTCAAAGGAGAAATATTTTGATAAAAGGGACAGAAAAGTGAAATATAGATGTTGAAACAAAAATAAATTCAAAATAACATATATTGACAATGAAATTCAATAGTAGAGGCCTCACACTTCAGTTCTTCCAAGTATAGAAAGGGAAAAGAAAAGACAGGTATATTCTATATCATATAACTGCAAACCATCTTTATGGAAAATATGGAAAAATCTAATTTCAAAATACCATCTTAAAACAAATTTCATGAAATGAATATCTAAATATAAAACACCACAAGAAAAGCTAACAATGAACCAAAGGGCATTTTTTAGCTTACTAAACATGAAACTGAGGAATATACAAAAATACACATTGAAATTTTTCATTTCAGTTTGTACCTCCCCCATGCTTCTAAAAACATGCATGCAAGAGACACATGTATTCATGGGTCAATTCTAGGATGCCTAATGATGGGATAAACACAGTCTTTTAGAGAGGGATGTAGGGAATACTTAAAGGCTCCTTCATTTTATTTTTATTATTCAGGCTTTTCTTTTCTGCTAAGATAGATCATGTGGAGATCAATGTACTAATTCATTTGAACAGCCTCCCTGTTATAATGCTAACTCACAAGTAAAAAGTTGTAAATTATTATAAAAATATAACAACTCTAGGCATGACAAATTAATTTACAGCAAATTACCTTAAATGAATGAGTTAACAAACCACCTCTTTCCATATGCTTTTGTTACAATGTACTTTACTTGGCCATGATCTTCAAAAAGCTGACCACTACATGTTTCCCTGAATACGGCTACTATTTATTGTTTCTTGTTTTGGTATGTGTATGCACACCTGTGCGCAGAGGCCAGAAAAAAAGGTCAGCAGTTTTATCTTCCTTATGCTTTTTTACATTATTATGGAGCCAGTGTTTCTCATTGAAGATGGAGATAGCCAAAACAACCAGTTTCTCTACAATGGCAGGACTGCAAGTCCTGGGGATCCTTTTTTCTCTGTCTTCTCAGAACCTGGGTTATTGGTGCACAGCATTGCAGCCAGCTTTTTTAAAAGTTTGCCCTATCTACCTACCTACCTACCTACCTACCTACCTACCTACCTACCTACCATCTATTGATCTATCATCCATCCGTCTATCAATCTACTTATCATCCATCTATCATTTACCTACCTACCTACCTACCTACCTACCTGTTTGTGTACTAGAGGTGATGACCATGTGTATTGCCTGGCCCACATATGGAGATCTAAAGACAATTTGCAGTGACCTATTCTCTCTTCCTAATAATGTGGCTTTCAGGGATCAAACACAAGCAATCAGCATTGGTATCAAGCATCTTTAAGCTCTGAGCTTCCTCACCAGCCCAACCCAGCTTTTTTTATTTATTTATTTATTTATTGAAGATTTCTGTCTCTTCCCTGCCACTGCCTCCCATTTCCCTCCCCCCAAAAAGCCCCCCCCCCTTCTGCCCAAAGATCAATCAGGGTCCCTGCCCTGTGGGAAGTCCAAGGACCACCCACCTCCATCCAGGTCTAGTAAGGTGAGCATCCAAACTGCCTAGGCTCCCACAAAGCCAGTACGTGCAGTAGGATCAAAAACCCATTGCCATTGTTCTTGAGTTCTCAGTAGTCCTCATTGTCCGCTATGTTCAGCAAGTCCGGTTTTATCCCAGGCTTTTTCAGACCCGGTCCAGCTGGCCTTGGTGAGTTCCCAATAGATCAGCCCCATTCTCTCAGTGTGTGGGCGCACCCCTCGCTGTCCTGAGTTCCTTGCTCGCGCTCTCTCTCTTGCTCCTCCAACCCAGCTTTTTATGTAAATTCTGTGGATCTGTGGTGGTTTGAATGAGAAAGGTTCCCATAAGCTCCTGTACTTGAGGATTTGGTTTCCAGAAGATGGTGCGACTTGGATGTGTTTTGGAGGGGTGGCCTGCTAATGGAAGTATGTCACCCAAAGCAGGTTTTGAAGCGTTTTAGACTCTGGCCATGTCCAGCTTGCTCTGCTCTGTGTTTATGTTTGAAGGTTGAAATCTCAACTTCTGTGCTTGCCACTACCCTAACATGATCTATCCTTATTGCCCTGGAACTCAATAAACTCTTCCTTCTGTAAATTGCTTAGGTCATGGTGCTTTACCATAGAGACAGAAAAATAACAGGATCAAAAATACTGAGTCAGTCAGGTTCTCATGCTTGCAGGGCACACTACCAAATGACACACTTCCACAGCCTCCAAACATTCTTTTTAATAGAACACACTCATATAATCTGTCTTTCACTATGTAAGAAAAAACTAGACTTTTGCAGGTAGCAAACCAGCCACAAAAACTTTTGACTTAGTTTGTCCTGCCTGCAGTGTCCTGGGATCGGAGCCTAGCAGAATTATCAGAGACCAGAGAAACTTCATCCACAACTGATGGGAGCAGACGCAGAGTCCCACAGTCAAATATTAGGCAGTGTGGGGAGTCCTACAGAGAAGGAAGAGGAGGGATCGGAGGAACCAAAGGGGTGAGAGAGCACCATATAAACATGGTCCACAGATCAACTAACTGACTGGGAACCATAGGGACTTGCAAAGATCAGGGAGCCCATTGGGTTCTGACCTAGGTCCTCTACATGTATGTCTGTTATTGCTGAGTAATTTGGAGTTCTTATGGGATTCCGAACAGTGGAAGCTAGAGCTGTTTCTGATTCTTCTACCTACTGTTTTCTTCCTATTGGGTTGCTTCATCCAAACATGATATTATGGGGAATGTCTGATCTTATTATAGCTTGTTGTGCTGTTTGGCTGATGTCCATACAAGGCCTGCTCCTTTCTGAGGGAACTGCAGTCATGATGTAACATATGAGTGAATGAAAAAGAAAGAGAGGAACGGAGGGAAGGAGGCAGGGAGAAAGGGCTGGGGGAGGAAGGAAGCAAGCAAGCAAGGCAGGAAAAACTCTATTATCTTACAATTATACGTAGAAGCTACATGAGGGCAGAACTTGCACCAACTAGCGCTGCACCCCCCAGCACTTTAAACAGCACAACACTTGACAGATAAAAGTGAGCAAGTAGTACAGAATCAACTACTTATAAGTCAAAGTAAACCTTAATTCCTTACATAGACTTTCCAACCATGCAGTATACTGCTAATGTTTAGGATGTTCTTTAATAAGAATCAAGCTGCCATAAAATAGGAATAAGCTTTTAAATTTAAAGACTCAGCCTCTTATTGAAACATAAACTGTTTTTATTCATTGAATGTCTCATTTCAATGAGCCAGTTCCCAATTAGACTCTTCTGTAACTGCTGTAGCTTGGATCGTACTTGGTTCCCTACTGTCCATGTGTCAGATGCTTGGTCTCCAGGAGGCTCTAAGGGGAGGCTGGACAAATTGAAGAGGTGGAGCCTGGTGGAAGGTCTTCAGGTAATTTTGAGGGTGTTCTTGAAAGGTGTTTGGGGATGAAGGTCCCTTCCTCAGCCCACTCCCCCCGAAACGTGAACTAAGCTCTTTTGCTACAGCACATATTCTAACGACGACATGCTGCTTCCCACATCTGAAAGTAAAGGTGTCAACTGACTGGACTGAATGAAACCTACAAAACTGTTAGCCCAAATAAAACTTCCCTGTGCTATTTGGTTACCTAAGACATTTGCTATAGTGACAAAAAGTGGACTAACATACACTTTAACATAAATGAAAGAAAACAGACAAACAAGAAAGGCTTCTTCAAACTTAAAGAAATGTATTCTTCCCCTAGAAAGTAAAAGCTACCACCACACCCCAAAAAGGAACTTTGGTGGTTGTATACATACAACTAAATAAAACATAAACTTCAAGAGGGTATTAATTTGTGCTTAAGCCTTCTGACAGAGTATCAATGTCTAAACAGTTGCAGATATGCACTATTCAATCTTAAGGACTAATGGGCACAAAACATCACAGATTCCAATTATCTACGTCAAGAACTTACAACCTTCATGTTCAGCTAGAGTTAGTCAGCTTAATCAATAGAAATAAAAGAACTCTACTAAATAAATCACAGAAGTGTTGGATAGTCCTTTGCAGAATTCAGAGTTAGGATGCTAAAAGTTTAGAAACACAAATTAGTAGTCACAGACACAAGAAAAAAAAGCCACTCTCTCAATAAAAAAAACAAAGACAATTAGTATTTTTTAGAACGCATGTCTAGAAACTAAATCCTCTTTAAAACTACAAAGGAAAAGATTAAAGACAGGAGTATAAAAAAGGACATTCTAACTGTATTTTTGATCCAGAGTCCTTGTGACAAAAGGGATAATAGTAGCACCCTCCCCATGGTGTCAGATATAAACTCTCAAACTGCTAATTAAATGCTAGTTTTGTCCCTTTCAGCAGTCTCAACAGGAATTGCATACTACCTTGTAGGTGATGAGCCAAATTTTAATTTCACTAAAGAATGCCAGCAAATAAATTAAAATAACCAATGGTTACAACTGATGCCAATAAGCACTGCCAAAGAATGAAATGCACTAAAGTAAAAAACCCTAATGAGAAACAGAGTATTTCATGTTGGCAAAGTTACGGTTATGATGGCATGTCATCTTAAGTCCTAAGAAGAGATTTATCTCTTATTACTTTAACCTGGTAATCAAACTTAACATAAAGAGTTCCACAATCATTATATATTAACTACAAAGCCTTACACATGAAGAAGTCTTTTAAATATGTTTATCCTTAACTCTAATCAAGCTTTTAATTCTCACTTCCAACTTGGAGGAAATAAAGAACAGAACAAGCCAGGTGACCTAATCACCATGCACAAACACATAAATGTGTGTATAAACTTTTAAAAGTCTATGTCAAGTATTAAGCAAAATTTAGGGGGATAATATATGAAGTCTGTATACATTGAAATCATACTGTAGGGGGCTGGAGAGATGGCTCAGAGGTTAAGAGTATTGCCTGCTCTTCCAAAGGTCCTGAGTTCAATTCCCAGCAACCACATGGTGGCTCACAACCATCTGTAATAAGGTCTGGTGCCCTCTTCTGGCCTGCAGGCATACACACAGATAGAATATTGTATACATAACAAATGAATAAATATTTTAAAAAAGAAATCATACTGTAATATCAATTTTATAGAATCCCTTATATGGCACTTTTTAAAAGATGTATTTTATTTTTAATTCTGTGTATGATTGTGTGTCTGCGTTTGTTCATGCAAGTGTAGTGTCCTCAGAGGCAATGTAGCTTCAGATGCCCTGGAGCTGAAGTTACAAGCAGTTATGAGCTGCTGCCTGACATGGGTGCTGGAACTGAACTCGGGTCCTTGTTCGAGAATATAATTTTAAGGTGTGTTACTTTTGTTTATGCTGTGGAACATTTGCTTAATGATGTAAAGATGTGTTGCTTTTGTTGATGCTGCATTTGTTTAACTCTGTGAAGCTGTGATTCTTTGTTTAAAACACCTGATGGTAAAATAATGCACTGAACAGCCAGCAGCAAGGCAGGAGCAAGGAAAGGTGGGCCTGGCAAGCAGAGAGTATAAATAGAAGGTGAAATGAGGAAGAAGAGGAACAAGATGGAGCAAGGAGAGGACATCAGGGGCCAACCACCCAGCCAAGAGTGAAAGACATAACTAGGAAGAAAAGGAAATAGTCCAGAGGCGGAAGGTAGTTGGGACAATTTAAATTACGAAAACCTGGCAAGAAATAAGCCAATGACGGGTATTCATAACTAAAAATAAGCCTCCGTGTGTGATTTATTTAGGAGCTGGGTGGTGAGCCCCCCAAAAGACAAGAGTAAAACATGGCACAACAAACCCTCTAAGAGCAAGTACTCTCTACTCCCCACACAGCAGCTTTAAAAGTAAACACAAGAAGCTACTTTTGTTCCCAGAAAGTATCTATAAGTAGATAATCAATGACCTAGAAGAAAAACTTGTACTCACCTAAAATATAAAACAAATTAGCTTTCCCAATATTCAATCAAGCTAACACTAGGACAACATTTCCTGATGAGAGACACTGAGGATCAGATCAGAACCTCCTAGAAGAGAGAAACTGACCCCTAAACATACATCTGCCTTCAGTGTTCTGCATTACAGCATTATTAATACACAGTTCTCTATATTTTAAAACTTTATGAACAGTAGACTATTTATAGTACTAGAATGGGAAGTGACTATTAAGATATACATCAAGTGTCTGTATCAATTCACAGCAAAGGCTTTAAAAGTTATTATACTTAAAGATGAGTTAAATATTTTTGTTTTACAAAGCAAGCTAAGTGTTTTAAAATGAGACAGTGTTATAGGGAGGCCGCTTATTTGCTCCCGGATGCCGGATGCCCAGACTCGAAATAACCACACAGAAACTATATATTTGTAAGACAGATATTACAAACATAATGGCCTCTTCTATTATGAAAAAGTCTAAGTGGTAAGTGATACCAAAAAATAAACACCCTTATTTTTTAGTCTGTCCCTTCCAAAAAAGTAACATTTTAGTAATGCGTAGCAAAAGGGGTATGATAGTGAATCCCTATACTCTCAACAACCTGGGAGGTAGAAGCAGAAGAATCAGGAATTCAAGATCATGAGGCTACCTAATGAATTCAAGGCTGTCCTGGTTTACATGAAACCCTGAGCCAAAAAAAAAATGAAGTGAGAGTAATCAAGTAAGTCACTTGACATGGACCTCTGTGCCCACCCATCACCACACACACACACACACACTCCTCCCACACTAACACACACAAGAATGAAGCCTCAAATAAGCAAGCAGTAATGTGGACACCCATCTTCTTCAGGGTTCAACACTTTCTCCCCTTATGATAAAAAAAATGATGCTGGATGCTTACAATCCATTAAGAAAGTGAAAAATAAACAAGCAGGGTCAGCTCAGAAAATAAGCCAAGCATTCTAAATACCTTGGGTGACACAGAAGTGGGAAGAGGTATCAGTACATAGAGCACTAGTGAATGGCAGGCAAGCTTGAAGCTACTAGTGACTGCTCAGGATCACTCGGCCGATCTTTTCTGTATCTGGATACATGTCACTCATAGAGACTGCATTACCCAATCCACCTTACTACAGATGCTGAGTACTATCTAGGCTGTGACCTACAAGATTCACAATGTCAAATGCAGTTGTTTTCACACTAGGGTGAACCTAGCCCTATCTAAAACTGCAGTCAAATATTCTGAGACCACATAACCCAGTAAGTCAGAACCTAGGAAAGAGCAAAGGCTGGAAAACAGTGTTTCTGGAGTTAGCAGGAAGGCAGAGAATGTCTAGGCTTGTCAAGTGGATGGAAATCAGGTCATCAGTGAGACTTTCCTTCTTTAAAAATAGGACCTGCCCCTACCAAGACATTA
Organism: Alexandromys fortis; assembly: GCF_014885135.2. Lineage (NCBI taxonomy): Eukaryota > Metazoa > Chordata > Mammalia > Rodentia > Cricetidae > Alexandromys > Alexandromys fortis. Next base: position 10,604,405 of record NW_026067903.1, on the reverse strand, counting down.
CAAAAACCAAGTAGGTACACATCAAGAAGAAAGAAAATGAGCCAAGACAAGGCCCTGAACCAAGAATCTCCCTCCAGGCCGCTGAGATGCCAGTCCACACCTCAATCTTTAGTCAGAACTCTTTCCTGTTCAGTGTCCTTAAAAGGCAACACAGGAAAGCACTTAAAGGTTTTTATTATTCACTGTCCTTCCTAACATAAAGAAGTTAATTATGGTGTTTTTAGAACAAGATAAGTTCAAGTTCAGAAAAACATCTCATGAACCCTTCACATTAAAAAAAAAAGGGGGGGCAGGAGAAACAGCTCAGCAGATAAAAACATTTAACACTGACAAGCCTGACAACTGGAGCTCAATGCTCAGAAATCACATAAAGGCCGAATGAGAGAACTGACTCACAAATCTTCAACCATGACCTGTGCACCATGGTATAGACATTCACACCATACAAACACTCACACCCACAATGATAAAAATAAAATAAGAAAATCATAGACTGCCCACCGTTCTGTCTAAGAATACCTATCACCCATATACATGAACACGGGTTCCAAATTCTCTTACTGTTCTTTCTGGGGGAGTAGTTTTATTTGGAGGAGGTGAGTTGTTCTTTTTTTTTTTTTTTTTTTTTTGGTGGGGGAGGTTTCAAAACAGGGTTTCTCTGTAGTTTTGGAGCATGTACTGGAACTAACTCTTATAAACCAGGCTAGCCTCAAACTCAGAGATCTTCCTGCCTCTGCCTCCCAAGTGCTGGGATTAAAGACATGTGCCACCACTGCCTGGCTTGTTTTCTTTTTACTTTGAAGCCCAGGGTGACATCTAATTTGCAACAATCCTCCTGCCTCAGCACAAGTGCGCTAATATAACAAGCACCAAATTCAGATAAACCTTTTTTATCTTTATTACTTTTATCTTATAGGGGGGGCAAGTAAAGATCAAAGAAAAACTTGTGCGAGTTTTTTCTCTCCTACCACATGCGTTTGTTATGTGGATTAAACTCAGGTCATTAGGCTTGACCAGTGTACCTTTACCCATGAGCCATCTCACTGACCCCCCCAAAAATCTTGTAAATTCCACATTAAAATGTATAAATATAAAATAAATATAAAATTATATAAAATCACCAAACAATTAAATTAGAACATTCTCTCAAAGTAGTATATGCAAATATAATAAACTTACTTAAATTTTCAGTTGAGAGTATGGGCTATAAAAATAAAATTTGGGGAGTTAGAGAGCTAGTTCAAGGGATAACGTCAGCATTGCTCTCCCAAGTTCAAACCCTATCAAGTGTCTCACAAACACTGGTAACTCAAGCCCCAGAAGGATCTAACAACTATGACTTCTGCAGGCAGCTGCACCAACATGAAGATACACAAGCATATGAATAGTAGTACACACATGCATGCACATGCACACACATGCACACAAGAAACATAGTAGAAAAAAGAATGAGACGAAAGCCAGGTGCTGTGGTGCACACCTGTGACCTAGTATCCAGAAGGCAGATGCAGGAGGGCTGTGGGACCAGCAAGCATTTTTTCCTACTAAAAAGAGTAAGGCTATCGAAATATAGTCATTTTACATAAAACAATTTCAGAAAATGTTAATAGTCTCCTTTAAACTAGCTGCTGTCCACTCAACACAAGGGGCACTTTTCGCATTTTATTAATGGAGTTGGTATCTAATGTAGTTGTGCAACCACATGAAGAAAAATGCCTCATCCTGATTTCAAGACAAGTTACAGGAAATTAGCCTTATCAGGAAAAGGGGGCCTACATCAATCAGCACTCAGCAATCTCATCGCCTTTGATAGCCTCAGACTTTAACAAATGTCTATGTAAAGGATTTCATGACAGTTTTCCTCTAAGCCACATTTAATAACTATCATGATGCACTTACAGCTATGACTTCTGCAGGCAGATTACAAGTCTGTAGCAAAACATCAGAACTAGGAAACGGTAATATTTGAGAGAAATGGACCAGAAACTTCAGCTGAGAAATCGTCTAAGAAGATTCTCCAACTAAACCAATGAAGATGAAATAGAGGGGAATCCAGGGAGAAAAATCAAGGCATAAAAGAACGCCAAAACCCAGCAGGTAGTGCCGTGGAGATGATGATAGCAGGATTCTGCAATGTTATCTTAACTGGAAAAATAATCACGGATAATCATTCAACGAAAGATGATCAAACACAGGAATTCACTCTATAAGTTACTACTTTACTTGAGTTGTAAAACAAAAGTTATGACAAAATTGCATGTCTAATACAAGACCTCCCCCATGGAACCCCTCCCCCCATTCTACACACAGGGCACATTACAAAGAATCCCAGATGGCTTCTTGGCCCTATCTTCTACAAAGAGAGCAGAGCAAACCTGTATACAAACGTCCCTAACAACCCCCTTAAATTTTCACAATCTCATCCCCACGTACTTAACTGACAAAAGAAAACAAGAAAAACTTGTCTTGGCAATACTCAAACAATATCATATAACTTATACCCAAGAAAAGTTATTTGAAAAATAACTTTAAGATCCATTTTGAGATTAGGCCATACTAGTTAGTCTTCATTAGTCTCACAGTACTGCCTAAAAGGGGATATATTGGAAAATATGTTTTTAAAAGTCTGTGTTCAAAATATAATAAAGCCTATGTTCCCTGAAAAGTATATTGTTAAAGACTGCCACTCATTAAACATTAAAATAAAACTATGAGCAGAAATTCTAGTTTAGTTTCTGAGATAATTTTCCCTGAGGCACCAGGCTCTGCTCCTTTACAGTGAAGGTTTCTGTGCTTTGGTTAGAAGCTGCAGAAGGCCAGATGCAGCACACCTGCTCCCTGCCTGGCCTCCTGGTCCCCCACCCTCTTCTTTCTCTGCTTTATTTTTCCAAGTCAAGATTACTAAGTGCCTACTTCTTTACTGCATATATGAGTAACAGAAATGTTAAGAAGTGTAAAGGGGCTAGGATTTGATGGATTCATGGTTGCTGACCAAGATACACAAGACTATCAAGACAAAAGAAAGTCATCAGTGCTTCTGACCTCTTCCAGTTTCACAGGAGTGACACACAAGTATGCCTGGCGAGATGCCTGCATGCTCAGTGAACTATAGTAAGAAACTGGAATGATATATGTAGAGCAGTTATGGCTTTTATAGTGAACACTGAACAAGTCTGCTCTTTGGGATAAAAGATGTGATAACGTACTTTTATTTCATCATTCAAGGTTGTTTGCTGAAATCACAATTCTGAGAAATAATCCAAGATTTTCTGGCATAACAACACAGCTCAGGAACACTCAAGGCCACTGCTACACTATCTCTTCCAACAAATGAATGCTAAATACATAACTAGTCTTACAAAATATACTAAGAGAATTCATCAAGAACTGTTGTTTCTATATTGAATGCTAAGCTCCATGATAACTGAGGCAAATTTTGTTTTATTCGCCTTCGTATATTTATAGCCTAGTACATGGCTAGCACAAAACACACATTCAGCGATGAATAGAGCTCAAAATATTTCATTTTAAACAAAAACACTGTGCTTAGCAGGCTAAGGTAGGACTGTGACAGGGGCAGTAAGGACAAGGCTAGGCAAACTCTGCACAGCAAAATACTATTCTTAAAAAGATTTTAAAAGTAGACAGACAGGGGTAGCATGTGTCTTTAATTCCAGCACTTGGGAAGCAGAGACAGGCGGCTCTCCATGAGTTTGAGGCCAGCCTGGTCTAGAAGACCTAGTTCCAGGATAGCTAGGACTGTTACATAGAGAAACTATATATATACAAATAATGTGTGTGTATATATGTACATATGTATATATATATAGCTTTAAGTTATGTGTGCATATATAATATAAAATCTGTTATACTACACACACACACACACACACAAAAGGATAAGGTTTTTATTCTTCTTATAGCTAACTGAATTCTACCTGAAATGATAGTTTGTTTGCCTGACAAAAACCATTTAAGGCAGCTTGTCGCATACCTCTACCCACTGTACTTATTAACTGCACATATTTAAGAGCATTGATTTGCACAACCAACTGAATCACTAGCCAGTTGTTTCATGTCACTCCTCTTCATCTCCCTTTCTAAATCCCAGTCTTTTTTTAATTAATTTATTTATTAAAATTTTCCACCTCTTCCCCTCCTCCCCTTTCCCTCCCCCTCCCTCTCCAGTCCTAAGAAAAGCCAGGGTGCCCTGCCCTGTGGGAAGTCTAAGGCCCTCCCCTCTCCATCCAGGTCTAGGAAGGTGTGTATCCCAACAGACTAGGCTCCCACAAAGTCAGTACATGCAGTATAATCAAAACCCAGTGCCATTGTCATTGGCTTCTCAGTCCGCCCCCATTGTCAGCCACATTCAGAGAGTCCAGTCTGATCACATGCTCATTCAGTCCCAGTCCAGCTGGCCTTGGTGAGCTCCCATTAGAACAGGCACACTGTCACAGTGGGTGGATGCACCCCTTGTGGTCCTGACTTCCTTGCTCATGTTCTCCCTCCTTCTGTTCTTCATCTGGACCTTGGGAGCTCAGTCCAGTGCTCCAATGTGGGTCTCTATCTCCATACAGATCCTAATAAATCTCCCTTAAAGCCATAGTCTTAAAAACAAATATAGCCTCTTTATTCTTCTAAAAACAGATTTTAAAACATCATCCTAACTGAAAATAAAACTAAATGAAATTCGAGGAAAAGCTTTAGAGGCTTGACTGAAAGAGTATTCAACTATTTAATAAGCAGCAGAAAACTTAAGATATATTCCAATCTTGATACTGTGGTTTTTTTTTAATTAATGAACTTGGGAAATTAACCATCTAGAAAATCTGTTGATAACTGTTGTGGTTTCCAAGAAATAACCCCTAGAGACGCATGTGTTTAAACACTTAGTCAGCAGTTGGTAGCACTTTTTGAGTCTGGGAAACTGCAGAACTTTTAAGACTAGCCTTGCTGGAGAAAGTACATCACTGGGGTAAGTTATGAAGGTTTAAAATCTCAGCTCTGCTTCCTGTTCTCCTTCTCTGCTTCCTGTGTAGAGCTGACATATAATAAGCCACCTTCCTACTTTGGCCCTCAACTTCTTGCCACACCTTCCCTACCATCAGACACTGACAATCTAGATCTCTAAACCAAAATAAATCAGTCTTTTCTTCCTTAAATTTTTCTTGGTCCTAATACTTAGCCACAGCAATGTAACTGACAGTTACTATGTGTATAGCTACAGCTCTTAAGGTGCCCTGAAGATGTAATAAAGTCAGTTAATCACCTCTACCATTAACAAGAAAGCATTAACCTTGGGGCTGGAGAGATAACAACTCATAGGTTAAGAGCACTACCTGCTCTTCCAAAGGTTCTGAGTTCAATTTCCAGCAACCACATGGTGGCTCACAACCATCTGTAATGGGGTCTGGTGCCCTCTTCTGGCCTGCAGACATACATGCATACAGAATATCGAGAATACTGTATACATAATAAATAAATCTTAAAAAAAAAAGCATTAACCATTTACCAAGTTCCTTCATAAACATCCTCTGTGAAAAAAGAACTAGTAGCTTTTTTCATAAACTCCTTCTGCAAACACTGCCCCAAAACTTTTATGACTGAAATGACTTTCATGACAAAACAAATACAAAGTAGAAATTCAAAATAAGTTACATGTTTGCCAAGTTTGGAGTCTTGATGATTAATTTTACATCTAGGATTCGATACCTAGATATTCAGTTAAACAATACTAAGTGTTAGGTATTATTTTAAGAGAAGATTAAAGTTTAAACTTTGAATAAAACAGATTTCCCCCTCCGCTTCATTACCTAACAAGGCCTATCTATACCCAAGCACTGACTTGTAAGGAAATAAAAAATCTTCCCCTAACCTAAAACTGAAGGAGAGAAAACAGGACAGAAACTACATAGTAGTAAATATTTCTCAATCTGCTATTTAGCATTTCCCCAAATAACTGCAGACTACTTGGCTAATAATCAATTATTTCACAGTAAAACATCATTAAATTTCCTACTTACCATCAAAAGATCTAAAACAAAATAATCCAACATTTGGAGAATATTCACACTACTACTGGAAAAGAAAAATAAATTCAGATAAGAACTACTCTGTCCCTATGACAATAGAATGTCATTGTAAAATGGTATATACAGAATACATTAAGAGTTCTTAACAACTTCCACAATTAAATTTCAGACAAGGGCTGGGCAGTGGTGGCGCACGCCTTTAATCCCAGCACTCGGGAGGCAGAGGCAGGCGAATCTCTGTGAGTTTGAGACCAGCCTGGTCTACAAGAGCTAGTTCCAGGACAGGCTCCAAAACCACAGAGAAACCCTGTCTCGGAAAAAAAAAAAAAAAAAAATTCCAGACAAGGAAAATATGACTGTGCAAATCAAAAAAGGAAAACTCTAAAACAAATTTCTAAAAGAGAAAAAACAGAAAAGATGTAAAAAGTAAACAAAAATGATTCTGAATACAAAGAAGGAATATGGTTACATGGAATAAAGTGATGTGAAACTTGTCAACACAAGTCAGTCTTTAAAGGGACCATCATGCACTGTGTACAAGTACTGAATTATCACACTAATCTATGAAGATACATAATTATTAATAATTTTTTAAAAAAAAGAAATAGGCAGAAATGGTACTGAAGTATACTACTGCTAAGAAAGCTCACAGTTGCTATGAATCAAAACTCTACTCTGCTCAGAAGGAAGCAGCGTGAGCAAAGGTTCTGAGGAGACCGGGTCATATGGTTTCCTTAACTGAACTGGAACTCTTGGCAATCCTCCTGCCTCACCCTCTCAAATACTGAGATTACAGGCGTGAAGTTTCTATAAACAATGAAAATATAATACAAACCACCCAACTGTGTCACTAAAAAAAGAAATCTGCAAACAGCTACAGAAACACCCCAGAGTTCTGTAGAGTAGAGCTAAGTTTACAGAACTATAAAAAAAAATCCAAAGTTATAAAATAACCACAGTATACAGCCTTCCTGAAAAATACAGACAGGAACATTTCTCTGTTTACCTCCAGTCAAAACTATCAGTAAAAACCTACAGAGTACAAATGTCTGGCTAGAAACCACATCATGTTTACAACAACAACAACAAAAAAAAGTAACTTATGAATAGCTGGAAAAATTACACTCCACAAAGTATTTTCATTAAGTTACAATAAAATTTCTTCTTTGAAGCTCTCTTAAATATAGTATTATTCCATAATTAAAAATTAAAAAATGTCTTCCATTTTGTAGTCATTAGAAAATAAGTGAGCTTTTGACCAATCTAACTATTTCAAAAGAAAAAAGAAGCGTGAATCAAATCCCCTGACTGACTGGCAAGTAATGAAATTTAAACAATCATTAACAGGAGCTTTAACATTACTGTAAGTGTCCCAAAGATTATCTTGCATGTCTTAAAAAGTGCATACACCATACAAATATGGATACAAAAAATAATTTACTAAAGACCAAATTACAGCCATCAAATTAATGAGAACATTTCTACTCAAAACAGAATCATCGTAAATATTAATAAATAACTCAAAAATAAGTATTTCAATAAAGGAATTTTAAATATTTAACTAGAAATGTTAACCAAAACGGAAGTCTTTGTACATCACTTAAAAACTTTTATATCAGCAAAAATTATCTTTTAAAAAGGTTTTTTAAATAGCCAGTAGAAATATTAGGAGTACTAATGAACCAGAATCTTACAAGTAAAAACTGTCAAGCAAGTTGCTAACCATGCTAATTCCAGATCTCCAAAGCATTATCAGTGGTGACTGATTTATTATTAGTACTTCCACCAAGTGTACAGGTATGAAATGTTTCTCCTGGATGTGCACTAAACCAGCCAATAGTGCGAGGACAAGCAAAGGCTACCAAAGCACTTAACAAAAGATATATTCAACTACACACAAACACAGGCATAAATGTTAAAAAAAAAAAAAAAACCTTGCACAACACATACAGAAAACAATTTTAAAGTTTTGAAACATTTGTTAATACAAATAACGAAGTGACCTAAATGATAACACCACACAAAAGGAATCATTTCAGAGATACACCATTAACAGCAATTCGAACACTTCAGTAATAAGGAGTGATTGAAATCAGAGTCCTAGTAATCAGTGTTGAGGTCTTCAGGCAGCATGGTATGAGTCAACAGCAATCCAGACATTCCAAACCTTCAGCTACTACATAAATTTAAAATATTGGACAAAAAATATTAAAAATAAATAATAAATATACTGAAAGGAGAAAAGAGATCTAAAGTCACTAGCAAACAAATCAACATCACATAAGTCTGGGAAATACTCTGGGAAACAGTCAGGAGTTCCCCAGCCTTTTTCCTTGACTTTGAGGCAGGGTCTTGGTATGTTGCCCAGGTTGGCCATAAACTTAAAAAATCCTCCTCCGTCAGCGTCCTAAGTGCTGGGATTATAAGCATGTACCATTATATGAGCCACTTCTCATCAAGAATACTTTAGCCTAACAGAAAACTGCTCTCCTTACTACTCTTTCAGCTACTTCAACTACAAATACTAAAGAAGTGCTTTCCAACAGTTCAAGTCACATAAGTGATTTCAACGTTCCAAATAGTCATTTGTTTATAAAAACAGGCTAGGCTTACATCTGACTAGTGGCAGGTTATTTGTCTGGCATGTGCAAGGCCTGAGTTCAATCTCAGCAAATTAAATACATAGACGGACAAATAAATAAATGCCAGTAAAGAAAGTAAGCCAGGTACAGAAATCCTCCACTCAGGCAAAAGGATTTCATGAGCCCAGGAGGTAGAGGCCAGCTTGAGGCATTTCTTGAGACCCACATTCATAAAATAACTCTGTAAAAAATTAGGCAAAATTAATTTTCATAATTTAACCAAATGTCTTCAAAATATTGCTTTAACACATAATCAAGAAGTTAATGAAATAGTTTGTAATCTTTCATATCAAATATCTAAAATTTAATGTACATTTTATAGCACATCTCAACAAGAACTAAGTTAGTTTGGGGTAATAACTATGTATGGCTAGTAGTTACTGTACAGGACAGCACATAGAGTTCTCTGTCTGGTTTTCAAACACATGTACAAAATATATCTGTAATTCTAGCCAAGAAAACTATGAAAGCTGAAGACTTATATCAAGTCAGTCCTTGTCCCTGACTCTAGCAGGCCAAAGGTAACAGTGTGTCCTATTTGCCAGACAAACTATTTCTAGCATGAGTTCCAATTTTCACAAGTTATGAGGACGTAATTATTAACAGAAACCCCTTTAATCCTTATAAACATTCCATCTTATATGACAATTTACATGGTCACTTTACCTACATCCATGATATCCTTGAAAACAACTCTATACACTGCATGGAAGAAAGCCTAGCTGAAACTCTCTAATTCTGATGCCTGGAAGAGACTCTACATGTAAAGAAAAGAACCCTAAATTCACTACACTCATGTTTAAAAAAGAAAAGGAAAAAAGGATGCTGCTGAAAAGTCTTTATTTTAAATTGCAGACTTAAAAAAAAGTAAGAATTACCTGTTGAACAAGGCATCTGGAAATTGGGATCATTGCTATCCAAAACAGGCAAACAGAACTGGTTACTTGCAGATCCTAGCATAGGATCCTTATCGCTGAGCATGTTCTTCAGCGAGTCCTCTAAGACATTTTGACTTGTACTAAAATCCTCACAGACTTCATTCTCCAGGTTGGATCCTAGAAATAGGGCATCATCTAAGTGTTCAGTAGGAATTAAATGATTAAATGTATCAACTATATCCATGAAGACTTCTGTGTGTCTTTCAACCCTATAGAAAGACAAAAAAAATACCATAAGAAATAAAGCTATCAATTGAAAATCACCTAATACCAAATTATTTTAATAGTTTTGAATCTAAGAACACACTTCTGAATCTGTTTTTTAAAAAAAAAAAAAACCTTCACTATTTTTTAGAATAAACATTTGAAAATGTGGAACAAATCTTTATTGAATGACCTTTCTTCATGCATGTAGAACATTATTTTACCAGAAACCCTACCAAATGTTTACTCAATTCATTATTAGAAAAATAATTATATAGCTCATTAATTTGACATATCTGAAAGAATTACATAGTTTAAACCATAAAACTGCATGTTTTTAACCATAACATTTTCATAAAAATAATCAAACAATGCTTTTACATTAAGTCCATATAAAAGAGCTAAAATTCAATTATTTAAATTATGGTCCCATAACTACTAGAAACCACAGATAGCCTTGTATTATTTACAAAGCATTTAAATTATTCACATACAACAAAATGAAACAAGGTTTGTTTTTTCCTGTAGAATCAAAGAAACTATTAACTACACCCAACAAATGACAAGTCTGCACATGCACACAAAGTTGTGCACATATACACACATCCTCTGAGGATCTTCTTTTAAGAGAAAACAAGGTAAAGAACAAGAAAACAATTGCATCACATAAGTAGATTTATTTTAGGGAGTTATGTGTGGTTTACACAGATGTTGAATTAGTCTACTTGAACTGTACCTACACACCGCTATCATTAAGCAAAAGATATTTCATGCTTTCAAGATGCAGTAATTATCAAAGACTAAATTATTTTTATGAATGGTTTTAGGTAAAAAGTGAACTAGTTAAAAAAAATGCACCAATCACCTAGAATATCTTGTACTCTATATTTTCAAAATTTTACAGTAACTCCAAATCTATCCAAAACTTTCTTAACCAGGCTTAAGCTCTTTCTCCTTAAAAATGAGAAGGAAAGCTAGGTGTGACGCTGCACACATACAATCCCAGAATTCACGAGAATCAAGAGGTTGAGACCAGTCTGAGCCACATGCTAAGATACTATCGTAAAAAAGGGAGGCAGTATGGAGTTCCCATATATAACTACTGGATCTAAAATGTCCAGATATTATATGCAATACTTTGGTGAGCATTTTATCCAAATGTGTATAACTTAATCCTCAATGAAAAACAGGATCAGATAATATGCTTGCTTTACAAGGAAAATGCATTTAAATAATTTAAAGGTCTTCCTCAAAGTTATCCAGTTCCATAGTCAATGCATAATACCTATTCACCCTTAATACTGTGAGCTTAAGAACTGGAAAGACTTGGCTCACTGAAGGCTATTGAAAAACGATTTCCCAGCAAATTAGTGATTGCCAGAGGATAAAGACAAGGAAGATGACTCTGAAGAATAAAGGAAACCTATAAGGAATGGCGGGATTATTAATTACTAATCTTAATTATTGCAATAGTTTCAGAAATATCCCATCACTCTTCAAATGGAAGATGACCATGAGTTCAAGGTCAGCCTTGGCTAACAGAAAGAGGAGCTTGAAGTCAGCCTGGGTCAATAAGACCCTGTCTCAACTTATTTTCCCCTGCCAAAAATGAGCAATTTAGGAAGGAAGGAAGGAAGGAAGGAAGGAAGGAAGGAAGGAAGGAAGGAAGGAAGGAAGGAAGGAAGGAAGGAAGGAAGGAAGGGGAAGAGAGGGAGGAAGAAAAGAAAGGAAGAAACTAAGAAAGAAGGAAAGGATGGGGGTGAGGGAAGAGGGGAGGGAAAGGAAGGGGAGGGGAGGGGAAGGGACGGGGAAGGGGGATAGAGAAGGGAAGGGAAAAGGGAGGGGGAAGGAAAGGGAAAAGGAACAGAAAGGAAAGGGAAAAAGAGGAAAGGAAAGAGCAAAGGAAAGGAAAGAAGAAAAAATAAGGAAGAAAGGAGGAAAGGCCAGGGGAGAGAGGGGGAGGGGGAAGAACAAGAAAGATGGGGGAAGGGAAAGAAGGGGGTAGAGGAAGGGAGAAGGAGGGGAGGGGAGGGAAGGGAAGGAAACAATTAAGCATACTGACTGAACTCTTTAAAAATAGGTAAACTTTCCAATATGGCTCTTTAATCCAAAGGGTGTGACTTCGTGTTTCCCTAGATTTAGAAAGCATTACGAAGGAAAAAAGATTCTATAATCAAAAGCTGCTTAAGACTGGGTATAATAAGGTTGCATTTCTTTAACAATATTTTCTTCTTTAGTCATCGAACATCTACTATGCAGCTACCACTGCATGAGACACCTTGACAGGCCAGTAAGAATAAAAATTCCTTTAAGACAAAAAGCAAAAAGATCCCCATATTTATGGGTCCAAAAAGAACAACTTTCACAGGACATATCACAACACTAATACTCTGGGAACATATTTTATGGGAAATTGATATAAATTAACGAGGCTGCCTTTTGTAAGGTAGGTCCTATTAGATTTGTACACAATTCAATAAAGAAAAAAAATACCAAAAACAGTGTACCATCATCCATCATTCAAGCTATACTGCTTGAGTTATCATTTATCAAAAATATAAAGAAATCTAAGAAATTGGTTTCAGATATTAAATACTTAGTATCAAAAATAACTCCTGTTAAAGCTTAAGAGAAGATGGCTTTTGGCTGCTCATGTGCTGCTCTTACAAGAGATGAAAATTGGTTCCCAGCACCCAAGTCCTGCAGCTCCAGGAAGATGGGGATCATCTCCATGACCAGTCAAACACTGACAGAAAATTTAAAATGCGCCTTAAAAAAATAATCCATGTTAAGTAGTAAAACAATCGTTAGTTAATTACAGAAATACTAACCGACTTAAAATAGACACATTAATCTAAGTAAAATGTGGATTGACAACAGAAGAAAAAAAGTACATTTCTGGAAAGCTGGTATTTTAACTTTAGTTACTCTGACAGAAGCACTAACATTACATCAGAGGTCAGTAATACGGGGAAATGGATTGAAGATATACACAGGGTATGTAGGAACACTTATCCTGCTTTTCGGATTTTCTATAAATCTAAAGTATTCCAAAATAAGACAGTGTTCAAAAGAACGAGAACATTGGGGATACCAAGTAATATAAAAGACAAAGACAAGCAGGTCTAATTAAAAAGGTATTTTCAGTCTGTTAATTATATAGCTGCTTGATATAAACAAATCTCTGTCTCAAAGTTTTATTTAAGTACTTCCTTGTGTTCGGTATTTTAAGTAAAATACACTCTAGTGTCTATTTAAAATGGCTCATGAAATACATACAATTAAATCTTATAATTTACACCATGTTAAAATCTGTAATTTTTCTGGGATCATAGTCACACTTATTTACAAACAATAAAATACACATAGTTGTCACAGAATTGGACATTAGTTCAAACCATTTACTCATTCATTCATCCATTCAGATTTACTAAACATCTACTACAAAGGGAAAGCAACTATGGTCTCAAATTTAAGAAATTCATAATCCAAGACAGATTACAGACATACAAATACAATAAAATATCAATACACTGTTAATATTTGAGGCTGCTAATAGGATCAGAAATGAGAACTTGGGAGGTAGGTAGATATGTGACCTGAATTCTAAAGGTTCAGAGGGTAGACCAAGAGAAGGAAAACAGTGCTGATTATGAACAGAAGTGTTCTGTTCTATTAAACCATTTATAAAGGCTCAGAACATAATTAAAAATATAAATATTAATGCTGTAAGTAAAATTTAATCTCATAATTAAATTTAATAGTGTACGTAAAATTAAATATCCAAAAATTTTTGCAATTTTAAAATACTTAATTTTGAGAATTAAACTGTAGTTAAATTTTAGGTTACAGTAAATAAAAACAAAATATGCTATTTTGATTCAGGTATAAACTGAATGGGGAAAATTACTAAGTACAATAAAATTACTTTAAAAAATTGACTCTAAGCTTAGATTTTAACTGTCTCACTTTTAGCTGGGTCTGGTGGCAGTGGCCTATAATCTTACCTACTCTGGTAGGCAGGCAGACAGGCACAGGATAATTATAAATTCAAAGGCTGCCTGGGCTTCAGAGCACATTTCTGTTCAAGGCCAACCCAGACAACTCAGTGAGACTGTCACCCAGAGATACAGGTCAGCGGTAGATTTCTATCCCAATACTATATACATTAAAAAAAAGTCTCAAACAAAAATTTCTAAAGCAAACCTACATAAAATATATTTTCATCAAATATTACTTTTTTCAAAGCCTAAATAAATAACTGCACCAGTATCACAGCTAAAAGACCTATACATGGGTAAAGGGTTGTAATTCAAGCACTAAAGAAGGGGTCAAGGTTAATTTTGGCTAAATATCTAGCTCCGAGACAATCTGGGACAAGAGATCTCTTGTCATTAAAGAAAAAAAGAGGCTGAAAAGACTAGGGGATTATATAATGAGCTTTAGCTGCCTCATGTAGTCTACACATGTGCATGGACATATGTGACATGAAAAAAAAAACAAAAAATATCCATGATGTCTAAATGAGACGGGCCCCACCAGCTCATCCGAATACTTGGTCCTCAGTTACCGATTGGTTTGGGAAAGATTACGTGTGGCACCGTTGAAAGGGATATCACTGGGGGTGGGTTCTGAGGTTTCAAAGGCTCACCCATTCCCAGTTGCCTACCCCTCTTTCTCTCTGTCCCCTTACTGCTTTTGTGTCAAGATGTCGGCTGTTCCTGCAGCCAAGCCTTTTTTCTGCCATCATGGGCTCATAAAGCCAATCACATGCTTTCTTTTACAAGTTGTCTTGATCAAGGTGTTTTGTCATAGAAATGGAAAAGTAACTAAAACACAAGGGAATAACAGCCATGAAATTTTAAATAAGGTAATAGTAAATGAAAGGGAACATCTTATATATGCTAGTGAAGTTCTTACTACTAGGATAACATGTTAGTGAAAACCTAATGAGAACTAGTGATCAACTATGTGTAAGAGAAATTCAAGCAGAGACCTAGAAGAAAAGCAAAGCCCTAGAAAGAGACCATACTTGATGCTTTCCAGCATGGACATAATAGTTTAAATTTTAAATTAAACGATTTAAACTTAATTTGAGCTTTAAATCAAATTTAATTGGGTATACTTAGCAAAAACAAATTTCTAACAGTCAGCTGCAGGAAAAAAAAAAGTACTGCTGCTACTAACAGTAAAACAAAAAACTTAATGTATTCTAACTTAATGTCAAGCTGCATAGAAATCACACCACTTGCCCACCCATTGAGGAGGAGACAATGTCTCCTGTAGCCCGGGCTGACCTAACCTAATCATCCTGCCTCTGCCTCCCAATACTGGGGGTTCCAGGTGTGGGTCATCAGAACCAAATTATTCTCTTTTTTTTGAATTTTCGAGACAGGGTTTCTCCGAAGCTTTGGTTCCTGTCCAGGAACTAGCTCTTGTAGACCAGGCTGGCCTTGAACTTACAGAGATCTGCCTGCCTCTGCCTCCCAAGTGCTGGGATTAAAGGCATGTGCCGCCACCGCCCGGCCCCAAATTATTCTTAACTGGAGGCAATTATACCAGTCCAAAGATGTGGCTATGTTTAGATGCCTTTACTGTCATAACCGTTGGAAAGGGTAACACAAGTATCTAGTAAGCACATTATAATGCATTCCAACAATCCACACTGCATGGGGGGAGCAACAGTATGGGCCAAGAAATGCTCCTTTATACATATTCATTTAATGAAATAACTCTATATTATAAACCCAATTTTTGAAAATTAATAAGCAAAGATCAAACTGATAGAGTAAGCAGTAGAGCATAAAGCTAAACCCAGAGAAAATTTAATTTGTAAAATTAGATTCATTTAGTATTTACTAATCAGGACACTGTAGTGCACAGCTCATTATTATTATTATGCCATTTAATTCTGACCATCGTACTTCTAGGCAGGTACTACTTACTCTACTATTACTAACAATTTATAAGAAAGCTACTGCTTACAAGTTACACCTCTTGTTCAGCATATGAAGCAGAACGCGTAAGCTCACTTGAATAACAGCAAGGTGATTTCTTGTGATTTCATAAGGACTGGTATAAAAACATTATAGGTAAAGACTAGAAAGATAGTCCAGGGGGCTGGAGAGATGGCTCAGAGAGGTTAAGAGCACTGCCTGCTCTTCCAAAGATCCTGAGTTCAATTCCCAGCAACCACATGGTGGCTCACAACCATCTGTAATGGGGTCTGGTGCCCTCTTCTGGCAGGCAGGTATACACACAGACAGAATATTGCATACATAATAAAAAATATTTTTTAAAAAAGATAGTCCAGTGGTTAAGAGCACCAGCTGCTCTTCCAGAGGGCCCAGGTTTGATTCCCAGCACTCACATCCTTGATTAAAAGTATAACTCAAGTTCCAGATGATCTGAGGAACCAGGCACACATGTGTAGACATACATATAGACAGACATAACACCCATACAACTTTATTTTAAAAATTCACAAAACTATAGACGAATCCTAGGTTATCCTTCTAGGACAGTCAAGGAAAATTATGAAACAGGTACCATCCTCCAAGTGATTGTCCATACATTTCAAACTCTGCTCTAGTTTCATGAGTTAGAATCTACCAGTAAAATCTCACAAATGAAGATAAAGGTCATTTGTGAATTTATCCAATAAAAAGAAAAAACTGGTACCCTGCCTACAATGACACCAAAGGCTCAAGCAGATCTATGAACTTCAAAAAAGAACTAGCAGGCAGAAGCTGAATCTGCAAATGCAGAATTGAACTAGCCAAAGGTGGTAAAAGAAAAAAATTACTTCAAAATTTGGTCATTTTATATTGTAAGTAGCATTAAAATGCTGAATTTTGAATTAACCACTGAAATATCATCATAGCATGGCACTAACAGTCAAACAACATGTACTTCACACACTGATCAGACCCTGTAAAGAAGGTGCAATTATTGTTTCTACTCTACAGAAGAGCAATTTAAAACTAAATTAAAGTAAATAATTAATTTTCAAAAGGTCTCACAATACAGGCAGTGTGATTTCTGAACCAGCATTTCTGAATTTTATTTTATGCACTGTACTTACTAATATAAGTTTATATTATATAACTAATATAAGTTTATAACTTTAACTTACAACAATGAAATTTGTAAAAATGCTGAACAAGTATCTCACTTTTCTTTCAAAATAAAGCAGAGAATTATGTACTTAGCCACATGATTCACACAAAAAATAAAATATCTCTCCTCGATGTAGATGAACATGTCATTTCGAGGAAAAGTAAACTCACCACTAAAGACTTGGCAATGGACTTCACAGCCTGTTTTGCTTCACATGTTCACCTCACACAACTGTGAATTACAGTATTATGCTTATCTTTTCTCTATCACCTACCATGCCATTCGAAACCTGTGATATACTTAAGATTATACCAACAGATTAAAACTTCTGGATAATATTCAAGTCTCAACTACTTTCTTAGAGCCATTCTTCACTGTGTAAATGGTCAAAAAAAAAATTAAGTCTTGAGCCAGGTGTGGAACCACCTTTAATCCCAACATAGGCTATGTGAGTTCAGGGCCCAGAAGTCTAGGCAGTGAGACTCTGCTTCAAATTATAATTATCTGTGACAAAGAACTGTCTAAAATTAAACACATAATGAATACCACTTGGCAATTCATACAGGGAATTCCTAACACCTGAATTCCCTTCTACAATTTAATACACTGATTTCTGACCTAATGTCTTTAAATTTTTTTCACTCAAAACTCCATTCTCTCAGAGCACCTTGGTTTCAGATACTTTTAGTGAACTAATGCTCTGGGATCCCCTATGTAATCAAACAGCAACAATTAAAGAGTATTTTTCTTTCTTGTTCTCAAAACTGTAACAGCACCCTAAGTTTTTAATAGCTTACAAGTCATTTTTGTAGTTAAAAAAATTAATATCTCTTACATTTCTAATGGTTTTCTCAGGATTTCTCTGAGGATGTGCACGTGGAGGGGACAGGGTACTAAGCCCAAGATATTTTGTTCCAATTTAAAAAAAGAAAAAAGCTAGTAGCCATTTGTCAATTAAAAAATATTCTTGAAAAGCAGATGAATGAACATATTTAGCACTCTAAGAAACTGAAGTGATTATGTACATTAGAAAAGGGATACCACTCTAGGAAAAAATTCAAATATAAAAATTACTTTAAGGGAAATAATGGAGCTTAATCTGGACCTTCTTGAAAAGTGTACTTTTAAGAAAGCAAAATGTGCCATGCAGTGGTGGTGCACACCTTTATTCTCTGAGGCAGGCAGATTTCTGTGTGTTCAAGCACAGTCTGCTATAGAGTGAGTTCCAGGACAGCCGGGGCTATTACCTATTTAGACACCTGAAACATAAAAACTATGGTCCTGGTTTTCATAGAGCAGCTTTTCTAAGCAGGCCCATATTAAACAAACACCTCAAGTCTTTTGAAGTTTCTGTCTGTGCTGAACCACATTTGCAGTAGTCCTCAGCCATGCGCAGCCTGTGTGGGCACATCTGCCGGAGTGTGAGTTGTTATATTCCTGCCTGAAAACCTGGCCCTCTGTCTCTCCATTCCCTTTCCTTGTATATTTATTTATTCGCAAGTCCACTTTCACCCCAAGACTGAGGGACCATAAAGAATCACAGCAGAGCTCTCCAAAGTAGTGCTTTCCCACTTTATGACACAACCCAATACCTATGTCTCTGAGTGCTGGCTGTCCGTCTCTCTGTGAATGGCTATGTGTATGAGTAAGTCTCCAAAATCTCAAACTCTTAAGATAATTATATTTCAAACTGTCACTTGCTGCCTTCCACCTTTTACCAAAGAGAGATCAAAGGCTATCAAACTTTCCTTAGCTGATTCCCAGACTATGTTAATTTTTATGTGGCTTTAAAAACAATTAAAAGTTTCAATTTCTCTATCCCAAAATTATTAACTTAACCTAACCTAGTTCCTACCTACATTTATACATCATTTTTCTCTTACAGCATGAGAATATTCAGCATTAAGTACTCAAGAAACCTATACGTACATATAAACTAATTCGATGCAATGGATAGATAAACCCACTGTTCTTCCACTCGGATGCAAGAGCACAGTAAGAAATTACACCACTCATGCTCTTCAAGAAACATCTATGAAGTGTAAAAGGGACAGGAGACAACTTTGGTCCCACCACTGAGTCATTTATTATCTTGACACATCACTCGTACAACTATAAAATAAAGCTTAACATCTCCGGACTTAACTCTTTTTAAAATAGCCCATTTCACCTATGCAACAAGTCTTTCTGCTGCTAAAGAATTATCTGAATGTGTGGCTTCATCGGAGCTAGGATGACTCCTCAACGTCCTGTTTACTTTGATACTATCACTGAAAACTAGAGTATTCCTTTTTGTTTAAAAAAAAAGTGATAATGGTAATGATGATGAAAAGAAGAATCATTGTGAACATAAAGGACCGGCAAAGAGAACAGTGGGAAAGGGCGGGGGGAAATCTAAGTACAGCAAATGCTAAGGAGGACTGATTTTTCTCTCAACATCTGTGCTCTGGAATGGCGCTATAAACAAAAAACAGAAAGATGCTACAACGGAACACTTGCTTCTTTCAACTATCTCTTCTATAACACACACCATCCACATCTTCCAAATACCAAACACTTCATTAAGAATTTTAAGAAACGTAGGAACTGAGATGTGGGTCTGCAAGCTGAAAACACTTGACAAAGTTTGAACCCAAATACTAAGTGCAGCAATATAATCTGCTGTGATCAATTTAAAAATCTCGTCGTAAAATAAGCAAAATTCATAATGCGGGCAAAGTCTCGATTGTTCGATCCTTGTTTAAAAGATCTGTACGAAGAATGAACATCAGGTAGACATCAAAGCATTGTTGCCACTTCCCTCAAATCACAATCACGCTCTGCTAATGATTACTGACTAGCAATAATAAACACACATTCGAACTATAACGACTAGAAAAGGAATTTTGCTACCCAAAGACAAGAAGGGGCGTTTGACGGTAACCATCTAAGGAAAGCGCCTCGGGCTGGAAGGTGCTACAACACTCTCCCCTCTCCCTGGGTCCCCAACCCCCGCCCCGTGTCAGATGATCAGTTATTTAGCACCATTAACACGTACTTATCGACTAGTGGTTCATTAAATTACACGTCCTGTCGGCAGGCAGGACTCTAGGATTCCCATTTCAAACTAGGCGAAAGGAGTCCAATGTCTGGGTCCCCAGCACAAAAGCGCGCGTTCCCCCAAGGTCCGCAGCGCCTGGCTCCCCCGATGAGGGAGCAGGGATCGGACTCGGTGCGGCCCGGCTCCGCGAGCCGGCGGAGTCCGAAGCGCCAGGCCCGGGGCCTTCGAACTCGGCCTGGCCCACGACGCCTGCCCGCGCGGCGGCGGCGGAGACCGGGTACGCTCGCCGGCGAAGGCCGAGGCTCGGCGGTCGCGCAGAGGCCGCGCCGCCACCTCTGCTCCGAGCCCGCGGGCCAAACGGTGGGGCAGGCCGGGGCGGGGCGGGGCAAGCCGGGGAGGCCCCAGAGGCCGGTCGGCCGGGGGAGGAGAGGGCGGCCCCTGCGCGAGGGATGAAGGACGCGGGCCGCCCGCGTGGGGAAAGGAGGCCACCGAGTGCCCGTCGCGGCCGGCGCCGCCACTCACCCGCTCCGCAGACGAGCGCTGCCACCGGCAGCCAGAGGAAGATGGAGGCCGCGGAGCCGCGGAGGAGGGGGCCGCGGAGGGGGTGCGCGCAGGGCGTCGGCGTTGCTGCCTCGGCTCGGGGCTCCAGAGCCCGCGCCGCCGCGGTGACGACACTACGGCTGGCCTGCGTGCCGCCCTCCCCGTCCGAGCTGCAGTCGCTGCCTCCCAGAGCCCGGGGGTCGCTCGCCTCGTGGAGCCTGTGCGGCGCCGCGAGAGCCCGCAGCCATCGGCGTGCGACGGCGACGACAGCGGCGACGGAGGCGGCCGCGGCGCGGGAGCAGGAGCGGGGCCGCGTCACGTGACGCTACTGTTTACCGTTCCGGGGGCCGGGGCTGCGTGAGCCGCGCCTGCGCGCTACGCTCTGCGCGCAGCCGCCCGGAAGGCTCCGCCTGGCCGGCCTCTGTGTGGCGGTGGAGGCGGCAACGGACGCCGGCTGCCAACCGGGATGAGCAGGAAACCGGACCGTTGATGCCGAGCTGACCCCTCTCTTTCCCCGCCTACTGCTTACCTCCTGAGTGTGACTTGAAAATGGAACCCTTAGGCCTCAGTATTCTGGAAGGCGCTGCCCCCACCCTGCAGCCGGTTAGCCAGGACCGGCTCAGAACGCGAACTGCCTTATTGAAGAAACATTCCTGGAAGCCAGGCGTGGTTTATCACAGTGCTGGAGGCCGAGGCAGTCGGATTTCCAGGAGTCCTAAGCCAGCCTGGTCTACATAGAGAGTTCCAGGCACACCCGTGAGATGCCCTGTCTCTGAATAAAGAAATATTCCTGGATACCCAAAAATATTCTTGGTAAGCAGTTTTCGAAATATGGGCCGCAGTCCTTGGACGCCACGCTCCATTGCTAACTTGAAGAGATACCTCATTCCTCTGACAATAGCGTGTGTCTAAGTTTCTTGTCCCCCTTACAGAGCACTGGTTAAATACTCTTAAATTTTTTCAGTCTTCATTTCATTGCAGAATCGATCATCATATTTGTGACCTATAATGGAACTTGTGGTTATTTTTTATCTTTTTTTCCTTACCCTTCCCTACGGTATCAATGGATACAACTATAAAATAACCCCCCGTGGAGTCCCTCAGTTTTTTATTTTTTATTTTTTATTACTTTATAAATAATACCAATCAAAATTTCCACTTCCTCTCCTCCTCCCACTTTCCTCCCGCTCCCCCATTCACCCTCCTCCCCTCCCCCTTCAGTCCTTAGAGAGGGCAGAGTATCCTGCCCAGTGAGAAGTCCAAGGACCTTCCCCCTCCATCCAGACTTAGGAAGGTGTGCATCCAAACAGACAGGATCCTAAAAAGCCAGTACATGCAGGAGAGACAAATCCCAGTGCCATTATCATTGGCTTCTCAGTCGGTCCCAATTGTCAGCCACTTTCAGAGGGTCCAGTTTGATCCCTTGCTTGTTCAGTCCCAATCCAGCTGGATTTGGTGAGCTCCCATTAGCTCAGGCACACTGTCTCAGTGAGTGGACCAACCCCTCGTGGTCCTGACTTGCTTGCTCATAGTCTCTCTCCTGCTCTTCAACTGGACCTTGGGAGCTCAGTCCAGTGCTTCGATGTGGGTCTGTCTCTATCTTCATTCGTCGCCTGACGAAGGTTCTATGGTGATATTCAAGATATTCATCAGTCTGACTACAGGGTCCCTCAATTTTTAATAGTGTGTAGAAGTCCAAAGAGCAAACATTGAGACTCCACAACAGTTTGTTTACCCCCATCCCGGCCTTTAGTTAAATGCTGTGGTCTGTTTCCTGTCAGTCACGGTAACCAAAATGAACCCATTGACCACAGTTGTGTTTTCAAGTCTGCAGAGACAAGAGACAATTACAGTGTTGTCCCGACCTGCTGAGCACCTAACCGGGAGGCCTGCACACTTCCTTTGAAAGCCTTTGTTACGCTAAACCTCACACCAAGCACCCTTCACACACTAAGGTCAGCAGGAGGTAGAACAAGCCACAGGCCTGTGGTGACCTGCTCTTCTGGTAACTTCACCGCTAAAAGCAAACACTTCTACAAAGGTTGTCCAGATTCGAATGGCAGTCCAGGATGCCATCCCCTGCTGTAAAGCATCAGTCTTTGTTTCACAGTCTTAGAGGGAAAAAAAAGAAAGGAAGGAAGGAAGAACTAGAAACGTTCACTTGAGTTGTTGGGGTAAGAACTGCAAAAAGTTAATACTACGCTAACTCTTCTTGACCTCGGTGTCATAAAAGCAGGGGAAGTATTAAGAACTGAGGAAAACTTATCTTTTCAGAGAAATCTTAGTAAATTTAGGACAAACCCAAAATGAAGGTAAGAATGATTCATAGCGCTGTCATATCCACACAGCGAGGATTTCGGATCCAAAGCAGTGCCATGAAACACGGTATTTTGAGTCTGTTTTTTAAATGAAGCATCCAAATCCGTATTTGCCCACTCCTGGGCTTTGCTTGTTGTTTCTAAAGGTAAACAAGAGTATTTGTCTTTTACCCAAGTCATTCGTTACAAAAAAAGAAAAAAGAACCCTGAGAATGATTATAACTACCCATAGGTCCTTTTTAACTAAAATGTTTAAACTCTGATGCGAAAAATCAGGTAAAACTGTAGCGTTAAAAGTCCACATTAACTTGAAGAAGTTGAATTTAGTGGAAAAACACAAAACGAATAGTGTGTTTATATTTGACTGAAAATTATGGGCGTGGTGGCACAATTTGGATCTTGCAAAAATGTGGACCCAGCAAAACCAAAGTCCACCAGAAATGGAAGACAGTAGTTAATGCAAATACCAGAATTAGTTTTGATTGCCAAGTTAAGCAGCCTTCTGGGGCTCATCTACTGCCTTTAACAGCTAAGCCGCAGGCAGGGGACTGGGCTTGCCCAGCCTTAGTCAAAAGAGGGTTATGTTTGTCTGAAACACCATTGTTGCCATAGACAGAACAAGCTCTTGCAAGTCCCTGTTGGCTGTTCTGTTTGGTGTCCTGTCCTAAATCCTGGAGATCTCAGGTCTCTGGGGGCCAGAGTCTTGCATCACACTTGTAGATGTGAGCCTTGCTGGTGCTCCTGCAACTGAGGTTCTCATTCTAGGGTGAGCTTTGCTCTTGTTTTCCTACTGTTGCTGACCTCCATCCAAGGCACACTTAAGACAGAGGGCTCATGGTGCACAACAGAGGTCAGGCCAGGCTGGGAACTGAAGACACTGGTATCAGTTTTTCAGTATCTTGGTGCCGTACCACAGAAGCATCAGATCCCAAGTGCCAGACCCGGTTGTCTCTGCTGGCATCTTGCCAGTTGGATGCTGTCTCTGGGTCAGCAGCTGGCACTTTCTAAGATCTACCGCACCAGGGGTATCTGTCACTCAGGACTATACAAATGGTCAGATTGAAGAAGGTTCAGACTATACCCTCACATGCTTCTCCAATATTAGGACTCAAATCTTCTAAGAATTTCATTGTGAGCTGGAGAGATGTATTCATGGGTAAAACCATTTGCTGCTCTTCCAGAGGAGGACTAGAGTTCAGTTCCTAGCACCATCCACAGCAGGCAGCCACAACTACCCATAAACTACAGCTCCAGGAATCCAGTACCCTCTTCTGGGTAGGCACCTGTATCATGTACACATACCTACACACGCGCGCGCGCGCGCGCACACACACACACAAATACAAATAAAATCTTTAAAAGATTTAGGTTTGATATGGAAAGTGTCTTCACTGAAACACTGGTCTCTACAGTATCAGTTCAGTCATGTGGTAAAATTGTTGGGGTCCGGTGTTAGCCCAGACCATCAATAATTTCTCTTGACCAGACCCCAACAAAAACTATCTCTCTCTGGACCAGCATGAAGGAGACAGGAATAAAAACACGACTCACATGGTTTCATTGGGAGGGAAATTCTCAGAGATCCCTCATGATATCCTGAGTTCACATCCTTAAGAATTTCCTCTGTTTATTCTCCAAAACAGCCTTTATACCAAAGCTTAACTTAGGGGAAATACATTTGCATTCTGTCTCCTAGGTAACCAGGTGAATGGCTTTTCCTCACATCCACAACTTCCTGTCTGCTCTGTATGCTAGCTGTCACTTAGGCTTGAATCCACATCTCTATCAGGCATCCTCCAAATTACAAAGAAAGGAGAAACAACATCCTGACCCTTTGTTAGGACAGTGACAGCCTGTCTACAGGGCTATGTGACCCATCTCAGGTGTGGCCTATGGCTTGATGGCTTGGCTGCCATGCCATATAGAAATATGGGCCTACATAAAATGAAAAAATTTTGAGTTGCCCATTATGAGCAGATAGATAATTTGGCATATGGGACTGGCACCAGGTGGCTCAGTGAGAAAGGCACTTGTCACCAAGTCGGCCACCAGAGTTCAATCCCTGGGTTCCATTTAGAACAACAGTGATTCTCAACCTGTGTGTCACAACCCCTTTGGCAAACCTCTATCTCTGAAAATACTTAATTATAGTTCATAACAGTAGCAAAATTACAGTTAGGAAATAATAACAATAATTATTTTACGGTTGTGGGTCCCCACAACATGAGGAACTGTATTAAAGCATCGCGGCATTAGGAAGGCTGAGAACCACTGCAGTAAGAGAACCAACTCCTGCGAGTTGTCCCCTGACCGCCACACATGTGCCTTGACATACATTCCCCACTTCCTGAAAAACAAAGTATTTTAGAAAATAAAATGTACTGTGTAGTAGGATTTTCTCTAGAATCTGTTCTAGATACACACTGTCATGTTGGTTTAGAAAAGCTTTAAATGTTTTTATGTTTCACCATGATATGAAAATAGCAGTCAAAATATCTAGACCTCTTTTTAGTGAGATTGTCATTGAACATCTAAGCCTAGTTCAGAAAACTGTATCCCTTATAGTGACGGACTTCCTCCCATCCACACATTCACTTTTCTGCTAAACATGGCTAGCTGTATGAGCCTTCAGCATAATTACTGGGTAAAGGAAATGCCCTCCCTATTCAAAAATAAATAGTTGCCGTCACATAACAGAGCTCAAGCAAAGGTAGCTAGGAAGACTGGATCAAATAATAAAATGAGCCTCCATTTACCCAAGGCCTTTGTAGGCCATAGAAGCCTTTTAAAGATGTCAATCATAAGGTCATCTCCTCTGCATTAGTCTCCTTACTTACCTGCAGGTTCTTTCATTTGCTCATTTGTCCATTAAATACACCAGGAATGAACTCAGTTATTCCTGCCTGAAGAAACTCAGAGGAGTGGGAAAGATGCGCAGTCCACAATTACATGCAGCATGGTGTGACATTAGCAGGCACAAAAGACAGGTGCTTATGTTTTCTACTGCCTGCAAAATTTCTGGGACATTCCCAAGATCTGATGGGGAGGCTGCCCTCACCATAAAAATAACTAAAATTTTTGCATAAAGTGCTTTTAAATGTCTTTATATGACAAGCTCAATGATAATATTTCCTCCTACATAAACACTCCATGGTTTTACAAAACATAAAATCCAACAAAATAAACTTCTTCAGTTTGTTTCTCTTTGTTTTGTTTTTGAGACAGAATCCTACTGTGAGGTAGCTCACTGTAGCCTAGAGTTCAAGGTCCTACTGTCTTAGCCTCCAAAGCTAACACAGAGCACTGGGGTTGCAGCTAAGTAGTCACCATCACATCAGGCTCCAACTTAATGTAGTAGTCAAAGCCTTTAGGATTGGTCACATCTACCTCTTCAGCTTTCCATTTCTGAGATACTACAGAAATAAAGACGTAATTTAACAGGAAGTTTGCCAATGTACAGCAGGAGAACATGCACCTAAGTAAGACAACTTCAAAATGAGGGTCTGAGAATTAACTTCTCAGGGGGCTAAACATGACCTAGGTTGCCCAGGTATAGTTCTTTCAAATGCTATCTCTGAAACCAATAGCTAGATCACCTAATAATATCATCATATTATAAATTTGTCAAGGGATTAATTAATGTTCTTAGATCAGAGATGTGAAAATCTACTCATTTACCCAAAACCCATCAGGCAGTAACCACATCCCACTACTTGAACTTTGGGGTATGAGTATCTGAGATTCAAACCATACAAGGGCAAAAAAGAATGGGTCATAACATGACCCAAGAGCTTGCTTCTTACCCTTTGGGTACATGATATAATTAAATCTGTAATGCCAGGCAATATAGCCCTTTCTTTCTGTGGGACAATGTACCCTGTCAATTGTATTTTAAATAAAGGCTGTTTGGCCAGTAGCCAGGCAGGAAGTATAGGTAAGGCAATGAGAACAGGAGAATTCTGGAAAAAGGACTCAGTCTGCAGTCATCATCCAGACACAGAGGAAGCAAGATGTGACTGCTTCACCAAAAAAGGTATCAAGCCACTTGGCGAACACAGACAAGAATATTGGGTTAATGTAAGATGTAAGAATTAATAAAAAAAACCTGAGCTACTAGGCCAATCAGTTTATAATTAATGTAGTCCTCTGTGTATTTCTTTGGGACTGAATGTCTTCGAGATTATATCTTGAAAGAGAGAATCACTGGGCAGTGGTGTTGCATGCCTCATCCCAGCCCTTGGGAGGCAGAAGCAGGCAGATGTCTGTGAGTTCAAGGTCAGCCTGGTCTGCAAAAGTTAGTTCCAGGACATGCTCCAAAGCTACAGAGAAACCCTGTCTCAGAAGAAGAAGAGGAAGAGGAAGAAGAAGAAGAATCTTTAAAAAGAAAAGAAGAATCAAACTTCCATGATATGGTACAAAATGGGCACTTGAGCTGGGCGATGGTGGTGCACGCCTTTAATCCCAGCACTCAGGAGGCAGAGGCAGGCGGATCTCTGTGAGTTTGAGACCAGCCTGGTCTACAGAGCTAGTTCCAGGACAGGCTCCAAAGACCTGTCTCGAAAAAAAAGGGGGGGGGAGACTTGAAAAATAAGGCCAGTCTCTACTCACCAGTCCCTGGAATACTGTTTCATAGAAAAATCAACAGCTAAGTTGCCCTCCTTTAGGACTAATTTGTAGAGTTGTTTATGAGACAGAGTCCTACTGTGTAGCCCAGGCTGGTCTTGAAGTTGTAACCCTCCTGCCTCAGCTTTCCAAGTAATAGGATTATAAACATGGCTAGGTTGGCTGCTCTGAGGGAATGCATGGCCTCAATCTCTTTTATTCTCATTCTTTGAAAACTGCCACCACCATGGCTGTATCTCTGGTCTCCTCCAGTCCTTCTAAATCACTCAAAGGTTCAAGGTCTAGGTCCTTCTCCTTTGGTTAAGAAAGGATCTCGCACCAAAAGCAATCTACAAATTCAACGCAATGCCCATCAAAATCCCAACAAAATTCTTCAAAGACTTTGAAAGAACAGTACTCAACTTCATATGGAAAAGCAAAAAACCCAGGATAGCCAAAACAATCCTGTACAATAAAAGAACATCTGGAGGCATCACAATCCCTGACTTCAAACTCTACTACAAAGCTATAGTACTGAGAACAGTTTGGTATTGGCATAAGAACAGATAGGAGGACCAATGGATATCAATCCACATATCTTCGAACACCTGACTTTTGATGAAGAAGCAGAAAATATCAAATGGAAAAAGAAAGCATATTTAACAAGTGGTGCTGGCATAATTGGATTTCAGCATGCAGAAGAATGAAAATAGACCCATATCTATCACCATGCACAAAACTCAAGTCCAAATGGATCAAAGACCTCAACATAAAGTCAGCCACACTAAACCTTATAGAAGAGAAAGTGGGAAGTACACTTGAACACATTGGCACAGGGAGCCACTTCCTAAATATAACCCCAGTACTGAACTGAACAAAGAATTCTCAACAGAAGAAGTTCAAATGGCCAAAAGATACTTAAGGACATGTTCAACTTCCTTAGCTATCAGGGAAATGCAAATCAAAACAACTTTGAGATACCATCTTACACCTACAGAATGGCTAAAATCAAAAACTCCAATGATAGTCAATGCTGGAGAGGTTGTGGAGAAAGGGGTACACTCATCCATTGCTGGTGGGAATGCAAACTTGTGCAACCACTCTGGAAATCAGTGTGGTGGTTTCTCGAAAAATTGGGAGTCAACCTACCTCAGGATCTAGCAATACCACTCTTGGGAATATACCCAAGAGATGCCCAATCATACTACAAAAGCATTTGTTCAACTATGTTCATAGCAGCATTATTTGTAATAGCCAGAACCTGGAAACAACCTAGATGCCCCTCAATGGAAGAATGGATAAAGAAAGTGTGGCACATCTACACATTAGAGTACTACTCAGCGATAAAAAACAATGACATCTTGAATTTTGCATGCAAATGGATGGAAATAAACACTATTTTGAGTAAGATAACCCAGACCCAAAAATATGAATATGGTTATGTACTCACTCATTAGTGGATTCTAACCATAAACAAAGGACACTGAGCCAATAGTTTGTGATTCTAGAGAAACTAATAAGGGACACCCAAAGAAAATCATATATAGGTCCTCTTGGAAATTGGAAGCAGACAAGATCACCAGGCAAAAGTTGGGATCATGGGGGTGGGGACACTGTGGTGGAAGGGGAGAGGGGGAGAGAGAAGGGAGAAGGGGAGGGTTAGGGAGAGCTTGGGGAGTGGGATGGTTGAGATGGAGGAAGGACGGATATGGGAGCAGGGAAGAAGATAATTAAGGGAGTCATTTTGGGGTTGGCAAGAGGCTTGGCTCTAGAGGGGTTCCCAGGTGTCCACGGGGATGTCCCCAGGTAGGACCTTGGGCAGTGGAGGAGAGGGTGCCTGAACTGGCTTTGTCCCATATTCAGACAGATGACTATCTTGAATATCACCATAGAACCTTCTTCTGGTATTGGATGGAGATAGAGACAAAGACCCACATCGAAGCACTGGGCTGAGCTCCCAAGGTCCAGTTGAAGATCAGGAGAGAGACTATGAGCAAGCAAGTCAGGACCACGAGGGGTTGGTCCACTCACTGAGACAGTGTGCCTGAGCTAATGGGAGCTCACCAAATCCAGCTGGATTGGGACTGAACAAGCATGGGATCAAACTGGACCCTCTGAAAGTGGCTGACAATTGGGGCCGACTGAGAAGCCAATGATAATGGCACTGGGATTTGTCTCTCCTGCATGTACTGGCTTTTTCGGATCCTATTCTATTTGGATGCACACCTTTCTAAGTCTGGATGGAGGGGGGAGGTCCTTAGACTTCTCTCAGGGCAAGGTTCCCTGCATTCTTTTAGGACTGGAGGGGAGGAGGGTAGATGGTACATTTACACAATGGAGTACTACCAACAGAAAAAAAAAAATAACATCTTGAATTTTACAGAAAAAAATGGATGGAGCTAGAAAACATTATTTTGAGTGAAGTAACCCAGACACAGAAAGACAATTATCACATGTACTCACTCATAGGTAGTTTTTAAGCATAAAGCAAAGAAAGCCAGCCTACAAACCACAATCCCAGAGAATTTAGACAGCAATGAGAACACTAAGAGAGATTTACATAGATCTTATCTACATGGGGAGTAGAAAATAGAAAAAGATAAGATCTCTTGAGTAAATTGGGAGCACGGGGACCTTGGGGAAGGGTTGAAGGGGGAGGAGAGAGGCAGGGAGGGGAGCAGAGAAAAATGTAGAGCTCAATAAATATCAAAAAAAAAAAA
>NW_026067903.1:10571342-10573886 GCF_014885135.2 Alexandromys fortis | reverse complement strand
AAAAAAAAAAAAAAAAGAAAGAAATCTAAAAAAAAAAAAAAAAGAAAAGATCTTTTGTGAAAACATGTTTGGGTGTGGTTCGTACCTCATCTGGGGTCCAGAAAGGAACCTCCTCTGTGTGGGGGTCCCTTCATAAGTAGTCGCTGAGGCCAGAGATTCTGCAGGAATACAGGAGAAATCAATGGCTAGAGAGCTGTGTTAGGGTGGGCTTTCGGTGATGGAGCTGGTTTTGAGATCTCCCTGCTCTCTGTAAATAACTCTCATCCATACTTCTGTTATTATCACCAATAAAAACTCATTAGTTCACCCAAACTGGACAAAGGTCTGTCCCGGGCTCCCTTTTGATGGTGAGTAGGTCTGTTGTTTCTCCCCAGGAAGTCTCAAGACAACACATAGGTTGTAACCAACCGCATCATGCTGCCAGCACCACTGACTGAGATGATTCCACTGTCACGCCTTCTCCCCCATGACTGACTGAAGTCGCCTGAAAACTTAAGCCAAGGTAAACCTTCCTCCCGGGGGTTGTCTCTGATGGGTATTTTGTCATGGTGTTGAGAAAAATCACTGATATCCAGGTTGGATTTTCTTGGACACCTTCAGCCTTTTCCTAGCTGTCTACTCGTAATTGCTTAACTAATCACGTACAAATTAATTATGTAATCATTTTGTTCTCTTACAGTCTGCAAACTTCAAGACCAGTGGCTTAGCAGGTAAGGCATTTCTCACCAAGCCTATGACCTGAGTTTGATCCCTGGAACTCACATAATGGAAAGACTTGGTTGTCGAATATTATTTTAACCAGGCAAAGATGTGTTACATTTGTTTACAGAGCAGACTATTACTTAAACTGTGTAAAGTTGTGTTACTTTTGTTTATACTGCATTTATTTAGTGATGTAAGGATATGTGTTTAACTATATAGAGATATATTGCATCTGTTTTACCTTGTCTGCCTAAGGCAACTGATTGCTCTAATAAAAAAGCTAAATGGCTATTAGCTAGACAGGAGAGGGCTAGATAGGGTTGGCATGCAGAGAGAATAAACAGAAGAAATCTAGGCTCGAGAGGAATGAAGGAAGAACTAGAGAAGGAAGAGAGAACAAGGAACACGCCAGGTCAAGAAGCCAGGCAGATGCCAGACAGACATAAAGAAGCAGTGAAAGTAAAATATACAGATGTAGAAAGGTAGATAAAAAGAAACAGGTTAATTTAAGTTAAAAGAACTAGCCAGAAACATGCCTAAGTTAGGCCCAGCATTCAAAATTAATAATAAGTCTTTGTGTCATGATTTGGGAGCGGGTTGGTGGCTCAAAAGAAAAAAAGCCTGGTACAAAAATAGACACCCAAAAGTTGACCTCTGACCTCTATACACAGGCTATAGCATATCTTCCCCATCACACACACATGCACACAATCATCAGTCGATAAAGCTTTTATGCTTTAAAACAACAGAGACCATGGATTTTGTTCAAACTTTTATCCCTTGAGCCCATTATGACACGTGGATCTACAGAAATTCAGTAAACATTTCTCATCCTGATGACCTATATTTGCCAATGATGGATTTGCAGGAAGGCTTTAGCCTCTAGGATTTTTTTTTTTACTGTGTTTCAAAGAATGGGAGCTGAATAGCACAGATGTTAGCTCAATGTACTTTTGTCCCAATATTTTGATAAGCAGTAACCTAGATTTATGTTCACTGAAAGATTCCATTAAGCATGAGTACTCAAAACACCGTTCCTTTGTTGTTTAGAAGGCCGAGAATGGTATAGAAAGGAAAGTGTAGGGGGCTGGAGAGATGGCTCAGTGGTTAAGAGCATTGCCTGTTCTTCTAAAGGTCCTGAGTTCAATTCTCAGCAACCACATGGTGGCTCACAACCATCTGTAATGAGGAATGAGGTCTGGTGCCCTCTTCTGGCCTTCAGGCATACAGACAGACAGAATATTGTATACATAATAAGTAAATAAATAAATATTTAAAAAAAAAAAAAGAAAGGAAAGTGTACTGCCCGGCTTCGTGTGTCAACAGAGAGGAAGGAGCCTCAGTAAACAGCACCCCTCCATTGCCTCAGTAGCAACCCCTGACTCTGGGATCCTGTCCTGTTTGAGTTCCTATCCTGACTTCCTTCAGCAGTGCTGAAGTATAACCTTTCCTCCCCAACTTGCTATTTGGTCATGGTGTTTCATCGCAGCAATAGAAACCCTAAATAAGACAGGAAGGATGCGCTTTCCTGTTTCCACAGTAGAGCATAGACAGAGGTAGCAACCACCAGATCTCAGGAAATGTGGTATTCTGTTGGTACATGTCTTAGGGTTTCTATTTCTTTGATATAACACAATAGCCAAAAGCAACTTAGCAAAGGATTCATTTCATCATTCAACTCTCAGGTCAAAATACACATCTGAAGGAAGGCAAGGCAGGAACTCAGAGCAGAAACCTGAAATCAGGAACTGAAGTAGGGGTCGTAGAGCAGTGCTGCTTGCTGGCTTGCTCACTTGTGGTCTGCTCAGTCTGCTTTCTCATAGCAGCCAGGACCAACAGCCC
>NW_026067903.1:10568049-10568903 GCF_014885135.2 Alexandromys fortis | reverse complement strand
AAAAAAAAAAAAAGAAAGGAAAGTGTACTGCCCGGCTTCGTGTGTCAACAGAGAGGAAGGAGCCTCAGTAAACAGCACCCCTCCATTGCCTCAGTAGCAACCCCTGACTCTGGGATCCTGTCCTGTTTGAGTTCCTATCCTGACTTCCTTCAGCAGTGCTGAAGTATAACCTTTCCTCCCCAACTTGCTATTTGGTCATGGTGTTTCATCGCAGCAATAGAAACCCTAAATAAGACAGGAAGGATGCGCTTTCCTGTTTCCACAGTAGAGCATAGACAGAGGTAGCAACCACCAGATCTCAGGAAATGTGGTATTCTGTTGGCACATGTCTTAGGGTTTCTATTTCTTTGATATAACACAATAGCCAAAAGCAACTTAGCAAAGGATTCATTTCATCATTCAACTCTCAGGTCAAAATACACATCTGAAGGAAGGCAAGGCAGGAACTCAGAGCAGAAACCTGAAATCAGGAACTGAAGTAGGGGTCGTAGAGCAGTGCTGCTTGCTGGCTTGCTCACTTGTGGTCTGCTCAGTCTGCTTTCTCATAGCAGCCAGGACCAACAGCCCAGAAACAGCACCACCACAATAGACTAAACCCTCCACATCAATCACTAATTATGAAATGCACTACAGACTTGCCAGCAGGCCTGTCTTCTGGGGATATTTCCTCAAATGATAGACCCTCTTCCCAATGATTCTAGCATGTGTCATGTTGACATGAAACAAACAACCTAGAACTTTAACAAGAGTTGACAGTTTAGGTAGCTCTAAGAGACATGATAATTCAGTCTGGCCATCACCACAATCCTCTTCCTACACACACACACACACACACACACACACACACACACACA
>NW_026067903.1:10558291-10561304 GCF_014885135.2 Alexandromys fortis | reverse complement strand
CTCTCTCTCTCTCTCTCTCTCTCTCTCTCTCTCTCTCTCTCTCCACTCACATAGTCTAGGACTCCTGAAGCAGCTGCTCACATGGCATGCACATCTGGAAAGCAGACAGCAGTAGATACACTGTGCTCTGTCTCTCTACTCACATAGTCTAGGACTCCAGCTCAGAAAATGGTCCCACCAGAAGCTGAGATGGGTCCTCCCTCACCAATGAATAAAATATCCCTTCACAGGTGTGTCCAAAGCCCCATCTCCCAGCTGGTTTAGATTATGTCAAGTAGACAATTGACACCACTGCCCGTAGACATTCAGTAACTATTAACTGCAAACAGTCCCCCAGGGTCTCTCTCTGGAGTAAACAGTCATTGGTTCGCATCTCTCTAGGGATAATGTCACAAACCAAATGTTAAACTTGTGGGGAGGGTCATAGGGATCTAAATTAATAGCCACTTATCCAGAATCACAGGTGGCAGCCTGGGCCTTGTGATTGGTGCCTAGAGTGGGGCAGTCCCATGGAACTGAGCTTTTAATCTTTGGAAGTCAACACTGTTCTGGGTAGATAGCATCAGAGTTCAGTGGTGTCTGCTGGAGATCTGGGTAGTGTGTGAAGAAAATACTATGTCAGAGTTTTCTGTGTCCTGTCAGGGACATGATAATAACAAAAAAACACGTCTTTTTTCCTGTCTATTACATTATACCACCCAATCTGTGCTGTTTCTGTCAGAGAAGCATTAGGAGAATAATAGGGTTGGAATATAGTAAAAGTTGAGAGTCTGTCAGGTCTTTATTAGCTATTACATTCTGAGCCCCAAGGAACTAATAACTCTCCTGTTAGACTCTCCAGATTAAAAGGCTGCTGCATCCTTTATACATAGCACTACACAAGCCATTGCCTTTCACAGTCTCCTGCTTTCTGAAGATATATTCTATCTTGTTCTTTATATTTTAAATGGTCATCACAGTGTTTTTAAACCTGCATTTGGTAATTCACTAATTTCTCCAAGCCTTTTTGCACATGGAAACTAATTTGAGGAATTGATTATCTGTTTACTAGCCATTGTGCTTTAAAATGAAATGCTTTGAAGGTAGAGCACCTCCTTAATTTATAATGGAATTATGTTCCCCCAAAAGTCTACAATAAATTGAAAACATCACAAGTCAAATGCATGTAACTTATCAAATACTGGTAGCGTTTGACTATAAAGTTACTCTTTCTCTCTTACACACACACACACACACACACACACACACACACACACACACACACACAAACATACCTAAACAAAGGCCTATTTGTTGATTTGAAGACTTGGTTGCTATCTGGTGGATTCAGCCACTAAGAGCTGACTGTACCATGAAAACTTTGACATCATCACTAGGTTATGCATCTGAGGTTAGAGAACTATACCACTAGGGATGTGTTGATGGGAGCTATATACTGTCTGGAGCCCCCAAGGCTGTAAACTCCAATAAGTATTTCTTCCATTTATTAATTTATCTGAGACAGAGTTTTACTACATAGCCCAGCTGCACCTAAGTTTGTGATCCTCCTGACTCAGCCTCCCATCTACTAGGACTACAGTCATGTACCACCAGCATGGCCAGCACTTTCTCTCTTTACGTTTCTTTCTCACACATCCTTTTTTTTTTGTTTTGTTTTTTGAGACAGGGTTTCTCTGTGGTTTTGGAGCCTGTCCTGGAACTAGCTCTTGTAGACCAGGCTGGTCTCAAACTCACAGAGATCCGCCTGCCTCTGCCTCCCAAGTGCTGGGATTAAAGGCGTGTGCCACCACCGCCCGACTTTCTCACACATCCTAATCACGGCAAGTGATACTGACTACACATACATTATCTGGCTACCCAGCACACCTTAGAACACCTGTTGTTTACTCTCATCAGCTCCTGACTGGCTGCAGCTCATAACACTGCCCCAACCTTGAAAGAGTCTCATAATATGGATCATTAGCAGAGGAAAAGATAAGAAATCAAAGTGATATTTCCGCTGAATACGTGTCACATTAGCATCATCATAAAACTGAAAGATTTTTAATCATGGGTCATCTGTATTTACCTCCAGAAAGGATCCACATTGGTGTCTGAGCTGTTGAAGTCTTGGAGCACAGGAAACCAAGTTCAAGTTTTAGGTTTCTCTGGATAGTCCAAGAACCAGTAAGACTATAATTCTACATAGGTTATTTCATTTAGAAGTCGTCCTTAGTTTATTGCAGGAAGTATTAACAACCCTTATTTAATATATGAGCTGATATGTGAGTTCGAGACCAGCCTGGTCTACAGAGCTAGTTCCAGGACAGGCTCCAAAGCCACAGAGAAACTCTGTCTCGAAAAACCAAAAATATAAAATAAAAAAAAAAGATATGAGCTGATATATCTCCTCTGTAGTTCATAAATGTGTCAAAATTAGCAATATTCTTGACCAATGGGAATATATTATTAGCCAAAAGCAGTACTCATTTTAGAGCAATTCTCTAGGCCCTTTTCTTTTCTTATAAATGAGGTTTAGTAATTCCTTAATGTTTTGTCATGTAGTCACCACTCTTAACAGTATGTTGCAAGCCAAATTGGAAGAAAGGAGAAGACTGAGAGAAGGGTGAGAGCCTCAGGGAGTTGTGCAGAAGGAGGAGGAGTTTGGCTTTTGGCTGACGTTCTGCTCCAAATAATTTTCCTCCCGTATGGGTGTGGTGCGGGGCTGGGTTTCAAGGTCATGAGTCTTGTGAAGTAAGAAGGAAAACATTGCAATATCTCCATTCTTAGAATGGAGGCTATTTCTAAAGAAGTAGAAGAAATAGTTCTAAAGACTTTCTAATGGGCCTCAGGTTTCTTCTGTAAGAATTATGCCCAGAGCCGGGCGGTGGTGGCGCACGCCTTTAATCCCAGCACTCGGGAGGCAGAGACAGGTGGATCTCTGTGAGTTCGAGACCAACCTCGTCTACAAGAGCTAGTTCCAGGACAGGCTCCAAAGCTACAGAGAAACCCTTTCTCGAAAAAAAAAAAAAAA
>NW_026067903.1:10553523-10554646 GCF_014885135.2 Alexandromys fortis | reverse complement strand
GCAGACATACACACAGACAGAATATTGTATACATAATAAATAAATATTTTAAAAAAAGAAAGAAAATAGAGAGCCCACATCTACTCTGAATAAGCTATCTTCTGTTCTGTAAGTATAAACTGATACACACATATACCAAAGACTTTAAAAAAATTAATAACCTGAGTGGAAAAGACCAAGATGAGCAAAACAAAAAAGGGGGGAAATAAGGCCAATTTGATAAAACAAGGATAAAACAATACTTCTTGAAAAGATCAACATAATATTCTATCTATAAAACTATTTTAGATATTCTCCTAGTAACTATGCAAAATAAACCATCAGAAATGCAAGAGACATCTGAACACACACAATGGTTAGAGGAAAAACAATTAGTACTAAAAGGTTGTGTAGTGGGACCCGTGACTGGTTGCCCACATTCTAGTGGATGGCACCACATCTATGGTACAGGTAGCACTAATTGGACTTGTGAGTTATAAAAAAGAAAGCAAAGATGAAGAAGGCATAAAGTTGGGACATCTAGGAGTTAGAGGGAGGCATGAATGAAGATACAAACTAAATACGTTGGATTCATGCATGAAATTACCAAAGAACATGTTTAAATACTGAAAGGAGTCTCCTAGATCAAAGAAGAAAATCATGAAAGGGAAGGCACATATATAGAGAGAATGTATGATGGGGAAGGAAAACATGAATGGGAAGGTGGTTTACAGACAGAGAAAACAAATGTTGAGAAGGAAAGCATGAATGGGAAGGCGGTATACAGAGGCTCAGTCTAGCGATTCAGCATTTGGTAGATAACATGAAATAGAGGAGGGATTGTTTTTTATTTCATTTTACATTTACATTTACCCCTTCCCTCTTACCTCCCCCCTAGCCTGCCCATCTACTCTTTCCAACAGATAAGGGCTCCCATGGAGAGTTATCAAAGACTGGCACATTTAGTTGGGGTAAGACCAAGTCCCTAGCCCCTGCATTAAGGCTGAACATGGCATCCCATCATAGGAAATGGGCTCATGAATCTCAAATGACTAAAAGACATTTAAGAAACTGCTCAACGTTCTTTTTTTGGATTTTTCCTTTTTTTTTTTTTTTTTTTTTTTTTTGTTTTTAGTAGTCGTTT
>NW_026067903.1:10523197-10548344 GCF_014885135.2 Alexandromys fortis | reverse complement strand
AGAGAAGGAGAGCAATGAAAGATCCTGATAGAGAAAGCCATTATGGGATTAGAGAGGAGAGATTATTAATGAGAATTCCTTAGGACATCAGAATAGATTTTAAGTTTTTGAACTTTTAAGGGTATTGACAAGAATCAAGTAGGATATTTGATAAATAAAACAATATATCCCATAGATAATTCCCCACTGTATTTCAGTTTTCCAAGGCTAAATATAAAATTATAAATGGAGCCGGGAGGTGGTGGCACACGCCTTTAATCCTAGCACTTGGGAGGCAGAGGCAGGTGGATCTCTGTGAGTTCGAGGCCAGCCTAGTCTATAAGAGCTAGTTCCAGGACAGGCTCCAAAGCTACAGAGAAACCCTGTCACAAAAACAAACAAACAAAAAAAACCCAAAAAAGGAAAAACTATAAATGGTGATCTGGGCATGAGGGTGCACCACTGTAATCCCAGCATTTGGAAATCTGAAGCAGGAAAATCAAAATTCCATGATAACATGGTGAGACCTTGTCAGAAAAGTCTAAAGCAGCTGTTCTCTACGTGTGACTTGTAACCTCTTTCGGAATTGAATGACTCATAGAGGTCACCTAAGACCATTGGAAAACACAGACATTTACATTATAATTCATAACAGTGGCAAAGTTACAATTAGAAAGTAGCAAAGAAAACAGTTTTATGGTTGGGGATCACTACAACATAAGGAAATGTATTAAAGTATTAAAGGGTCATAGCATTAAAGAAAGTTGAGAACCCCTGGTCTAAAGGCTTCTAAATAGAAAATCCATTTTCAGAGCGATGAGAACATATTCAACATCAGTTTTCTATGTAGCAATATTGGATATGAGATGATGAAGAAATATATCTAAAATCATTTTTTTGTTTTCTTTTTTATGATACGCTTCCAGGTTGGCCTAAACCTCACTGTGAAGCTCACCCTGGCTTTAAACTGCAGCAGTCCTACTGCATCAGCCTCCCAAGTGCTGGGGCCAGAGAGATGAGCCACGGTGCTGGGGCCAGAGAGATGAGCCACGGTGCTGGGGCCAGAGAGATGAGCCACGGTGCTGGGGCCAGAGAGATGAGCCACCGTGCTGGGGCCATAGAGATGAGCCACCACCTTGGGACTTCATAAACTTTAAAGGGAAATAATTGTGAAATAAGAACTTAGTGTTTTATGTCTGGTTAGGATATCTGACAGTTACAAGAATAAAGAAATATATTTTTAAGCATACAAGAATTCATCTTTCCTGAGAACATTATTTAAATAGGTAGTTTGACAAAACATAGACTAAAACTGAAAATAATGAATAAGAGATTGGAAACAATTAAGCTAAGCTGGGGAAAATCAAAACACAGCTTGTCTAGAAGGATGCAGGAAACCGGACTGTCTGGGGAAGACACAGCTTGATACTGTTTGGCATATCTTCAAAATCTATGGTTCTTTATCAGTCACACAAGAGAGAAATGTCACAGATAGATAACAAGCAATAAAGATTTGTGAGAATGATGGCTTAAATGTAAAGCAAACCAAACAGAATGATTTTAACAGTTGATTGAA
Source organism: Alexandromys fortis (assembly GCF_014885135.2). Lineage (NCBI taxonomy): Eukaryota > Metazoa > Chordata > Mammalia > Rodentia > Cricetidae > Alexandromys > Alexandromys fortis. Next base: position 10,546,789 of record NW_026067903.1, on the reverse strand, counting down.
TGTTTTAAAGGAAGTATTTTTGCTTGATGTTTGGAATGTTGAAGATCTTTGATGGGTATAGGGTTATAAAGTTCGGTTTATAACAAAGCACAATTTTATTTGACTTAACTTACATACTAAACAATATTAACAAGTCATATTATGTACTCGATTATATAAAGTTTTATTTTTGGTTATGAGCCTAGCCTTTAATGGCTGAGCCATATCTCCAGCATCTTTTGTATACAATTTTAAAAATCATTCTGCACAAAATGCCTAAACTTAATTTCCTTACACAATGGATTAAGTGATTTTAATGTAATGAATTCATTTAATATATTATTTGTTTTTCATAAGTTAGGAGGTGCAAGATTGTGAGGAAAGGAGAAGAAGGATGCAAAGGCAGCTTGTAGAATAGGAAGCCACAGTATCCTATCTAACAAATGGGATGCTTAAGAGTATGTTAATTTGCAAGTGTAATCTCTTTTTTTGGGGGGGGGGGTTTCAAGACAGGGTTTCTCTGTGGCTTTGGAGCCTGTCCTGGCACTAGCTCTGTAGACCAGGGTGGTCTCTAACTCACAGAGATCCGCCTGCCTCTGCCTCCCAAGTGCTGGGATTAAAGGCGTGCGCCACCATCGCCCGGCTCGCAAGTGTAATCTCTTGAAGGAAAAGAGCAGCAGTGGTATTACATCCCATGTGTGATTCTGAACAGTTACATATCTTACATTCTTGGTCCTCACCACAATCCTTCAAAGTGCCAAGACCTTCTCCATTTGGAAAACAGAAAAATTAAGTCACAAAAAGTTGCCGGGCGTTGGTGGCGCACGCCTTTAATCCCAGCACTTGGGAGGCAGAGGCAGGCGGATCTCTGTGGGTTCGAGACCAGCCTGGTCTACAAGAGCTAGTTCCAGGACAGGCTCCAAAACCAGAGAAACCCTGTCTCGAAAAACCAAAAAAAAAAAAAAAAAAAAAAAAAAAAAAAAAAAAAAAAAAACAAAAAAAAAAAAAAAAAAAAAAAAAAAAAAAAAAAAAAAAAAAAAAAAAAAAAAAAAAAAAAAAAAAAAAAAAAAAAAAAAAAAAAAAAAAAAAAAAAAGTTAGGGTGTTTCCATACCTAGGAATGGTGGCTGATGACTGAAAATCACACAGATTTGGTTAGAATATATGGGTATGAAATGTAGAAAATATGAAAACAAATTCAGATTCGGTATCAGGATGTAGTATTTAATATCTCAGATACTACAGTAGTTACTAGGAAAATGAGACACAGGAGGCAGAGGGGGTATGTATAGGCTGAAGATGAGGCCACATTCTGAGAAATGCTTGGTTAAGCAGTTTCATCTGTGGATAAACATCACAGAGTATTTCATTTTCATCTGGGTCATTGTAAATTCCTCTCTATTTGCTATGGGTCCTTTTAGGATTTGGGTTGTCTCATTCGCTTCAATGGAGCGGATCCTTGAACAGATTACATAACTGCATTCTTGCTCTTTATGATTGGAGATCGGACTCAATGGGACATGCTTGACTGACAAGAAATAACCAGCACTGATTTTCCCACCTCTGTGGTTTTTCAATCATCTTAAATTTTCCTCTAAGTATTAACCCCTTTTACTTTCAACATGAACAGTAGATTTTACATACTTAGGAGCTGTGCCAAGAAAATATAAGACTAAACTGAACTGAATGAACATAAGAGAAAAACTGAAAAAAAAAAAACATGGTAAGCAAAATACTTGAGGTTGCTTTTGAATAGCACAGCATATTGTTTCTAGCAAACATTTAAAATTTTTTATTTGATTTTTTGCTTATTTAAAAAATCATTGTCAACTGATATAAACCTCAGTTTACCATACTTTTTTTAAAAATTTATTTATTTATTATGTACACAATATTCTGTCTGTGTGTATACCTGCAGGCCAGAAGAGGGCACCAAACCTCATTACAGATGGTTGTGAGCCACCATGTGGTTGCTGGGAATTGAACTAAGGACCTTTGGAAGAGCAGGCAATGTTCTTAACCTCTGAGCCATCTCTCCAGCCCCCAGTTTACCATACTTTTAAAAATATTTATTTTTTGGATGGAGCTAGAAAACATTTTGAGTGGAGCTAGAAAACATCATTTTGAGTGAGTCAACCCAGACACAGAAAGACAATTATCATATGTACTTACTCATAAGTGTTTTTAAACATAAAGCAAAGAAAACCGGCCCACAAATCACCATTCCAGAGAACTTAGACAACAATGAGGACCCCAAGAGAGACATACATAGATCTAATCTACATGGGAAGTAGAAAAAGACAAGATCCCCTGAGTAAATTGGGAGTATGGGGACCTTGGAGGAGGGTTGAAGGGGAGGGGAGAGGCAGGGAGGGAAGCAGAGAAAAATGTAGAACTCAATAAAAAAAGAAAAAGAAGGCTTTTTCTTTAAAATTAAAAAATATTTATTTTTATTTATGTGTATTGGTGTTTTACTTGCATGTGTCTGGGCACAGAAAATATTTTAAATAAAATCAAAGAAGAAAACTTCCCAAATATAAAGAAAGATGCCTATCAAGGTGCAAGAGGCATACAGAACACCAAACAGACAGGCCAGTAAAGAAACTCCTGTGATATAATAATATAATAATTAAAACACAAATTGTACAGAACAAAGGAAGAGTAATAAAGCTCAAGGGTGTACTAGTCAGGGTTCTCTAGAGTAAGAGAATTTTCTATCTATCTATCTACTTACTTATCTATGGAATTTATTAGAATGACTTACAGGCTAATCCAACAATGGCTGGCTGTGAATAGAAAGTCCAGGAATGCAGTAGCTGCTCAGTCCACAAGACTGGATGTCTTAGCTGGTCTTCTGTGTGCTGGAATTCCAAAGAAGCAGGCTCTAATGCTAGTGCTAACAAGGTGAGGGCAAGCAGTCAAAAAGCAAAAGCTTCCTCTTCTATGTCCTTATACAGACCGCCAGCAGAAGCTGTGGCCCAGATTAAAGGTGTGTCTTCCTTCCTCAAGATCTGCGTTGAAGGTATGTCTTCCTAAAGGACTCTAGCAGGCGCTAGCATGGCAAACATGGCACTGTTGGGTTTTGTCTTTTCCCATTTCCACTCCCCTGCTAAACTGTTAGATTACATACCTAAAGCTAGCCACCAAGGTCTAGTCCCTATTTGACCACTTCAGTTTGCCTGGCTCTTTTCGGAGACTGATCACCAAGGTCCAACTATCAAAAGATCAAGGTCCAGCAATCAAAATTCTTTATTTCACTGACCTCACTTTTTCCCTCTTGAAATTAACCGCAAAGCTAGATTCAGCCACCTTGTCTCTTTGCTTAATAAAGGATCTCTTTGTGTTTGGTTTGTGCTTGGAAATTGGTGTTTGGCTGTGGTCTACGCCCCTCCTGAGACCACCCTGATCATCCTCACCAGGCGCCCTGGGGCAAGAGAATGGCTTTCCTTAAGCAGCTGTGCTGTGGTTTGCTACTTGTGACTAGACCACTTGTCCTCAATAGATTTCCCCTGAGCAGAACACGCCAGAAGTTTGTTATTGTCACCTCTGAAGAAAGTTGCTCTCAGCAAGGTTAAGCCCTCCCCCCCCAACACTTGCCTGATGCTTATTCCAAGAAGAAACAGCTATGCAAGCCCAGGAACCAGGAGCACAAGATCTTCGACAGGAAGAAGAAATACTACTAGGTTATAGAGTAGTAGAGCAGGGTGGAGCAGAAAACTGTAGACTTGCAGATTTTGCCAAAGATCAAAGCTGTTGCTCTGCTCCAGGTCTACCTGCAATCTCAAGTCTCTCTGACAAACGGAGTGTGAATCCCCACCAACTGATTTCTTAAATTGCTAACAACATAATTAAACAGATTCATATGTTTAAAAAAATAGCTCTCTACATTAACAGTCTCAATTCCCCAAAAGACACAGACTAACAAATTCAATTAGAAAACAGAGTATCTTTATGCTTCCTCAAGAAACATTCCTCACAATCAAAGACGGATACCATGTTTGGGCGAAATGATGGAAAAGGTACTCCAAGCAAGCAGAACCAAGAAGTAATTAGCCACAACAGACTTCAGAGCAAAACTAATCAGAAGAAGGAAAAAGAAAGCCCAAGAAGACATTACAAGTCTAAAAGTTTTGTAACAAATGCAAGAGCATCCAGTTTCATAAAGGAAACAGCAAAACACCTAAAAATGTATTTTTCTTTAACACAATGATGGTGGGCAACTTCAATATCCTACTCTTGCCAGTAGACAGGTCATCCAGACAAAAACTAAACAGAAACTCTGGAGCTACAAAACATCATAAATCAACAGGACGTAACAGACACAAAAAATTACACTCAAATTCTAAAGGATATTCTGTCTTCTCAGTAGCCCATGGAACTAACTCCAAAATTGACCATATTTTTGATAGGAACCAAGTATTAAAAGAAATACAGGAAAACTGAAATAGGATTCTACATCCTACCTGACCACCATGACTTAAAGTCGGGTACCAACCACAATAGACCCAGTAGAAAGCACAGAATTTTGTGGAAACTAAACAACTCTTTACTGAATGAGAACTGAGTCAAGATAGAAACCAAGAAGGAAATTAAAAACTTTTAAGAATTGGATGAACATGGAAACACAACACAGGAAAGCCTATGAGATACAAGCAAGGCAGCCCAAGGAGGAAATTTCATAGCACCAAGTGCCTACGTAGAAACTGAAGAGTTTTATATTGATAGCTTTATGATACACTCAAAACTTTGGAAAAAGAAACAACACCTGAAAAGAATACACGGGAAATAATCTACCATGGGCTGAACTAATGAAGTAGAAATGTAGTAATGAAGTAGAAGTAGAAATATGCAAAGAATCAGTGAAATAAAGAACAGATTTTTGGGGAAAAAACAATAATATTGACCAAACTTTAACCAAATTAACCAAAAGAAAGAGAAAGATGATACAAATGACTAAAATTAAAGATGAAAGGGAGACATGAGGAAGTTCAGAGAATTACCAGTACATACTTTAAAAATCTGTATTCTGGCTTTTTTCCTCTTCTGGGATGGTGCTTAGAGGCACTCGGAATGTTCCAATGGTCCAGCATTTGACATAACATCGTGGGCTTACCTATAATACAGCCTCTAACAAACTAGGCTCTCCCAAACCCCTGGCAACAGGATTGTTTACCTTATACCAAAAAGGTTGCATTGTATCTCTGGATTTTTTTCCTTTTCTTACTTCTGTAATCTTTCACTCTTACTCTGTGGCTGGCTGTGTGGCTGTGGCCCCTAGCATCCTCCTTTCCTTGTTCTCTTGCTCCTCCCTCCTTCCCAGATTTTTCATTCTATTTATTTTCTCTGCTTGCCAGCCCCAGTTATACTTTCTCCTGCCTTGCTAGTGACCATTCATCTCTTTATTAGACCATCAGATGTTTTAGACAGGCACAGTAACACAGCTTCACAGAGTTAAACAAATGCAACACAAACAAAAGCAATGCCCCTTAAAATAATATTCCCCAGCATAGATCTGCTTCTCTCACCTTTCTAAAAACTCAACTCCATATGGGATCAAGAACCTCAGCATAAGACCAGAACCCCTGAATGTGATAGTCTCCTTCAGTTCCACTCCTGTGGAATTTGTTGCCCAAGGTGGAGTTCCTTGCCTCAGGACAACTTTGGCTTAGGTTACAGGCTTTGACCTGTATCTGTAAATCCTGGTCTGGACTTCCTCCTACAGAAGTCCCTGGGCTGGAGTTGGACCTGGAAAGGCTTCTGGTTCTGGTCTACTGCCTCGGAGGTCCCAGGCTTGGGTGCGCCCAAACATGTAGAGGACATGCTTAACTTCCTCAGAGGTCTCAGTCTTACGCTGGGACCCGCGGGGTTCCAGGATCCTGCCTATTCCCTTTGATGTCCCAGACAAATGCCCGAATCTACATGGGACGTGGCTCAGGCCTACTCTCTCTGAGGTCCCAGACTCTTCTCTCTCTGAGGTCCCAGACTTTTGCCTGGCCCTGCTGAGATCTCTGGTTCCTGCCTATTCCCTTGGAGGACCCAGATTCACTCACACCCAGGCTGACAGAAGTCCTGGCCCCGGCCTAGTTCCTGGGAGGTCCTAGACTAGCCCAGACCCACCAGGGTGTTGGCTTAGGTCTACTCCCTTGAAGGTCTCTGATTCACGTCTGGACCCTTAGCAGTCTCTGGCTCTGGCTCACTCAGCAGTTACTCCCCTGTACCTGTTTCAGTGGAGATTGTTGACTCTGGATCTGGTTTCTGGCTCAGTCCTGATCTGCCTGTGTCCAGGGACTGGATTTGCTCCAGGCTTCTGCTCCTGGTGGAGCTTGTTGTCTCTGTGTCCTAGGTTCAGTCCCACTCTGGTTCCAGTTCCAGTGGAGATTTCAGACTCTGAGTCAGGTTGTTGGCTCAATCCTGGTCTGCCAACGTCCCAGGACGGTGTTGGCTCCCAAGGTTGGATTTGCTGCTGGCTTCTGCTCCCCATGGAGCTTGCCTCTGTGTATTTTTTTTGGGACTGAATGGCTGTGGGACCAGGCAGGACAGAAAGTTCTGTCTACAATTGATACTACATTCTATCTCCACTTCATTGGAAAATCCTCTCTTTCCCTCCCTGGTCCCTTACTAGCTACCCAACCTCTGTGAATATTCTGAATGAAGCACACATATCTAAAGCTTAAGAGTTAACATCTCAATATAAGGGAAAATGTGTCATATTTAACTTTCTGGGTTACCTCAATCAGGATGAATGATTCTAGATCCATACATTTACCTAAAAACTTCGTAATTCTTTTCTTAACAGATGAATATTATTCAATTGTGTAAAGGTACCACATTTTTATTATCCATTCATCAGTTGATGGACATCTAGGCTAGTTCTAATTTCTTGGTTTTATGAATAGAGCAGCACTGAGCACAGATGAACAAAGTACTATGCAGTAAGATGTAGTCTTTTGACTCTATTCCCAAAGGTAGTATAGATGGATCTTGTGGTAGGTCTGTTTTCAGCTTTTAAAAGAACCCCCACGCTGATTTCCTTGATGGCTATTCATTCCATTTTACACTCCCATCAGCAGCAAATGAATGCTCCTCTTTCCCCACATCTTCACCAAGAATCTGTTGCAATTCATTTTCTTAATCTTGTATATACTAATTTGGGTAAGATGAAATCTCAAAGTGATGCTCATTGCATTTTCCTGGTGGCTAAGGATATTGGACATCTCTTTAAGTGCTTCTCATCTATTTGTGTTTCACCTTTTAAAAACTATTCACTTACATGCTTGATTTTAAATTGGATTATTAGTTTTCTTGACGTTATGTTATTTTAGTTTTGTATATGTTCTAGATACTACCTCTCTGTCAGATGTAGGTTAAAATTTTTTTACCCTTTCTCTAGGCTACCTCGTTGCTTGAATAATCCCAGATAGTCAAATCAACTTTTAGCAAAAAGAACTATACTAAATGCATTACCATACCTGATTTCAGTCTATATCAAAAAAACCATAGTAATGACAACAGCGTGGCAGTGACACAAGAACATGTAGAACAATCAACTAGAACAGAGGACCAAGAGTCAAGGTGATGCTACTACAGCTGCCTGTTTTTTTCTCTCTTCAGAAAAAATGACATATTATTAATGTGTGTGTGTGGGTGTGTGCACGTGCACACATACATGTGTGTACATACAATGCCCACAAAGGCCAGAATGGGGCATGGGGGTCTCTGGAACTGGAGTTAGAAGTTGTAAGATGCCCAACATGAATCCTGGGAACTGTACTCCAGTGCCACTGAAAAAGCAGGATGTGCTCTTAACCACTGAGGCATCTCTCCTGCTTCTATTTGTCTGATTTTTTGGCAGAGGTGCTCCATGGGTTATCTTGTATCATCTTGACTTAAGCTAGAGTCCTCTGAGAAGAGGGTGCCTCAATTTAGGAAGCACCTCCATCATATTGGCCTGTAGACAAGTCTGTGAGGGCATTTTCCTGATGAATGATTGATGTGGGAGGTCTCAGCTCACTGTGGATGGGGCTACCCTTGAGAAGATGTATTTAAATACAAGCTGAGTGGGCCACGAGGAGGCAGCATTGCTCCATTTCCTCTGCTTCAAGTTCCTGCCTTGACTTTCTGCTCTGACCTCCCTTGAACTGTGACTGTTAGCCAGATAAGCCTTTTTCTCCTTGTGTTGATTTGAATGAGATGTCCCTCATATTCTCAGGCATTTGAGTGGCACTGTTTCAGTGTGTTTAAAAGGTTTGGTCCTGCTAGAAGAAGTATGTCATTGACGGTGGTCTTCAAGATTTCAAAAGCCAAATCAAAAGCTCTGTTTCCAATGTGATGTCTCTGTTTCTTGTTTGTCCTTTGAGATGTGAACCCTCAGCTTCCAGTCACCTGTCTACCTCTTTCTGTCATGCTGTCTCTATCATTATAGACCTTAACCCTTTGGAAAAATCAAATCCCAAATGAACCCTCTTTCTTTACGCTGCCTAGGTCATGATGTTTTATCATAGAAATGGAAAAGTAGCAAATATACTTCCAAGTTACTTTCAATCACATCATTTATCATAGCAGTAGAAACATAAGGCATAATTGGGACTAGGGTGTGAACTGTTGCTGGGGAAGACCTAGGGATGTTGTTTTCAGGAGGATTGGGAAGTGTTTAGACTAGAAAAGCCATTGGATGCTTCCTTCTCCCATGTTGTTTTTGGTCAGTGTATTTTTATCACAGCAATAGAGAAACAAATTAGGAATGACATCAAACACACACTGGAAAAAAGACAGCATCTTCAACAAATGGTGTTGGAAAAGCCAGATGTTCAAATCAATCAGAATCATAACATAATAGCTGAAAGTCTGAAACTGCTAGATGAAAAGGAAGGGAGTACTCTGTGAGCTGTAGTCATACGTAATGACCTTCTAAGTAGGTCTTTAGTTGCTCAATCAGTAAGGCCAACAATTAACAAATGGGATCTCATGAAATTAAAATGCTGTATATCAAAAGAAAACAAAGAGGCAGCCTACAGAATAGGAGAAAAATTGCCAGCTATATATCTGATAGGTTAATGCATAGGATATACAGAGTACCCCCAAACCAAACAATAAAAAACAGGCTATATATTTCTTAAATTGTGAGGAGCCATTTCCCTCCTAAAAATCATTACAGGAACCATCACTCTGGGGAGTCTGCAGAGAACCCCACACCTATAATTGTGTTGAGAATCGTTCTATTGACAAAACCTGCCCCACACCCAATTAGCTGTTCTCTGTTAGCGGAACCCGCCTCACATTCCAGCTATCCAGGGAACTAGGTGTGGCAACTCGTGACTTCTTGGGTGACTTCTTGGCCTACCTGACCGAACCGTAACCTCCTGGCCTACATGACCGGGACCATGCGGTGAGATCCCGTGCCCTGCCCCCAAGCCCTCATCCAGGGGCTATATAAGCAGCAACCAGGACCCTAATAAACGGAGGCTGTGACAAACTTAGCATGGCCTCCTCCTTGTTTCCTAGCCCATTTCTCTTCCAGATAGTACCCCTCTGTGACCCTGGAATAACTGATTGCAGGGTGGGTTATAAACCCCTAGACTGAGTAACCCACCAACACAATTGACAGTGGCTCCCAACCCAACGCAATCGACATTAAATTATTTCAAGGGTTACCTCTTCAAAGAGAGGAGTGTTACAGTAGCATTGAGGGCCCATTTGGAGAGAGTTACCTCCTATCCAAATAATGGAGTCTGCTCCTGGGTGAAGGCCTTGATTTCTGAGCGTACGAATCAATCCACTTAGGCAGATCAATCACCTGGATAAGGCAGGTTCACCTAAGACATGCTTTTGAGATGGGGGACTTAATTAATTGTAATGTGACAATGTTCTTTTCCTTTCTAGAAAATATGACCCTGATGAAGCTGCTACAAAGCTGGCATGTGATTCTATAAGTCCTAAGAAAAGTATAACTTTTCCTTTTTCTTCTCATCTGTTCTTTTCTTTTGAGTGCTGCCCAGAGCCCAAGAATGCTTTTTCTGTACTTTGGAATTTTTCCTGCTTTCTCTGAGGCCCTCCTCCCTGCCGTGTGGCTGACTTCCATTCTGGCTTAACTCAACAGACACGACTTCTTTTCTTTTTTTTCATCATCCTTAATATCTAGGCACCTGTCAAGATTTACAGCTTGACTTCCCTGGGATTTTTCTTTTAAGCTTGAGCAAAACCATCCTTTAAAACTTAAAGGAGGGGCTGGAGAGATGGCTCAGAGCTTAAGAGCATTGCCTGCTCTTCCAAAGGTCCCGAGTTCAATTCCCAGCAACCACATGGTGGCGCATAACCATCTGTAATGGAGTCTGGTGCCCTCTTCTGGCCTGCAGGCATACACACAGACAGAATATTGTATACATAATAAATAAATACTTTAAAAAAAAAACTTAAAAGGAGAGGGAGGGGTAGAGATCTAAGCAGAGAGTTCTCAAAAGAAGAAATACAAGTAGTTCATAAACATTTTTTAAATGTTCACTATCATTAAACACCAGGGAAATGCAAATTAAATCTTCTGTGAGATTCCATCTCACACTGGTCAGCATTGCTATCATCAAGAAAATAGATGGCAAATGATGGATGTGAGGAAAGAGGAATGCTTATTCCCTGATGGGATAAAAGTAAATTGGTGCAACCACTATGGAAACTAGTCAAGATTCCTCAAAAATTTAGAATTAAAAACAACCATATGAGCCGGGCGGTGGTGGCACATGCCTTTAATCCCAGCACTCGGGAGGCAGAGGCAGGTGGATATCTGGGAGTTCGAGGCCAGCCTGGTCAACAAGAGCTAGTTCCGGGACAGGCACCAAAGCTACAGAGAAACCCTGTCTCGAACACCCCCCTCAAAAAAAAAAAAAAACAACCATATGACCCGCTATACTGTCCCTCACCACATACCTCCAAGGATTCTGTGTCATAATAAAGAAATAATTGCTTACCCATGATCATTATTGGCTTATTTACAATAGCAAGAAGTAGAATCAACATTGATGTGCATTAACTTATTGGCAAATAATGAAAATGAGGTACATATACAAAATTCAACTGCAGAGAATAATGAAATTATGAAATTTACAAATAAATGTAATAGGATTGAAAAAAGTATACTAAGTGAGGTAACCGAGGTCCAGAAAGACAATTACTGAGTGTTCTCCCTCATATGTGGATCTTAGATTTGAATATTTAGTTGTGTGTGTTTAACTTGGTGTAGCTATAGATGCCAGGAAGCTAAAATGAGGCCATGGAGAAATGCTTTAAAGAAGATGGATAGTAGAATTTAGGTAACATGCAGCTAGAGATGGGGATATAAGAGGTAGAAAGGCTTAAGTAGGGATAGGAGTGGGCTGAAGGGGATACATGGGAGTGGTGATAGGGGTTGAACAAAATCAATAGGATATGAGAAAAAACATATGATAACCAAGTATTTTGTAAATTAGTTAAAAATTGGTTTTGATTCTCCCTGCTCCATTTGCTGGATAATGTCATTCCTAGAAAACACAGAGTATTACAAAACAAGCCACAGAGGCAGGTTTGGGATTACACCATATGAGCTGTTTGTATGGGAGGCCCCAGTGGTTTCCAGTAATACAGGCTCTTCCTGTCCCATGTGATTGCACATCAGAACTAGAGAAGACCCTTTTGCTGACGAAACTTCACACTTTGGTGCCAAGATATTAGGAAATCATGCTGGAACTGGGTTGGATGTTTCCTCTCTGGTTTTTGTAGTGTTGGAAGGCACTGCTGGGGGGAAAGTCATCATTGGTCTTACTAAGCTCTGAAGCTTTTTCTGAAGCTTTTGAACACAATCATAACCTGCCAGGCAAGATGTGTCACGTCTGCAATACTGGAATAGTGGTTATGGGGGCAACCAACCACATTCTGGTTAAATTTTAGGCCCTCCCCACTGTGGAGGCCCACAGAAGTGGATCCTTTCCACCTTGACTAAAAGTCAGAGAGTTTGGACCTTTTCTTGCTCCTTCAAAGTTATACAACAGGATGCTTGACCTAAAGTGCGGTTACAGGATGTCTTGCCTAGACAAAAGGATGTTTTGACCTAGGGTGTAGTTACTTGATGTTTTGAGATGTGAGGAGGAAATTACTTTGATTGGGATATGTAAGAATTTTGAGTAATAAACTTGGGTCAGATCACAGTAGTCACTGGATGCCCTCCTGATTCCATCTGTCTTCTGTTGTCTGTTTCTCAATCCTCCTTCCTCCCTCCAAGGACGGATAAGTTGGGCAGAATCCTGAGTCTCCACAGAAAGAACTTTAACCTGATACAGTAACCCTTGTCATTTCCCATGGATAGGGAGGTCTTAGGCACTTTAGGAGGGAGTCTGGTGTAGATTTTTCTGAAAGGAGTGTTATTTGTTATTTTTCTGTTGCTGTGATAAACCACCATCATCAAAAGCAACTTAGGGGGAAGTGAGTTTATTTTGGCTAATGATTCTAGAAAGATGAGTCCCTCACAGTTGGAAAGCAGGGCATCTAGTAGACATGATGGCGAGAAGCAAGTGTAGTGTTAACGTTTTTGGTTAGTGCAGGCTTTATTATGATATTTCATACACATTATACTTTGATCATACTCACCTCCCTTTATATATATATATATATACACACACACACACACACACACATATATATATATACACACACACACACATATACACCCTGTTTTTCTCAATTTGGACACATGGTATATATTGTGACTTCAATGACCCTGAAGATGAGGGGAGCAGGCTTTTGTTATATTTAAGGAACTGAACTCATCCACAAATGCTTTGATACAGTTACAAAGTTTTTCATTTTATGGCAAACCAGTGTAAATTCAGTAAAAACAGATTCTGATTTAATACCTAAAATGTGTGGCACTTTTAATGATAAGGAATAGAGGAAAGCCAAAACCATGGGACAGACTTAAACAGTTGCAAACAAAAAGTCCGATCAGAGAAAATTAAATCCAGCTAGTACTCAAGGAAGTGCAACATCAAATCCTCAGGTCCCCGATTCCTTGATAACTTGAAAAGGCGAATGAGACGGCATTATCCATGCTGTTTAATCAGTTCCCTATTTCAAGAAAGCTCATTGGTATAGGAGAGGCACGCCATTGCATTGCATAGCATGATCTGAAAGTGATGGGCAGGAAAATGAGCTGCCAGAGATGTTTCGCCACTGTTTAAGATCACGCATTCCCATGCCATGATACCCATACCTAGGCCACAAACTAACATTTGGAATAGACACTTTGAAAGTATTTAGTGTTAGTCACAGTGTTTGTCTTGATAGCACTTGGTACAAGTCATTTCAATGGATGAAAGTGAAGATAAAGTTTTGGGGGAAAGAACTACTTTTTCTTTCGTTTTGGTAAATTATGAAATACAAAGCCTTATTTTGTACAAGAAACTTTTTTTTTTTTCGAGACAGGGTTTCTCTGTGGTTTTGGAGCCTGTCCTGGAACTAGCTCTGTAGACCAGGCTGGTCTCGAACTCACAGAGATCCGCCTGCCTCTGCCTCCCGAGTGCTGCTGGGATTAAAGGCGTGCGCCACCATCGCCCGGCCTATGTACAAGAAACTTTTATTTGTATTCTGTATACTAAAAATAAGTAAGTAAATAAATAAAGGTAACCTTGTAGTTTAGGAAAGAGACCTCACCTCTTCCCAACCCTCTGTGGGACAGCTACTAAAGCTCTGCTCTAGTTTATTCTACACCAAGCCATAAAAGTACAAGGACAGCATGACAGAGTAAAACCAAACTGCTCTCTAGCAAAAATAAACATGAGATTTCAGATTCAATGGTAAAAGTTTATCTATTTAATGATTTTGATCTTGGGAAGTAGGTGGTAAGTTTTCCCTCTCTTTCACTATGCATAGGTTTGAGAGGCTTTACAGCCTATCACCCCTTCATCTTCCTTTCCTTTTCTCTAGCCTGGGCTATTAAACTGATGGGGAACCTAGGCCAGCAAGCAAGAGAATGGACGTGGGATGGAGAGATGGTTAAAACTGCCCACAGCCTTGCCATGTCTAGAATTACTTAGGAGACAAACCTCAGGGCATGTCTATGAGGGAGTCTCTGTGCTGACTAATTGAGATGGTCCCCTCAGCTATAGCTAGGATGGGGCAGAGTTCCACCTACACCAACAGCTGGGGTGGGAGCACAGTTCCACATACACTAACAGCTGGGATAGGGTAGAGTTACACACATCAACAGCTGAAATGGGGGCACAGTTACACACACCAACAGCTGGAATGGGGCACAGGTCCACCTACACCAACAGCTAGAATGGGGGGCACAGTTCCACACACACCAACAGCTGGAATGGGGCACAGTTCCACCTACACCAACAGCTGGGATGGGAGCACAGTTCCACACACCAACAGCTGGTAGAGCTCTTTTCAGAAACAACCACCCAGGCATAACCAGCAAAGTTACATTTATTAAATACAGAAAGAAAGGGAGGGGCTGAGGGAGGAAGGGAAGGACAAATAGAGACAGCCCAGATAATAGGATAAGGGTACAGTTTTCTATGGGAAGTCTGTTAGGTTTCTTTCCAATGGGTATGGATGAGACCTTGGTGGTTCTCAAGTTATGGGTCTAAATATCACTTAGAACCCATATCCTTTACTTTTTAATACTTCTCAGAGAAATACTTTACAACAAGATTAAAATAGAAAGAATTTTCTTGGGCTGGAATGATGGCTCAGTGGTTAAGAGCACTGTTCTTCCAGAGGTCCTGGGTTCAACTCCCGGCACCCACATGGGAGCTCACAACTGTCTCTAACTCCAAGATATGACACCCTCACACAGACATACATGTAGGCAAAATACCAATGCAAATAAAAAAATAAATAAAAATTTTTAAAAAGAATTCTTGTCCTGCAAGCAAAATTGTAAGGTAGATTTACGAAGGTTATTGTTTGGGTTTAGAAAAGAGAGCAGAGTGCTAGAAACTTAAGGTCATACATCATTTGGGTCCAAGTAATCACAGTTTATTTTCTTTCCTTGATAATATGTCATCTGGAAAACATATATTGTCTCCATTGGCAATTATTGTTTTATCAGTGGTGCTTATGTTCTCTGTCTTCATCATCAGTACTGGCAAACCAGACTTTCTCAGGCTTTCCTCTTACTTCCACTGTCTTAGTCAGTGTAACTATTGTTCCAATGAAACACCAAAACCAAAGTAACTCGGGGACAAAAGGGTTTATTTGGCTTCCATATCACTGTTCATCATTGAAGGAAGTCAGGAGCCCTGGAGGCATGGGCTGCTGCAGAGGCCATGGACACGTGTTTCTTCCTGGCTGCTCCACCATGACTTGCTCAGTCTTCTCTCTTATAGAACCTAGGACTTCTAGCACATGGACAGCATCACCACAGTGCACCAGGCCCTCCTCCGTCATCACTAATTAAGCCTGCCTATAGCCCAATATTACTGAGGCATTTTCTCAGCAGTGACTGTAGTGACTCTTGCTTGTGCTACCTGGAATAATAGAATGGCCTGCAGAAATAGTTAAAGCATAGTAGGTCATTGCCATTAGCAACCTCACCACAAGCTGAAATTGGTCCCTTTCCATCCACATGGTCCCCTGACCCCAAAAGTATGCGTTGCATCATTTCTTCCTTAAACCAAGAGGCCTGGGGCAATGACTCCTGCCAGACCTTGTCAGCAGTGTTTCCTCCAGTTAAAGACAGGAAGCATCATCTTCCTCCAGCGGTCATAAAACCCCTTCTGCCTTCAGGAAATTATACTCAAGCCTTTCAATGTGAGGAGAGCAAGTGGTTCCCACAGACAATGGAACTGGGGCCATGAAGGCCAGTGTCTCAAAGAGATCCTGTAAGAGTGCCCTGGGGAGCCCCAAGACAACTCAAAGCTCAAAAACAAATCACTGGCAATTTCAAGTCAGCTTTGTTCTGGTGGTTGATTGATACTCAATTGTTGATCAATTATATTTATTACAGCCCGACAAAGACTTGATAATCATACCCAAGAGGCTATCAAGGTGAAACCTGAACTGAACCCCACTAGCAAGATGGTTTGGGAGAACAAATTTATGTTAGACATGACTTTGGCTGAAAAAGATAGTCTCTGTAATTCTGGGAGAACAATATTACCCTTCATCCAATGTCAACAGAGCTCCAGATATGACCATTACCAGAAAACTCAGAAGGAGACAATGTAAGTCCTGGTCTCTGGCCTTCATCTTTGGAGGCCCCATCCTTGTGTCCCCGGAGGAGGATCAAGGCAGCCCACCAAAATCTTGACCACTCCTCCGGAAAGTCCCTCATGGTCCTCACAGGGCACAGAACTGCAGGATTTGGCATTTGTCCTGGTGAGTTTTGAGCCAAGCCATACCTCTGTTATTCCCTATTGGAATGGGAATGCTTATTCTTTGATAATGTCTCTTGGATGTTTGTGATTTGTTGTTGTTGTTTTGTTTTATAGGTAGCCACAGGTAAGGCATTACCTTGAGTGTCAGAAGATACTTGGATTTTGAATTCCTAGACAGTGCTGGAACTGTTAAAGACTATGGGAACTTTTGAAGTTGGACTGAATATATTCTGCACAGTGAGATCGCCATAAGCTTATGGGAATAAGAGATGAAAACTGTGACCTAAAAGTAACATTTGGCTGCAAGATTGACAGGTGTTGACTTGTGATGGTTAATACTGATTGCCATTGTCAACTTGAAAGGATCTATACTTACCTAGGAGACAAATCTCTGGGAATGCCTTTGAGGAACTTGCTGGATTGTATTTATTGAAGTGAGACAATCCACACTAAATAGAGGAGGCATCATTCCATAGGCTGGAACAATAGGATGAATACAACGGGGAAAGTGAGGGGAGTACTACCTTTCATCAGTCTCTGCTTCCTGACTGTGGACACGATGTGACCGGATGCCTCACGCTCCTGTCGCCATGCCTTCCCAACCGTGATGGACAGTAACCCGGAATAAACCTTTCCTTCCTTCTAAACTGACTCTTGTCAGGTACCTGGTGACAGCAACAAGAAAGGTAACTAATATAGATGGAAGCATTGCAGGAGCATGAAGGGAGGAGGGAAAAGAAGTCTATTGACAGCCTAGCTGTGAGAGAGGGAAAAAGGATGGACTCCAAGAGAAGGAAGCTTTTAGGCAGATCTGCTACAAATTCAGGACGAACGATTAAAAGGCAGGGTATCCTGCACCCTGATGTGCTGAGAGTTCCTGAACACTTTTCACTTTGTAAAAGAAAAGAAGGCAGAATGGAAATTGATCAGAACATGTTAAGAAACTGTTGCCAAAAGAATTTTTTCAGGTGAAGCTAGTCCTAGGAGGCCGAAATTGACTTTGGGAGAATTAAATGATGTTGCATAGCGTGAGCCAAAACCTTCTGAGTTAAGATTAATTAGCTTTACAGAGTTGGAATTGATTAGTAGAGTAGCCCTATTGATTTTGAGGTTAAACATAGCACTCAGTCAATTACTCATTATATTTACTGCTCTAAATTACAGCTTGAACTGTTGAAGAGTGTTAAGAATAATAAGACAAACTCAACGACTATGGATATGTTTGCTTTTCAGCTGTCAATGCTAGCCATTGATCTGTTTAAACAACCAAGTCCTTCTCATTGTTGTTACTGTCTATTAAAAACAGGAATCTGCATGTCCTAACAGGTACTCAGACTAAACAGTTTTATAAAAAATGGAACAACTGACAGGTGCTGGGGGTGTGCAGGGAAAAGAGAACCCTCATTCACTGTTAATGGGATGGCAAACTGGTACAGAGATTGTGGATATCAGCATGGAGAATTCTCAAGAAGCTAAAACTAAACCTGTCATATGAAACAGCTCTAACCACTCTTTGGCATATACCCAAAAGACTCAGCATTCCCCTTTACAGGTACTTGTTTAGCCATGTTTATTTGTTGAATTATCTCGATTCGGGAAATAACCAGGCTAGCTAAACGATATAACAATTATATTTTTATTTATTATAAGGGACAAATGAAACAGGAATGAGAAGTCCAAGTTCAGCTGTGTTGGGAGGGAATCACACAGAGAAAGCACACCAGGGCCTCGTACTGTTTTTTTCTCTGGGTCCCAGAAAGCCACACCCTAACTTGGCCCCACCTCTTCAAGATAATTGGTTGACAAAGATTCCCCATCACCCCCCCCCCTTTTAGTCTAAATAAGAGAGTTCCAAACCCAATATAAAACTATATACAATAGGAACAGATATCAAGTATAAAATTACAACCAACATAAACAATATTAAGCAAGGAACACATGATAAATGTTTTAATAAACATTCTACTCTAAAGAGTCTAAGTCTTGCATCGGAAATAGACTTGGCTAAATTATAAGAGGAAGGTAACCCCTGAAAACATACAAATAAGAACCTACACCAGTTGAGAAGATCATATTTAGAGGCCATGAATTTGGAAGAGAATGGGAGGAGTATGTGAGAGGGTTTGGAGGGGGGAAGGGAAGGAAAAAACATTACAATATTATACTCTAAAAAAAAAACCAGCAATAATCAGGATGTAGAGCTTAAATTTAATTAATTATTTTCCTTATATTGTTTATCTACACTTTAAAAAGCAAAAAAAAAACCAAATATATTTAAATATTTCAATATTATCTGCAGCCATAGCTCAGTTGTTCTTTAATTTTGCCACTGAACACTGACAGGCTGAGCCAATATACTACATTTGAGAAATTTCCATGTGTAGTTTATTTTTCACAAAAGCCTCAAAACCCTTTTCCATCTCCGTTAGCATTCCCTCTCACCTTGGAGGTGGGTAGGAGGTGAGGCAGACGCTGAGCGAGGGCATCAGCATTCCTTCTTGCGGGCTGTGCACAGGATGCAGCTTTAACTGTTCGTGCCTGGAACAGTCCTCAGGATTGTCTGCAGTGAGCAAATTCGAGGAATTCCCAGATTGTTAGGTTTGAGCTAGGGACTAGCCATACCCCATTTCTCTGTACTCTTTCAGTTGCTAGAGGACAGCTCATCAGGAAGAGGGTCTGTCTGTGAGTTTGTGACAGGCTCCCTGGGAATTCCAGACTTGAGGAAAGAAATGCTAACTCCCACAGCTTGGTTCAACTGCTTTCTGGAGCGGATCTCTCTATTCCCAGCAGTCAGTCCTCACAGTCGATTAGACTCTGGGATCCCTGCTGCCGCTGGACGAGGTCAATAGCAGTCTGAGTCTGTACAGCAAACTCCCAGGTGTCGCGATTCAAGGTTATTTATTGCCAGGTACCAAGCAACATAGAAATCCGGGACATCAGAGGAATAAGGCATATACCTACCTCATCCAGGGAATAAGTCTAATGTGTCTGTCATTGTTAGCTTCGTTTGTCAACTTGACACATCTGGGAAAAGGGAGCCTCTATTGAAAAATTGCCTCCATTTGATTGGTCAGTGATTGCATCTGTGAGACATTTTTTTCCTTCCTTCCTTCCTTCCTTTTTTTTTTTTTTTGAGATTATAACATAATTACATCATTTTCTCCTCCCTCCCCAAATCCTTCCAATGTACCCCCTCCTTGCTCTCTTTCGAAGTTATGTCTTTATTTGTCATTGTTATTTATATGCATTCCTAATATAACCTGTTCAGTCTGAATAACGTTACCTGTATGTATGTCTACAGGGCTGATCATTTGGTATTGGATAACCGATTGGTGTGCTCTTCCCCGGGCAAGACAGTGAGGCATTTTCTTAATTGCTAATTGATGTGGGAAGGCCTAGCCTACTATGTGGTGGCCTGGGATGTATAAGAAAAGCAGCTGAGCCGGGCGGTGGTGGTGCACGCCTTTAATCCCAGCACTCGGGAGGCAGAGACAGGCGAATCTCTGTGAGTTCGAGGCCAGCCTGGTCTACAAGAGCTAGATCCAGGACAGGCTCCAAAGCTACTGAGAAACCCTGTCTCGAAAAAAGAAAAGAAAAGAAAGAAAGAAAGAAAGAAAGAAAGAAAGAAAGAAAGAAAGAAAGAAAGAAAGAAAAAGAAAAGCAGCTGACAAGCCAAAGATCAACATTTCTCTGTGGCCTCTGCCTCCAGGTTCCTGCCTTAAGCTCCTACCCTGGCTCCCCTTGATGATGGACTGTACCTTGTAAGAAGAAACCACCCTTGTCTCCTCAAGTTGCTTTTGGTTATGATGTTTATCATAGCAACAGAAAGCAAACAGACCAGTGCCTTTCCCCTACACCTCCCTCACAGCCTCTCTATTATTTTCCCATTACGTCAGAGTGCAAATGCTCCCCCTTTGCTCTTTTCCAAATGCCTTAAAATCGTCTTTCTGTTTAGGTGCTCCAGAACGCCTTACCCCTCTTCAGACCCTGTCAAAGGAGAATGGAGGACTGCGGATCTCCACCCTTACTGTGAGTTTATTCCCAAATAAATATACCTGTGTTATACTCCATTCCAGACTATTGTGGAACTCTCTGGGTAAGAATTACTACAAGACCTCACCACACAGCATTCTTTTTTTTTTTTTTTTCAAGACAGGGTTTCTCTGTGGTTTTGGAGCCTGTCCTGGAACTGGCTGGTCTCGAACTCACAGAGATCCGCCTGCCTCTGCCTCCCGAGTTCTGGGATTAAAGGCGTGCGCCACCACCGCCGGCTACAACACGGCATTCTTGAGTGACGTCTCTTAACACTTTCCTGCTCCAAACGTTCTTATACAGATTGACAATGACTTTGAGGTTTTATGAAAAATAAAGTAACCTAGCAACTTCTCAAATTTAGTATGCCCCAAACTTTCAGTGTTAACGGACACAAGTAAAGAATATTTGAGAAATATGCCTGCAGATAATATAACCATTAAATAAATCTCGTGGTCTCAAGGAACAATCTCCATCTCAGTACCCTCCCCAGAGAAAGAGCAGCTTCACTTCCTGTTTATAGTAAATACAGCCAGTTTCCTGAGCTCAGCTACAAAGCAGGCTCTTCTCGTGTGTAGTCTCCTTGACCCTCACCCTTCTTACTGTATTGTAATGGAGTCTTTGACTATCAAACACAAAAAGTGCTGCACTATTGGACTGCTTTGGTAGAAAGGTAAAATCAGGTTCCCAAATAGGAAGTCAATAGCTAGCACAATGATTGTAATCACCTTTCTTTGCTAACCATTTGCTAAGGGCTCATGTCACAGGCAACACTGTGTTGACTTCTCAATTACAGTTGTCCCTTAAGGATGACAGGAAAACACTCATGATTTACTGAGCTCCTATTAGTCCCAGGTCCTGGAAGAAGTGGCAGTGGTTCCTATCATCATTATTTTATTGACAAGAAGTATCACACCTTCCATGGCTTGCTGTGGTGCAGCCAGACTCCAACCACAAGGTTGCCTGGCTCTATTCCATGCTTATATCATGCACATATCATGTAAGTAGAATGAAAACATGATCACTTGATCAACAGCCAGCATGGCATGATAACCCCAAAGGTGCAGCCATGGCACACATACCTTGATAGTACAATAGCTCTCTAGTTGTATTTAAGGCCCATTCAGTGAGAGGGAAATTGTGCCTGGTTCTGGAAACCTAACTAACTACCCAGGGATAATGAAGTCATGGATTTTTCAAAAGAACCTACAACCATCACTATTTTAAAACCAGCACAATAGCACAATTCCTAATTACATTCTAAATATGTGGCTCTATAACCACAGATAAGTGTTTTTTGTTTTTTTGGATTTTTTCAAGACAGGGTTTCTCCGTAGCTTTTTGGTTCCTGTCCTGGAACTAGCTCTATAACCCGGCTATAACCAGAGATAAGTGTAGTCGCCAGCCCTCAAGTAAACTTCACTTTGTAACAGAACACCATAGCCAACCAAACTGCAGAGTTGTGGAGCCCAGTCCCAGTGGATATGTATACAAAAGAACTGCAGCACTGAATGCTTGGGGAACATTGTAGAAGAGGAAGCTGAAAGACTGTAAGAAGTGGACGACCAGGGAGTTTGCTATAAGACTGTCTCCTGCAGGGCGGTGGTGGTGCATGCCTTTAATCCCAGCACTCGAGAGGCAGAGGCAGGTGGATCGCTGTGAGTTCGAGGCCAGCCTGGTCCACAAGACCTAGTTGTAGGACTTGTTCCAGGACAGGCTCTAAACCTGCACAGAAACTCTGTCCCAAAAAAGAAAAAAAAAAAAAAGACTGTGTCTCCTACAAATATCAGAAAATACACCCATAAAGTCTCACCAACATGACTGTCCAGACATGAACTGAACAAGGACAACAACACACCAATTAGTTATCCAATACTAAATGGTCAGCCCTGAAAATATACATACAAGTAACTTTATATAGGATAAGCAGGTTATATTTAGAAATACATATATGCATGTAACAACAATTAATGGAAAAAGTGGTCATAAATTTGAAAGACAGAAAGAAGGAATATATGGGATGGTTTTGGAGAGAAGAAAGAGAAGGGGAAAACATGTGATTACATTATAATCACAAAAGATACTTTTTCCCCCCCAAAAAATGGTGATTGTATACACATTAGCTGTATAAAGATTCTATCTAAGGTTTTGTTATTTGTAAATTTGGGAATTATTTTGGAATATTCTTTCAGAATATTATATCAAAAGAGGGAATGAAAAACTTAAAAGACATATCTTTCTTAATTTTCTTCAAATAGAAACACTAGGGGCTGGAGTGGTGGCTCAGAGGTTAAGAGCACTGACTGTTCTTCCAGAGGTCCTGAGTTCAATTCCCAGCAACCACATGATGGCTCACAACCATCTGTAATGAGATCTGGCGCCCTCTTCTGGTGTGTGGGAAGCAGAATGTTGTACACATAATAAATTTAAAAAAAAAAAGGTCTAAAAAAATAAAAAAATAGAAACACTAAATACACCCAGATGTAGTCATTTTGGAGGGTGTCTTAGGGTTTCTACTGCTGTGATAAAACACCATAACCACAAGCAGCTGGGGTTTATTTGGCTTACATATCCATGTGATAATAAATCACTGGGGAAAGTCAGGACAGGAATTCTAGGCAAGAAAGGCAGGAACCTGGGGACAAGAACTGAAGCGGAAGCCTTGGACGAGTGGTGCTTACTGCCTTGCTCTTCCTGGCTTGCTTGGCTTGTTTACTACTACAGCCCAGAACTACCTGCTCATGGGTGGCACCAGCCACAAGGAACTGATATCTCCCTCATTAGTCAGCAATTAAGAAAATGCCTCACAGGCTTGCCTACAGATCTGATAGAGCAGAGCGTTTTACCTTAATCGAGGCTTCTTTTCCTAAACATATCTAGGTTTTATTCAAGTTGACAAAAACCAACCAGCACCGAGGACCTGAGGAGTTTTTAGTATATGTGCATTTAATTGAGAGATGCTTGAGCTGAAGAGATGGCTCAGCCATTAGGAATGAGCTCTGCTCTTGCCCTGAGTTTAATTCTCAGAACTCCTTGTCAGGTGCTTTACAACTACACGGGATTGCTCTGGCTTTCATGGGCGGCTGCCAATCATATTTACTTATACATACACATAATTTTAAAAATACTTCTAACTGCTGCATTGAACATGAAAGTGTTGGTATTTTATCTCAGAAAACAAGAATACCGATTAATATCCTGCCTTTGTTCATCCAGTGCACAGACTACAAAATATGA
>NW_026067903.1:10516153-10523029 GCF_014885135.2 Alexandromys fortis | reverse complement strand
AGAAAAACCAAAAAAAAAAAAAAAAAAAAAAAAAAAAAAAAAAAAAAAAGTTAAATGTGTTCTCCTGAACGTTTTCTGGAGGTTGCCCTTCAAGCCTATGGTTACCATTCAGTAGACACACACTGTTAGTTGCCCCTTGATTGTAACACCTTAAGGAGCTCTCTCATTAGAAGCCGAATTTCTGCAGGATTATACTCTGGCTCGCTTTTCCAACAGTTTTACTTTGTGTCAGGTAATTTTTGCTCCTTGTCTACCTTCTCCCTTTCTTCGAGAATGAAATGTTCTCCACATGTCAAGAAATACAATGGCCAGGGTCTCTTCACTAAATGCACGCCTTTGCTTCGTGGTTCGTTCCATCATTGCTTTCACTCACTGTGCCAACTGCATTTTATCCAGGAGCTTGGCAGATGAAAAGTTTCTCAGTTAATGTAGGATGAGCAATAAATATTACCAAAAATAAAATAGAGAAGCCAACAAGAGATGCAATTCATCAGTCTAGAATTTCAATTTAATGACAGCATAGAGAAAACTGAGCAATTTAAGAAAATAATGAATTACAAAGTGATAAAATAAAGCACATTCCCAGATAAAGTCATTTTATGCTTCATATACTTTGGTCAGTTAACTGTGGTGTATTCAAAATAAATTAGCACTCTTTGCTTTCACTATATGTGAAAATATAGTGTGCTGGGGCTGGAAACTTTTTAACATTTACAAAAAGTGTTATGTCAGCAAACTTATGTTTAATTGATGAATGTGTTTTCTTCCTTTCTGTTTGAGATAGGAACTCATTATGTAGCCTAGCATGGCTTTGATGATTCTACTTCTGCCATTCAGGTGCTAGAATGACTGCTGTACTCTACCACACTCAATTTTGTTTGTCTCTTAAAATAAACAAGCAAATATCTCAACATTCCTGTTCAGTGCAATGTGACTACAACATAATTCTTTCTAAAATAGTTATCGAATAAACATATATATAATAATTTTATATTACATTTATATCCATGGACACACATATAAAAGTATTGTATAACTGTGGTAGTTTGAAAAAAAAAATAGCCACTATAGGGGTGGCACTTTTAGGAGGTGTGGCTTTGTTGGAGTAGGTGTGGCCTTGTTGGAGTAGGTGTGGCCTTGTTGGAGGAACTGTGTCATCGGAGGGGTGGGCTTTGAGGTCTCCTATGCTCAAGCTACACCCATTGTAGTGTGACAGCTCACTTCCTATTGCTTGTAGACCTAAATGTAGAGCTCTCAGCTTCTCCAGTGCCATGCCTGCCTGCTTGCTGCCATGCTTCTTGCCATGATGATAATGGACTGAATCTCTAAACCTAGAAGCCAACTCAGTTAAATGTCTTCCTTTATAAGAGTTGCTGTGGTCATGGTACCTCTTCACAGTAATAGAAACCCTAAGACAACAAGGTATTTAAACCTCAGAAACTGCTTTGCCTCATCCTCTATTAAAAACATGCTGCGGTTGATATCTGTGGCCTATGTCACTTCAGAGGGCCATAGCAACCATGTGTGATGAAATGAGAAGGCTAGCTAAGCCAGCCCTGCCCTTTGCTGGCCCTAAAAAAGCTGGTCCTACCTTGCTGCCCACTGTAGCAAGAGAGTTGTCCCTGACCCTCACAGCAGAGCCAGCCCTGTACTTGGGAGACCGTCCCAACCCACACGACAGGTGAGGGAGAACGGACGTTGATGGCATAGGTATAGGGCAGTTGACTCTGTCCCCTCACCTGAGGCTTGTGGCCCCAGTGTCCTGTACTGATAAGCTCAGCCACCACCCAGGCTCACAGCTGGACCCTGGTTAGTTGCAACCTAACGTTTACCCCATCTAGGATCTGCTGGAGCTCCTGAAGGGACTGGTCCTGTGGAATGATACCCACAGGCTCTCCATGATTCAGGGCTATTATGGGATAATTCCAGAGGAGCTTTGGTGAGGATCTAGCGATAATGCTGTACCTGAAACCAGAGGCCTTGAACCAGACCAGTGACTCATAGCAGTGAACATTTACGGATAAAGCTAAGTGGACGAAAGGGTGTGGTGTGTGACACACTGCTTTCAAGGCCACCTGCATGAATGAAGAGGTGTTGGAGAGGCAGGAAAGAAGGAGAAGCAACGAGGGTTTTTTGGTTGTTGTTCTTATTTTTGTTTGTTTGCTTGCTTTGTTATGTTTTGGTTTGATTTTTTTTTAAATTTCCTTTTGGGGGATGCTGCAGAGTCAGGGGAGGATATGGGGTTTCCAGGTGAGTGGAGTTAGTGTGCATGATGTGAAATTTCCAAAGAATCAATTAAAAAACTATGTTTAAAAAAGAAAACCATGCTATACATGTGGTAGCCTGTGCCTTTAATCCCAGCACTTGGGAGGCAGAAGTAGGCCTGGTCTACAAAGGGCGTCCAGGACTACACAAGGAAGCCCTGTCTCAAAACAATGAACAAACAAACAAACAAAACCAAAGCAAACCATTCACCAGTGACTGGACTGTGCTTGTCTAATAATTTACTGAACTGAAACAAGAAAAATTGTTCTAGTTTAGAATTCTATGATTTCAGCCGGGCGATGGTGGCGCACGCCTTTAATCCCAGCACTCGGGAGGCAGAGGCAAGCAGATCTCTGTGAGTTCGAGACCAGCCTGGTCTACAGAGCTAGTTCCAGGACAGGCTCCAAAGCTACAGAGAAACCCTGTCTCGAAAAACCAAAAAAAAAAAAAAAAAAAAAAAAAAAAGAATTCTATGATTTCCAGCCAATCATTTTGTCTCACTACATACACAGCTCCTTGGCTTATTTCACATCAGATTCAGTTGCTATGCGTGTACACAGGCATGGGGATTTTGATTCTATTGTTTTGAGACTTGTCTTATATAGCTCAGGATAGTCTCAGACTTTCTATATAGCCAAGGATGACCTAAATACCAGTCCTCCTGCCTGGAACTCCTGTGTTAGGATTACATTCCTGAGCCATCAGGCCTGCCTCTCTGTACTAGCTATGCTACTGTTGCTGTGGTAAAAAAAATTATAACCAAAGGAAACTCAAGAAGGCAGAATTTATTTTTGCTTAGGATTCAAGAGGGACAAGTCCGTTGTGGCGGTGAGAGACAGCAGCAGGCAGGCATGGTGGCGTGAGGCAAGCCCTGAAACATCCCATGAGAGGCAAGAAGGAAGTCTGCTTCACACATTTTAGCTAGCCACGCTAGCTCAAACTTTTCAAATCTGACTCTGGGCAGTTTACTGAAAGCATATTCCAGCAGAGTACAATTTGGAAAAGCGTTTCCTGGTGTAACACAATCCCCTCTGCACAAGGAGACGTGATTACATAGAAAAGCGACTCAAAGTCTGTGACTCTTCTTCCGAGGAGTTGGGTTCTATAGGTCGGCAACAGGTATTATCTCAAGGGCCTGGGGGAGAATCTGGTGTGGTTTTGGTCAGACAGATAGTGTAGAGGTCATTTGGGACATTAGCCACCTCCAGTCCTGGTTGTGGGAGCTTGGGGAAGTGACACAAAGGTCACCTAGACCACTTCCAGTCCTGTTTAGGGCAGTTTGACTTGGTATGGGCCTACAGAGAGCATAAATCACAATATTATCAATCACCTCCATTTACAGTCTTCTGGGAGGAAAACCAAGTTGTACATCTTTCCCGTTGAAAAGCCAATCCTGCCTGTTCACCATTCTTGATTTCCTTAATGCTTATCTGTGAGGGCAAGGACCTTTGTGCTCCAAACAGTGGCAGGAACAGGAAACTGGGGATCTGCATCTTCACCCACAAACCAGAAGCAGAGAGCACAAAGGAGAAGAAGGGTGAGATTATGAACTCTCAAAACCTGGCCCCAGTGACACATTTCCTCCATCACTGCCTCTCTAGGACAGTGCCACCAACTAGAGACCAAGCGTTCACACATCCAACCTATGGGTGGCATTTCTCATTCAAATGACCACACCCTCATTTCAAATTTTGTTGACACAACAGCAAACAGACCATTGCCTTTTTACTGGCAAGACTGTGCATACCAAATAGATAAACATTTTAGATGTTTGCTAACTCTTGGAATCACATCAACCAACACAAGCAGAAACTCAGCAAAGGGAGAGATATTTATGGACTAAAAACATGACTTTTAGAATATTACTTTTCTTATATGTCTTGTAAAAGACTAAAATATTATTTCTAAAATATATTACATATGTGTATATATAATTATGTATATACACAAACAAAATTAACTATGCATTAAAAATCCAACCTCTTTAATTATAGCATCACTAACTATTGTTTATACCAAACACAAACACACTAAATAGAAATTTCTTTTTTTTATTTTTTAATTTTTTTTAAGACTTTATTTGTTTATTATGTATACAGATTTCTGACTGCATGTATGCCTGCAGGCCAGAAGAGGGCACCAGATCTCATTACAGATGGTTGTGAGCCACCATGTGATTGCTGGGAATTGAACTCAGGACCTTTGGAAGGACAGTCTTTGGGCTATTTAGTCTCTAGTTCTTGATTACCTAAGCAGTGTTTGGGTTCTATAATCTGAAGTGGAATTTAAGTCAAATCAGGCATTTATTGGCTACTCCCACAAGGTTCTGTAGCTTCATTGTTCTAATATATTATGCAGGCAGGTCAGATTGTGGTGAAATGTTTTGTGGCTGGTTTGATGTTTATGCTTCTCTTTTGGTAACCTTCCTGAATCAAAGACACTAGGACATAGGGCTAGTGTTCAAGGAGTTGTGTGGGTGTTTCCCTTGGCAATGGAGCCCTGCTTTCAGTTTAAGGAGAGCAACCAATTGTCTTAGCAACAGCCTGGGTTGTTTGGAGGGATTTCCATGGGACCCCCTTGGCCAACATCTCAATAGGATGCAACCCAGTCTATCTACTGGGAACCTCACTTGGTAAGGCGAGATGGCCAGCTGAGACTTCATATCTCCCATTATTAGGAGACCTCGTTAAGATCATCATATATTTTAGGGAGCTTCCACTGCACTATGTTTTCATATCGTTCCTCAAATGCTCCTCAATTCCAACTGTCTCTTCCCACATTCTTTTTTTTTTTTTCCGAGACACGGTTTCTCTGTAGCTTTGGAGCCTGTCCTAGAGCTAGCTCTGTGTAGACCAGGCTGGCCTCGAACTCACAGAGGTCCGCCTGCCTCTACCTCCCGAGTGCTGGGATTAAAGGCGTGCGCCACCACTGCCTGGCTCCTCATTCTTTTTTACTCTACCTTATCCAGCAGGTTAACTTTTAAAGAAGGCTCCAATTTCTCTTGTGCCACTTGTTCATTCTGCACTATATTTTCTCTCTTATTAAGAGATTGTGCTAGCTATGGTTTTTCCTCTTCAATCTAGTTCACTCTGAGATTTCAGAGAAATCTCAAAAAAAAAAAAAAGCCTACTATATATGCAGAGGACCCAGCACAGACCCATATAGGCCCTGGGCTTGTCACTTTAATCTCTGTGAGTTCCTTGGTGTGTGATGACAGTGGGCATGCAAATCATACATTCTGAGGGGTACTAACATTCTGAGGAGATCTGTACCACTTCTCATGGGGATACCACATGGAGAACCCTGAGGCTGGTTGGAGATGCCTAAATTGCCCCCAGCTGCCACAGCCCTTGTTCCCACCGCTGTAATTGCACTGGGGACCTCAAGTAGAACTATTTAGTTAAGCCCCTCAAATTCCTGACTCTCAGAAAGCTGAGAGAAAAGACAGTGGGTATAATTGTAACTTTTGCCTGGGAAGGTTTCTCTGTTGATTTCCACAAGAAGAAACTGGAATGTATAAGGAGAAAGGACCAGTTGCCAAGTGCCAGACTAATCAGGTTCTGTTACTATAGAACCAAGCGTTTTAAGGTTTTACTAACATTATGAAGTCATGGTGTTTTCCTTTTGATTTAAATTGTAATGTGTATTCATCAAAACACTCTACACTTCACTAAGGTTTGGGTTTTTATTTCTTTTTCCATGTACTGAAGAATTAAGTAGAAGTATGTTTAGTTGTGTGGTCTGTGCATCATTTGGTCTGTGACCAAATATGTCTTTTTTGATGTTATTTTATTTTATTTTAAACATCCATTTATTTATTTATTATGTATACAATACTCTATCTGTGCAGGATGGAAGAGGGTACCAGACCCTATTACAGATGGTTGTGAGCCACCATGTGGTTGCTGGGAATTGAACTCAGGACCTTTGGAAGAGCAGGCAATGCTCTTAACCTCTGAGCCATCTCTCCAGCCCGTTATTTTATTTTTTTATATCTCATTATTTCAGATGTTTTAAAACCTGAAATAATTAGTGACTTTAAAGGAGAGTAAGAAATTGGATTCTCACAGAAGGAAGGTGTGGTGGTTTGAAAGAAAATGGTCCCCAAAGAGAGTGGCACTATTAAAAGGTGTGGTCTTGTTGAAGGAAGTGTGTCATGGGGGGGGGGCAGCTTTGAAGTCTAAAATGTGCTCAAGCCACACCCAGTGGCTAAGACCACTTCATGTTGTGTGCATAGCAAGACGTAAAACTCTCAGTTCCCCTAGCACCATGTCTCCCGTGCACTTCCATGTCCTTCCATGATGATAAAGGACAGAAACTCTGAAACTGTTAGCCACCCCATTAAATATTTTCCTTTATAAGAGTTGCCATGGAGCCGGGCGGTGATGGCGCATGCCTTTAATCCCAGCACTCGGGAGGCAGAGGCAGGCGGATCTCTGTGAGTTCTAGACCAGCCTGGTCTACAGAGCTAGTTCCAGGACAGGCTCCAAAGCCACAGAGAAACCCTGTCTCGAAAAACCAAAAAAAAAGAGTTGCCATGGCTATGGTGTCTCTTCACAGCAATAGAAACCCTAACTAAGACAGAGCGGGGTAATTTTTTTTTTTTTTTTG
>NW_026067903.1:10514811-10515947 GCF_014885135.2 Alexandromys fortis | reverse complement strand
TTGTTGTTGTTGTTGTTGTTGTTTTGAGACAGGATTTCTTTGTGTAGCTTTGGAGCTTGTCCTGGAACTTGTTCTGTAGACCAGGCTGGCCTCGAACTCACAGAGACTAGCCTGCCTCTGCCTCCTGAGTGCTGGGATTAAAGGTGTGCACCACCACTGCCCAACAAAAAATAATCTTTTTTAATTAAAAATATTGACCTGGAAGTAACCAACTAAAGCACAAAAGATTAAAGTGTCACTGTTTTAGTTTTACTTCTGCTGTAATTAAAATTCCCTGACTGAAAGGAACTTTGGGAGGAAAGGGTTTTTTGGCTTACAACTCCAGGACACAGCCTGTTATTGAAGAAAGTCAATGCAAATTCAAACAGGAACAAGAAATGAGATTTGCTTTCTATTTCTCATAAGATTGCCTCCAAACAAGGAGCTCACTTTACAAACAAACAAACAAACAAACAAACAAACACCAAAGACTATGGATGCTGTTGCTTGCTCAGGAGCTTGCTGTCTGTTTGTACTAAACTGGATTTCTTAAACAGTTCAGGATCACCTGCCTAGGGGTAAAGCTGCCACAAAGGGCTGGGCCCTCCCACATCAATTAACAATCAAGATAATCTCCCACAGAAATGCCCAGAGGCAGATTTTTATCTAGGCAATTCCTCAATTAAGGCTTTCTTCTTAGATGGTGTTAGACTGTGCCAAATTGGCAGTTAAAGACAACCAGAGTAATTAGTTTAAGACTTATTAGTGTAGGTACTGGAGAGATGTCTCAGCCGTTAAGAGTATGGGATGTTCTTCCAGACGGACCTGAGTTCATTTCTCAGCACCCACATGGCCACTTACAGGTGTCTGAAACTCCAGTTCTAGGGGGTCTGATAACTTCACACCAATGCACATAAAATGAAGTTAAATAAACGTTATGCAATAAGGAACTGGGTATATTCCCAGAGCCATTTGTCTGTCTATTACAATCAATTATAATAATAGGTTGGGATTACAGCTTGGTGATAGATTACTTACACGTCTTGTGTGAGACCATGGGTCAAATCTCTTGAGTCAAAGAGAGACAGAGAGAGAAAGATGGAGAGAGAGAGAGGTTAGGGAGACAGAGAGATTGAGATTCATTTAATTAAAAAGAA
>NW_026067903.1:10497375-10504057 GCF_014885135.2 Alexandromys fortis | reverse complement strand
AGGAGAAAACTAGGACTGAGCCAGACAGTGGTGGTGTGCACCTTTAATCCCAGCACTAGGGTGGCAAAGACCGACAGATCTCTGTGAGTTCGAGGCCAGCCTGGTCTACAGAGTGAGTTCCAGGGCAGGCTCCAAAGCTACATAGAGAAGCCCTGTCTCGAAAAACCAAACCAAACAAACATCAAAAACGAGCACTGAACGGGGATCAGGAGGGATGCTGAAATAAACAGCTGCAGCATATGAAATTTGTTAGGAGAGTTATTAATTATTAATGCCATGGGCAGACAGTGAACAACAGGTGAGAACTCCGAGGAGAGATCAGGCGCCAGCGTCTGAGGCTGCATGGCTGGGGGCTCTAATGAGAGAGATCAGATCCTATAAGGACTAGTGGGACTCTCTGATTATGCCCTTCTAGAGTGGGGGAAGTTCACTTCCCAAACCTGCCACCTCACTCTGATTCCCAGAGCTAAGGCTGGGAAGCAGATGCAGGACATCCGGCCAGCCACACCCACTTCACTCTTCAGGTGAGAGATCCTGGTACCTGGAAGGCTGTCAAGTAAAAATTTACAAATGGCGTCACAGTGGGTGCCTACCAGTCAGTGTCTGTGAAAAGGGAACGGCTGATGCCTAACTCTCAGGATTCCCACGTTAATTACAATCTCACGCCAACAAAAATCCACAAACAACAAAACTTCTCTCATTAAGCCATGTCTGAAGCTCGCTTTACTTCCACATACTTCACTTGTTTTTCTTTTAGGGTACTTCTCATACTTCCCTGTCCTGTTTCCTAGGCAACGTATCTCTCCCAGTAGACTAGGTTCCACAAGAGTGGCAGTTAGCAGTAGGTCTTATTTTTGGTATCATCATCCTATTGTACTGTAACCTAGTTCAGTCTCTGCAGTAAAGGTGTCAGAATACTTTCAAAGAACGCTTCCTTCCTTTTTTTAAACCTTTGGGTTCTTTTTCATTATTTTAAAGTTTTTCATTGTGTAATATTCATTTTGAGTACTCTGTTTCACAAGGACATCTGAACAGAAATACATAATGTAGGTTGAGCCCATTTCCCCTCAGCCACTACCTTCCCCCTTTCTCCTTCAGCCTGCTAGTTCCCCTTGGCCTTTTACACAGCATTGCTTGTACTTTCATTTTGCATAGGCACACAAAATTGTATGCATGTTTCTGAGAATGATACATTTGATTCAACATGATTTTCTCCGTTTTCCTCTAAATGGCATAGCTTCATTCTTCTTTATGGCTGAACAATGACTGTTGTGTGTCTATGGGGAATTTTATCATTCCTCTGTGGTTGCTAGGTTGGTCCTATAACTTGGGATCACAAATAGTGCTGCAGTGAACTACGATGTGTAAGTACCTCTGTGATGCGTTGCTTTGGAGTCTGGCTAAAGAAAGAGGAATTTACATGGACCTGAGAGTCAGGGAAACGGGAGACATCGCACTCAGAGGTCTCTACCGTGAAGCTGGGTGAAGAACAGAGGTGGAGGAACCTGGAATTCCAACTTGTCCTTTTTTTTGGAGTTTTGCTTCTCTTGCCACCTGCTGGTCTGCTCATCAATAGCAATCCCTGAATCAGCTCACCTAGTGACTCAGCTAGAGACTCACGAACAGGCTTACACAGAGACAAGCATTTCCCCCCAAGGGACAAAAGCAGGAGACCACGACAGGGACACATTCTTTGTCATTCTGCTTTGGCAACTGTCACTTTTGATTGTCTTTGGTTTCTCTATGGATTGAAATTTGTCTACCCACGCAGGTACTTAAGGCTGACTACTGAATGCCTGCTTCTCTCTGCTCCTCTATTTTCTTCTAGACCTTCAATTCTGCAACAATATTCATATTTGTGTGAGATAAACCCTCTCTCTATTCTTAATGTATTTACAGAAGGCTTTCTTCTCCTAGTGGGACTTTCCAGTCTGTGCTCTGCCATTTTATTGCATAAGCCATGTCCACTGCATAGTTATGAAATGACTACCGGCCAGCGCTTGCCTACTTAGCTAACCTTAGGCTGGGCAGGAAGTCAGTACACTGATACCAATTTTTTTCTCTTAGAATCTTTCTGAGTCGCTCATTCTCCCTGGAGGGGTTTAATTTTAGAGGGGTTTAATCCCCTGGTAGTAACACCGCCGCTGATATAATAAATCAGATCAGGCCGAATAAGTAAATCCTGTCTTAATCTGAACAGAGCAAAGCAACTCCTGGATGACCATTGGGAAGGCAGAGGAAGAATCACAAGACAAATATGCCTATCAGGTCTTATAAAGCTTGTAGGCATGGTCTTGAGCAGCCCCAGGGAGGGGCTGTCTTTTGCCTGACTTGGAGGGGGGGTGGAGTTTGGAATGGGAGGAGTGAGACAAGAGCCCTTGCTCCTAGCTGGAGATCCCCAACACCCACGATTGGACTGGTTTAGACCTGTGTTTCTTCCTCCTGTCTGTTCATCAGTGTAACCTGTAACATCTTTCGCTTGAAGTGATGTTGCTGATGCTGCTGTTTTTGAGGCAAGGTCTTGTTACGTTGCTGAGGCAAGGCCTCAGACTCCGGAGTACTGTGGCTTCAGGTTTGCATCCCATGCCCAGCCCAGGAAGTCTTAAAAACGTATTTTCACTTGGTTACTAACTCACAGAAGCAGTAATTTAACTGCCGTGGGTGGTATCTCATCATTAGTGCTTGTCAATTTCTGTCATGGAGACTGTGGTGTGTAACTAGAGCTCAGATTCGGTGCTTTGATCAGACCTGGTTCTTTCTTCTTTCTCTGAAGCAATTTCACAACAAAATCTTCTTTCTTTCTTTCTTTCTTTCTTTCTTTCTTTCTTTCTTTCTTTCTTTCTTTCTTTCTTCCTTCCTTCCTTCCTTCCTTCCTTCCTTCCTTTCTTTCTTTCTTTCTTTCTTTTTTTCTTTCTTTCTTTCATGAGAAAGATGAGATGGATGACTGAGGGAAAGACAAGGTTTATTCATCCAGATGATCTCATCTAAAGATGATCTGCAGAACTGATAGAATTATGACTCAAGCCGCCCCTTGCTTGAGTCATAGGAGATTATTGAGGACCAGCAGAGTCTACACAAGTTATTTGATTGATTAGTCTCGGAAAGTCACCAGACATCTGGTCTATCCTAGCCCTTTCTTGAAAGAGCTATCATATTTGATCACACCAGAATAAAGAAGTAACTTGTTTTGTCTGGGTACGGTGGCACTTGCTGATGTTCCCATCACTGAGATGGGTATGGTGGTGCATTAGTTCCCATCACTGGGAAGCTAAGGTAGGAAAATCCCAAATTCAAGTCTATCCTAGCCTGAGCAACTCAGTGAGACTTGTTTCAGTGTAAAAAGTAAAAAGGGGAAATGACTACTAATGATATTCTCCTGTACTTGTGGATCGGTATGTTGTTCAGCCATCATCAGAGAGGCTTCCTCCTGTGGCAGAAGGGAACAAATCTAGAGACACACAGCCAGACCTTACCAAGAGAGTGAGAGACCTCGGAACACTCCATCCAATCCCTCCCCTCAGGGCTCAGAGAACCCCACAGTAAAGCAAGCTGAAAGGTTGTAAGAGCCTTTGGGCTGGAGGATAAGGATTCAAGACCTACACATGACAGAACTGGCACACATGAATTCCCAGAACCTGAAGAAGCATACAAAGTGCCTGTGTGGGTCTGTACCAGATCCTTCTGTATCTGTATATTATGTATAATATGTATCTGTATATATATTATGGCTTCCAGATTAGTGTTTTTATGGGACTCCTAAGGGAGGGAATGAGTGGCTCTCTGATTATTGTTCCTTTCCTTGGGTTCTTTTCCTTCTGTTGGTTTGTCTTGTCCAACTCGTGAGAGACAGAGACATGGATTGGCATGCCATACAGAGTGAAGTTGGACATTTATTAGTGGGTTACAGAAGGGAAGAATAGAAGGGGAAAGAGCAGAGAGAGAGAGAGAGAAACAGAGAAGGGGGAAGGGGAGAAGTGGGGAGAAGGGAGAGATAGAAGCTGCCTCTTAGAGAGGGAAAGGAAAAGACTTGGTTGCAAGCAGGAAGATCTGCCTGCCTCAGTGGATGGGAAAGGGAGTGGGTGGGGCTTGTCTCTTAAAGGGACAGGACAGACCATTATAATCAGTGTTAGAATTAAACCACACTAGGTCTTTTTTTTTTTTTTCCATGCTAGGTCTTTTCATGAACAAGTAGAATTAGAGGGTGGAATAATTTTCAAGTAGTAGAAATTCTAGATCCTTTATTTATTAGGGTTCCAGTATCTAAGAGCCTCTGGTGGACTGAAAAGTTGTTAAAGTTGACTGATAACATCCGTGGAATCTGATCTGGTGAGCACACACTAAACCTTTTGGTTTTTACCACTTCTGGGCTACAGGGGAACCAACCCATAAATAAACTTACCCATCCCTTAATTTTTCCCTTTTCTGTCCTATAAAAGCCCAAGGCCCCCATGCCTTGGACACATAGCCTCAACTCCACAGAGAGACTGCAGTCCTTCAGTTGTTCTGATTAAAGAACAATTCTGCTTCTGGAGTTGCCCCTCTTTCTGTTATTTCCACATTGCGTCCATCAATTCCTACTTAACACCAGGAAGAATCAAATTTGACTGTGCAATCAGCCAAACAACTCAAGGCCAGTGCTCAACCTCCAGAGGTTCATACTGTTATTGTCTCTTTGAGGTGTGATTTTGTGAAGAATTTGCATACCTGCATGTGCCAGAGCATCATGACAAATTCGCTGGGATTTATTTTCATGCATCAAGCACAACTATGACCACCATTTCATTAATCTCTATATATTTTCTTTTTTTTTCTTTTTGCACAGGGTGGCTACCTATATATTTTCTTTTTTTTTCCTATATATTTTCTTAAAGTCAGTGTTTTAATGGTATTCTGTTGGCAGCTACCCATGAATATATGAATATATGTATTTGAATATATGTACATTTTTAGCAAGGGCAGAAAGATCAATGTTTCTTTTGGGAGAGGTTGTTTTCATTTAGATAACACCCAGCAGTTCAAGTTTACAAGTTGACCTTCTACTGATAATCCTATAATTGCAAGGTTTAAATGTCATTAGTGCCCAACACCTGGGATGTAATTATTCATGCAGTGAGGTCTATTGATTCATCATGAATTCCAGATTCCAGTCAAGTGAGAAACTAAATCGTCCTTCCAATCTGGAACCATAGCCCTCCTCTTGACCATAGCTCCATCAAGGAGCCAGACTCTACTTTCTAAAGAAAAGTGATTCCTCTGGGCTGGTTGGCACTCAGTGGGTGGAGTGCTTATCTAGACACTTGAGTTCAATCACCAGCACCACAAGCCTGTAATTCCTGAATTTGGGAGTGGAGGCAGGAGGATCAGAAGTTCAAAGTCATCTTCAGTTACACGGGGAGTTAGAGGTCAGTCTCAAACACACTACCACTGGAAAGAAAACAAAGCCTTTCCCAAGAAGTCCTAGTTTGGTTTCTGTTGCTGTGATAAATGATCAAAAAAGCAATTTGAACTGGGTGGTGGAGGTGCACGCCTTTAATTTCAGCAGAGACAGGCTGATCTCTGAGTTCAAGGCCTCAGTCTATAAAGCCATTTTTGAGCTCTCTGGTCTACAAAGCAAGTTTCAGAACAGCCAGGGCTGTTAAACAGAGAAACCCTGTCTCGAAATGCCAAATAATAATAATAAAAAATTTTAAGTGAAAAAATGAGTAACCCATTATTTTAGCATTTTTCAGACAGAACTCAGTAAATATTTTCATACTTTCCAATGTCTTAAAAACTGTTGCTGGGTGATGGTGGCACATGCCTTCAATTTCAGCACTTAGGAGTCAGAGGCAGGCAGATCTTTGTGAGTTCAAGGCCAACCTGGTCTACAAGATCTACTTCCAGGACAGGTTCCAAAGCTACAGAGAAACCTTGTCTCGAAAAACAAAAACAAAAAAATGCATGATTCTGGACTTTCAACCTGTAACAAATAAATATATTGTAACATATAAAATGTTTTTACTTTATCTAAAAAGCATTATAAATAGTTGTCCAAAATATATTTTTAAAATTGGCACCAATGCATCCATATTGCATTATGTTTTAGTAAAGACTTAACATATGTATCCTGCCGATGATGAAATTTGTCAAGGATGCACCTGTCTTGTTATAGAGTGACCAGTAGTTTAAACTTTTACCATTAATTTAGACATTTATTGAAGAGATGCCTTATTTAAAAATCCAACATGTCAGCCATCAGACATTTTTCTACAGTGACATCTCACATAGTGGTACCACCCTGTATATGTTCACATTTTCTTACTTTTAATAAAAACATAATCAAGAGTTAAAAGTTCAAAACCCTAATCACTCCAGTAAGCTATCTGCCAAGCTGGAGATGGAATGGAGATTTGGTTCCTGGTATTTTGCAAATGGCTTTCCCAGTGACTGCTGAGGTCTGTAGTCAGTCACAAGGTCTGAGTTCTGAAAGGCAGTGATCACTGTGGCTTTAGGCTTTGTAGAGACGTAGGACAAAAGAAGGGGCAGGGGCCGGGTGGTGGTGGTGCACGCCTTTAATCCCAGCATTCAGGAGGCAGAGGCAGGTGGATCTCTGTGAGTTCGAGGCCAGCCTGGTCTACAAGAGATACTTCCAGGACAGGAACCAAAAGTTATGGAGAAACCCTGTCTCAAAAAATCCAAAAAA
>NW_026067903.1:10478865-10497003 GCF_014885135.2 Alexandromys fortis | reverse complement strand
CAGAGGCAGGTGGATATCTGTGAGGACAGGCTCCAAAGCAGAGAAACCCTGTCTCAGAGGCAGGTGGATATCTGTGAGGACAGGCTCCAAAGCAGAGAAACCCTGTCTCGGAAAAACAAAACAAAGCTACAGAGAAACCCTATCTCAAAAGTAAAAACAAAAACAAAAAAAAACCCAACTCACAAACAAAGACTTCAATTTTTCTTTAATGAATCAGATTCTCCATTTCAAAACATCTTTTCTCTGATCATACAGAATAAATGTATCTTTTATGGAAAAAAATTAATGTAAATAAAACTTCACAATATTTTAAGTGTTAAAAGCAGTGGGTCAGGCTGCAGGTTATCATCGGTACAGATGATCATCACACTCAGTGAATATGGATTCCTTTCCTGACTCCTCCCCCTCCATTTTATTCGTTTTTTGAGACAAAGTCTCGTGCATGGTGTATTGCATTTATCTATTTACATAAGCTGCATGGCTTGATATACTTAAGGGTCAAATAAAGACTGGCTCTCCCTACCTACGTAGCTCTGGCTGACCTGGAGTTCAAAGATCTGCCTGCGGATTAAAGAAGTGCAGAGCTCTATGCTCAGCTTCAAATATGTATTAGTTACATAACTGGAGGCTCACAACCTGTATGCAGAAAGCTGCAATAAACCATATAAACCCCTTATATAAACTCAACTATGAAAAACACTTGATTTTGTATATACTACCGTCACTTAAAAAAAAAAAAAAAAAAAGAAAAACACTTGACAAGCCAGGCAGTGGTGGTGCATGCCTTTAATCCCAGCACTCGGGAGGCAGAGGCAGGTGGATCTCTGTGAGTTCGAGATCAGCCTGATCTACAAGAGCTAGTTCCAGGACAGGCTCCAAAACCAGAGAAACCCTGTCTCGAAAAACCAAAAACAAAACAAAAACAAAAAAACCCACTTGACAGTGAATTACTAATTGGCAGCTATTAACAGCTATCTGCACATTATCTGATTAATATGGCAATATGAATCTAATTATATTACTGTCGGTTCTATTGTGAATGCATAAACGGGCTCAATCTATTGGAAATGAACACATTCTACTTTTCTTTCAATATTGTGTAGCTACCTAAAAGAAAATGTGGAACATATTAGATACTCTATATTTTAGCCTTTCATTTACAAATTTAAAAGGAAAAAAATCGTCACTTCCACTTGAAGCATTCTTATCAATAACATTTCCTTAAAGTTCAACATGAAGAATTAGGTTACTGGTAAGGTATGGGATAATTAATGAGCATCTGGTAGTGCCATCTTTTACATCCTTTGCAGTACTCTTAAATGTCTGGAGTAGCTATTGGCCAGATGAGTGTAACAAAACTGACCCAGAGATTGCGATTACAGTAGGTTATCTATGGAACCACCTATCTACTCACAACATACTGAACTTCATCACATGTCCTGGAAAGCAGTGTCTGAGTGTGGAGGGATGATTTTGGTATCTACTTTTAGGGCTTTCCTTTAATAGGAAACTGCATCTTCTGATTCAGTAATCACATCACTTGTATCAGGAGCATCATAATTCCTATACAGATTAATCACTACTAATATCTATTAAAGGGACCAAAACTCAAGAAAGCAAATTATGTAGTTAGACACAGCACTCCATGTATACCAGGCTGGTTATGTTGCCAAGGATGACCTTGGATTCCTGATCCCTATATACTAACTACTATGTCTCATTTGTGTGGTGCTGAAGACCAAACTCAGGGTTTCCTGGTTGCTAGGTGAGGACTCTACTTACTGAGCTGTATTTCCAGTCCCCCAAAGTAAATTTTATAACATCCACCAATATTAAAAATTATAACTCAGCTTATAATTGTTATCAGACCCAAGGTATTTTTTGAATGTTATCATAGGTATCGCTGTATTTACAGATACAAAATATTTGACTAAAGAGCCAATATCATAGTTTATAATGCACAGGTAATTTTATAGAGCAAAGTGACTTTTAGCACCATACAATTTCAATAAATTCAAAATTTCAAACTTAGATGTTTATTCAGGAGCACCTTTCCTCTCCTAGTGAGAACAAATGCTTATTTATGGGCTGTGTCATTTATGTGCTAGACTGCACAAAAGGGCAATAGTAAATTTTTATAGGATATCATTTTTCAATCAAAATTTCAATTTCCATTTGTACCATTTTAAAACAAATCCTGTTCATTTAACATGAGCATAAACTATGAAAATGAAACATTTCAGATTATTGAAAGTTAAAATTTATTAAGTCATCATGTGCCAAATACTCAGGTTCAAAGTAATTTCAAAATATATACAGGCATGTAATTAACTTAAAAGTGAGAAAACTGGATGGGAAACTGCTCATAACTACTTGACTGATGGAAATGAATCTTAAAAATCAATGTCATCATCTGTTACAAACTGTTTTCCCTTAGTACACAACATTCAATTGGTTCAAAATTTTCTAGGTCTTTTAAAGAGCAAAATTTATAGTAAAAGCACTTGGTATTCAATAGTGCTCACAACCCTAAATTTGTTCATAAATTGAAATGTTAACTGAATCCATTGTTTTCTACAAAATAAGTTAATTTTAAGCAAAATAACCTCAGTGACAAATGCATTTCATTATTTATTTAGATGTTGAAGCTCTTGCACTAAGTTTTTACAAGCTGGTGAACACTGACAAATTATTTCTCCCACAGAACTATAACCACACGTTCCCAGACAGTATAAATATATGGTTGAACTAACATTAATACACATCACCACTTTATCGATTACATAATAAAACAAATGATCAAGTATCCAATTATTAAGTTACACAGCTGAAAAGGCATATAAAATATGTCTGCTCAGTTCATTAGCAGATTCCATGTCTTCTTTTTTTTGCAAGAGAGGTTGGGAAGAGAATGGGAAAACCATAATTCATGCAAGTTGGAAAACAACGTCTTATAGGTATGGAAAAAAGAATTTCAGAAATTTTGATTAAGAATTGGCTAGCTATAACAATGTATAGATAACCTTGAAAAATATTTACTGAATTAAAGAACATATTCTACATGTTCTGCATGAGACAAAGGCAACATTTTAATAAAAATATTAATAGCCTCCTCCCATTCTTTACCAGGCCCTCCCCGTAAGTTGTACCTTTGAGTGCAAACGTTAAATTAACTAAGGCTTTTTGTCTGGAGACATTATTGAAGATATGTGCTTCTGTAACAAAGTCGATTTTCAAATGGAGGTTTCCCATAACATCACAAAGAAAGACAAAGACAGCACAAGACTTGCTAAAAAAAAAAATTGATGGCTAAGCAAACCTGATGTAATCTGGTATGAGTGTGGGAGATGTAAACATAGAGTGAGCAGGCAGATAACGAGAAGCCCTGCAGTGTTTGAAATGACAGAAGGAATAAACCATGGAAGGTCTAGAGTGTTCTTAGTTCCTGGAATTTTGGTTCTGTACGATGCTAAAAATATATAGGTATTGTGATGGGTATTTTGGCACCTAATCTTTCTAAATTCCTTATATACTAATAATACTCTGGCACATGGTACATATAAGGACATAACTCAATACCATATTTTAGGAAGGGTCAATTGGTACAAATAATAAGCACATTTTAAATGCTGAACAGCAAAGATCTTTTGCTAAGTGTCCAAACAGGTTGATCATAACCCAAATATAGAGGATGCAATTCTGTCAAGCTTGTGGCCTGGTAAGACTGGTTTTCAATATTCCCGTGGAAGCTTCAGCAGACTTATTCAATAAGCCAACATGTTGGCTAATTATGTATGACAAATCAGGTCCCATCTGAAGTTCCACTTCCAAGACAATGGCATCAGGCACCCCAGTTTTATTGGATACAACAGTTGTTTCTATGACCATTGGAATCCTTGAAGCGCAGCCGCATCTTAGGACGGTACTTCTCCAGATACAAAAGTTGCTTGCTGTTAAAAGCTCCACGCCGCTTTCTGGAAAGAAAGAGAAAGCTAATTGAAGGATGTTCTTTCTTGTAGCTAGGAAGAGGACAAAGTCAAGGGAGCTATCTAGAGCACTGAGATTTCTGAATATACCAGGTTTTATGACTTTTATTCAATGAATGATGTTGAGACCACACCAACAAAAACAAATAAAACACCCCTCAACTTTAGTCATATACCTTAGCAAAATGTAAATTAACAAGTACATTGAGTCAATAAAGTAGAACAAGTCATTGAACAATCAATCATCTGCATGA
Organism: Alexandromys fortis; assembly: GCF_014885135.2. Lineage (NCBI taxonomy): Eukaryota > Metazoa > Chordata > Mammalia > Rodentia > Cricetidae > Alexandromys > Alexandromys fortis. The sequence continues at coordinate 10,492,763 of NW_026067903.1, read as the reverse complement.
ATGCAAAAAGGCTGGAGAAGGTCCTTTTCTCCTGGACTTAGTATAGTTAGTAACAACAGGCACACAATATACATTCAGACAAAATACTCAAACATACCAAAACCAAACCAAGATAATTGACAGAGAAGATTTGGATTTTTCTTAATTCAGATATTGAATAAGAAAATACATGCAGGCATTAAAGAGACTTACTGTCTTATGAACTGTACTGCATCTTCATATTTCATTCCACCTTCAATTAATGCTAGGGCAACAAGCACTGGAGCTCTAGTAAGGTAAAAAATTTTGACAAATCACGATTTTTCAAAATTAAATCCTGTAAAATTCATTACTGAAATACCCCCATATCCAAAAATATATCAATATAACATTTCAACATTAGTCTTTTATTAAATTTTTTAGGACTGAGTTTGATACTACAGGCTTAGAATCTCAGCTACCTGGAAAGCTGAAGATTACAATTTCAAGACAGCCAAGAAGTGAGTTCAAGACCAACTAGGGAAACTGTTTGAAAATAAGATGGTCAGGAAGCTAGAGATATAGCACACTGTTAGAGAACTTGTCCAGCATGCGGAAGGGACCAGGTTCAAACCCAAAGAAGAGAGAATCTTATAAAGTATTAGTACTTTCAATTCAGAACTTTATCTAGAACAGTGGTTCTCAACCTGTGAGTCAGGATCCTTTAGAGGTCACTTATCAGACACCCTGCACTTCAGATATTTAATCATGATTTATAATAGTTGCAAAATTAAAGTTATGAAGTAGCAATGTAAATTATTTTATGGTTGTGGGTCACAACAACATGAAGAATTGTATTAAAGGGTCACATTAGGAAGGCTGAGAACCACTGATTTAGAAAGAAATTAGGTGATTTTTCTTACCTGCCAAGGCCTGCAACACAATGAACAGCAATACAGCAGCCAGGTTCTTCACGAAACTTAATCTTTACAAGACTTAACCAGTCATCAACAATCTGGTTGGATGGTGGTGCACCATCATCAAAAGGCCAGTCCTAAAAAGAAATATTTTAGACCTTTAAATTAGCTAGGTACATTGGTGTAGTCCTGTATTCTCAAAACCCAGGAGGAGAGGCAAGTGGGTTGCTGACTTCATAGCAAGTTTCAGGCTAACTGGGCTAATTTTGCCTTGACTTAAAACTGAGCTTCTTGAAGTCCGATTTGAATAAGCTTCTGTGGCATAACAGACATACACGAAAGCTTAAGTACTTACAAGAACACGAATGCCTTCTTTCTCCACGAGAGTAGTGTCGTAAGTTGCTTCACACACTCTTACAATTGTGGTAACTCCATACTTCTTAAGTTCCTAGAAAAAAAACAACTCAGGTCTTTAAAACCATATCATTATTGCTCTGTCATCTCTACCATTTTTGATCATGCTGGCCAATGAAGACCTGCAGAATCTGTTATGTTTTTTTTTTTTGTTTTGTTTTTTTTTGTTTTTTTGAGACAGGGTTTCTCTGTGGTTTTGGAGCCTGTCCTGGAACTAGCTCTTGTAGACCAGGCTGATCTGGAACTCACAGAGATCCGCCTGCCTCTGCCTCCCGAGTGCTGGGATTAAAGGCATGCGCCACCACCGCCTGGCTCTGTTATGTATGTTTAACAGAGGCAAACCACTAGATACCATATATTTAGTTCAGAGGGGTGAAAAAAAAACCATTTGATATGGTTTCTATGGGTATTTGGTGCATATGGAGGTCAGATGTCAACTGCAGGTCCTAGTCTTACTGAGAAATGATCTTACTGTCCTATACTTTGCCAAGAAGGCTAGCTTTTTAACTGTAGGTTCTGAGGAAGAGACTTGGGTCTGCATGCATGAGACTTTACTGACTGATCTACCTCCTCTTTTAGAAATAATTTCAAAGGCTCAAATCCAAACTTCAATTTTAAAAAGCCATTCAGCATAAAACAAAACCAAAAACCACACAGACTTGACTGAGGATACAGTATATAATTATAATTCAACTAAGACATTTAAAAAAATGTAACTGGAAATTAAAAAGTTTAACATTTAAATATTCCCCCTATAAAATTAGAGACACCTATCTGCTACCTTTGAGTTATCTGTAGGTTTTTATACTTTATAAATGTGCGCCCAGATAAATTAATTAGCATTAATCCTTCTAAGAGCAGAAAACAGCAGAATTGCCAGCTGGAAAATAGAGTCCAAGTACAAATGAACGTAAAGACATCAACTAATTGTAGTTTATTGCACTAAGAGAAAAGGATACAAAAAGATCCCTAAGCTGCAGTCTATCCCTGTCTTGTAAATTTAACTAAGCAAACTAGACGCATAGTTCTCAAAGTGCAACACCATAATACCATAAAGACATTTCCTTTCCGAGTACCAAAACTATACAACATCATTCAGATTAGTTCCACTATTAAACTGCAACCAATTAGTAAAAAAGTGTAACTTACCTCTATAAATTTGTTTAAGGTCGCATTGGTTGGATTGTGTGTAATAAGGAATCTCATGTTCTTGTATGTGACTTCCACAGGAGCAGGGCGGTTCATTCGAGCCATGTTAATTTAGTTTAAAAAAAAAAAACACCCAATAGGGTTACGAAGGAATTAAAAAATTGAATACAGAAATGATGCAAAAAAAAAATCAAAAACAAACAAAAAGAAAACAACCTGAAGTCTACTTCAATATTCAATATACTCCACTTGAAATTCTCAGTGCTTTTAGTATGAAATTGGGAGAAATGGGCAATGAAATGAACCTCCTAACAAGAAGCAGTGATTCTTCAATCCAGTAATACTGAGGCAATACAAAGGAAGTGCACTGAGGTCTACCCCATCCAGGTCTGAGCTCTTGTAAAATGCTCTGCAGATTTCAATTCAACACGTCTGTGTCCAGGTATCCACTCTTATGGGGGCTTCTTGGTGGAGTAGTAATGAATTTCTACAGTTCACTTGTCTGCATAGAGGTCGTGCTGTGCCTGGCAGTAATCTCCACTGCCCTTCAGAAACTCCATAAATGTGTGACCGAGAACACCACAGAACTGCTGTTTAGAAGAAAAAGAATAAAAAGAGGGGTAAAAGTTATTTTCCAATTCAAAAGGAACATGTAATGCTTTTCCACTAAGTATACAACTATGCTCAAATTAAGAGTCACCAAGATATCAACTTTTACTCAAATTACAAAATTCAAGGTGACTGAATTTTAAAATCAATAGGCCTACAGTATGCAGTCACAAGCCCATTAAAGGGAAATTGCTAATCAATTATAAAGAATGTTCAAAGAAAGTCACTGCTACATTTGGTGGAATTCCCACACATCTATATATAGATTTCATTAATTAATCTTAAGTTATTGTTTACACACTAATATAAACTTCATGTAGTTTGAAGCTTTCGATTTCTGCATAATTTACTGAACTCACAGAAAGCCATTTCAGCTGCCCATCAGTTCTTTGCTTTTAATTTAATGCTTAAGCTACTGAGATAAAAGGAGATATCTGTTGTATGGTTTTTCTAAAGAGTATAGTATTTTTAGTCTAATTATATCTCAATAATTATTCTTTACATTTTAGTCACTAAAGCTTAAGTATGAAGTCATGAGCACAATTCCCTTTTGTATTTTCTGTCATCTTAACATCTAAAAATAAGTCATGTACAGCCTTACAGTTAGAGCAGGTTCAAATAAACTGAGTAGAGGTAGATGAACATTAACAAACGCTTGAACGCCCACTACTCTAGGCAATTTGTGTAGAAAACTAAGGAATGTGCTCACTAACAAATTATCACTCAACGACAACCACTGACCCAAACACTTCACATGTATAATTAAAACGAACTGCCAAAGTAAAACCTTAATTCATTTACTAAAAAGGTACCACAACAGCAAGACAACGTATTTCCATGTTTTCTGAAATGGGTGCTCACAAGATATTAACTGTCAAGTGGATTTAAAATCCCGATTGCCTAAATTAACCAGTAAGGATATCACTACTTCAAGGAGTAGATCAATAATCTGAAATTATTGTTATACATTTGAGTCATAGTTTCTTGTCATCAAGTTTTTTTTTTTTTTTTAAATTGGCCCTTTTTTACTATACATAGGACGCACACAAAGCTTAAAGTTCACACAAACTCTTAAAAGTTCCACCAGGAAGCTGAAAATCAGGGAAAAAAATTCTGGTTTAAAATGAGTGGAGCCACCCAGTGGCTGGAGGACACTTCAATTAAAAGTGGTGACCACTGACAACCTTTTCATATGCCCCATTCCCTCACAGGCAAAAGCTATAGGCATCTCAGACACACGAAAAAACTAAAAGCACACGAACATAGATAGAAAGGAAGTGTGTGTGGCATTAGCCTAAGTCAGTCTTTCGGACTGCAGAATCAAGTCAGCCTGTGGAACCATCTGCTCTAACCAAATTTGTTCCAAATACACTCGGCTTTCAAGTAACGCACCCAATCTAGTGCGTTGTAAAAACGCTGTTTCTTTCTGGCATAAGTCTAGCTTTTCCGGTTTTCAAACATAAGCCGGCGCGAAGCAAAGAGAAAAAAAGAAGAAGAAAAAAAAGCAACCCAGGAAGCACGACCCCAGAAGCTAGACCACCAGTGCACACATCGTTCCTATACCGAGGAAATTACCGCTCCGCAGCGGCGGAATGGTGCAGGGCTGCTCACTCAACAGGAGCCTCGCTCACAGTTCTGGCCGGCTCCTGTTGCTCCTGCTTTAAGAGCAGGCAGCCTTAGGCGCAGCCCGCCGCGGGGACCGGGTAGGGACCCCCTCCACCACCCCGGTCGCCCCTACCGACGCCTGCCGGAGGTCGGGCAAGCCCGGGCTTGCGCGGCGCGCACAGCCGCGAGGTCCGCAATCACGGGTTCGCGGTGGCGAGCGCGGGCGGCCACCGAGGCCATCTTGGGAGGCCCCGGGCGCCGGGTCCCGGTCCCCGTCGCTCTGCCACGCCCCGGCCACGTCCACGACGCCCCGCGCGGCTTCTCGGAACAAAGGCCGCAGGGGTCGCACGAGCACAAAGCGGCTCCTCGGCCCCAGCGACCGCTCCCGGTCCGGGTCCCGCTGCCGGCGGCGGCGCCTCCGCCCGCCTCCCTCACTCCCTCCCTCGGCACACAGCCGGCCCGCTCGAACAAAGGCCGGGCCCGCGGGACTCACAGGAATATGTCTACTCATTGAAGATTGTGGCCTAATCATACAGCCGGTCCCGAGGCGGCACAGGCGGCGGCGGCAGGGCAGGCGGCGGTGGGCGTCGCGGGGCGGCGGCGGCGGCGATGCAGGCGGCGGGGGCACCAGACGACCATGCAGTGAGCTGCCCGAGGAGCGTCGCCGAGCCGGCCGCAGCCCAGAGCCAATGCGCGCGCCCAGGAGCCCTTGCGTCACAAGCCTGCCCCTTTATAGCCGGCGCGACGTGCGCCCCGGTGGCAGCCAATCACGGCGCGGGACGCTGGCGGCGCGGGGCGGGGCCCGGGCCGCCGACGTCACTCGCGGCGGCCGCCACCGGTGCGAACCGGTTGATGAATGGCGCGGAGTGCGACCTCTTCCCTCGCCACTCTACGCGCTCGCGGCTCGAGCCTCGAGTTCGCCTCGACTTGGATCGCGGCTCCGGCAGGCGGAACCCTGTCGCCCGGAGCCATAGCTCCGTCGCCCTGGCCAACGGTTTACCTTGGCACCTGCGCCCCAGATCTCCGTCATCACTCCATATTGATGTCGCATGACCGCTGGGCGGGTGACTCACCGCTCCAGGGCCCAGGCCGAACCCTGGCCGGGATGAGGGATTCTGGTCACCGCCCTCACTTCCACGTGGGAAGGCTCTCCGCAGAGTTTAGCCCATGGGACGCGGGACGTGTCTGCATTTTTTGAGTCTTGTTGCCCCCGAGCCTTTTTTCCCCCCTTTTTCTCTTTTAGGTTATACCCTCAAACTGCTGATGTTGGCAACTGCAGTTGGCTCGATTGTGGCATTTCGAAATCACATGCATCCTTTGTACTGCTGCTCACTCACAGATAAGGAAAGGTTAGCCATCGCTAAAGGGAAGCCTTTTTAAAATTGAGAATCTTGGCATTATCAAGAACTGGTGTGATTTTTTTTTTTTTTTTTTTTGCGTCAAAAGCTAAGCTTCCCATTTTGTTGATCTCCAGTGTCCTTTTAATGTAGGCCTCTAATTGAAGCTGTAGCACAATTGTTTCTGTGCTATACAAGGGCTGCTTTCATCATTTGAAAATCCTTCCTGCTCAGTCGTCTAGGACTGATAAACAGGACCTTTACCTGTTTTGAAGAACACAGCTTTCCAACACTGAAGTCTTTTGCTTCCCGTTTTTCCAGACATTAGATTGAAGAAATAAGAATCAAGTTGTGACCTCTCTGTCACATTTTAGGATTTATTAGCACTTCTACTTAGAGACCTTCCTTGCATATCGTTCCTCAACTTTCTTAAATACACTGTAAGCAAAGTAAAGGCTGTTGGAAAAGAATAGGCTAGACCTTTAAAGTAATGAAAAATCTTCGTTAAAAATTGCTTGCCTAGGGGATCCATTTAACTCAAGGAAATTGGACACACAATATCCCTTCACAAATAGAGGTAAAATGGGGTAGCGTTTATATTATGTAAGTCCTAGGAAAATAAAGGAAGATTAAAAGGAAAGTCGTGCGACAGGAAAGTGAAGTTGATCAGACCAGGAAACTGAACAGAAGACAGATTCAGTATTACAGAATTAAAACCTTTCTTATGACCAGTGTCTTTGGGTAAGTATTAACTTCAGTTTGGGAAAAAACATGGGCAGAATCAACTAGTGAATAGCTTGGCCGACTTGTATAATAGCATCCTTAGACACATTAAATTGGCCCATCTTACCCCAAAGGTCGGTCAATGCAGCTAAAGGAGATAATGAAACCTTTTGGAAAGGGGGAATTTGGTGAGCTAACATAGCTCAGCAAATGGTAAGCAAAGGTAAGCCAGTGTTTTAGGTAGTTTTGTTGTGGACCTTATGCAAATTGTGAGCTCTGTAATCCCCAGATCCTGTAATTACCACAGGTAGTGCTGAAATGTAGTGTTCAGTTCGCTGTCCTTGAGCTCCAGAAGCCGGGCTCCAACTCTCAGGGCGAGTCAGCTCTGGATTCCTGTCTTTGAGAAGAAAGTACCACCTTGCCCTATTTGCTGCTGAAAGAATGTATCTTTTTTGTTCGTTTGTTTGTTTTGCTTTCGAGACAGGGTTTCGACAGTCCTAGCTGTCCTGGAACTAGCTCTTGTAGACCAGGCTGGCCTCTAACTCACAGAGATCCACCTGCCTCTGCCACTCGAGTGCTGGGATTAAAGGTGTGCGCCACCACCGCCCGGCAAGACTATTGTGTTTTACATAGAGTTAGACAATGTAGAAACTTTCAGTCATATAGAAGATTATAGATACAACTATTAATGAATGAACTCAGGTGGATCAGTATTAAGTATCTTTTGGGTTTTATGGTTTTTGTATTGTTTTTGACATAAGGTCTTTCTCGTGTGATGAAGGCTGTGCTCAAATTCACAATGAGACTGACCCTGAGTTCCTTTCTCATCCTACCTCCCAAGTGGTCATATTCCAGGTATTCCTCACCATGCCTGGCTGAAGTAAAGATATTGTTTTATCCAATATAATCACTAGAGGTAATAGTTTCTCTCTAAAATTAAATTGAGTCAGTCAACATTTTAAAACAGTTATGAAAATGCTCTTTGATTTCTATTATAGGCATTTTCTTTCCCTTCTCAAACTTAAATGTCTGAGGTAGTATTCAAACCAGATGAAAATAGGTTTTCTTAACAACTTTGCAACTTAATATAAAGAATACTTATTTGGGATTTCAGTGAGTACATTAGAAAGTGATCAAGAGAATAGTATTTTCTACTTTGTGATAAAATAATTTTCTTCAGACTGAATAAAGAGCTTCCTATGGCCCCAAATAATTCATCATTTTCATATCCTGTGATTCACATGCTGGTACCTGAGGAAATCTAGTTTGAGAAGTCTTATTTTTAGAAAACCTGGCAAAATTTTTCTTGTGGTTCTGTAGCCTGAATACAAATCATTTGGGAATTGGAAATCTGTAGGGCTATAGTTTCCATGTGACTGTCTAGAACATGTTGAATTATGCCAGTTTGAAAGGAAGCAAAAAATAGCTTAAGAAAGGAGAATTTAATCTGGCTAGAGGAAAGAAATGGAGTATAAATAAATGTTAAAGGTTGTCTATGCACGCAATGGCAATGCTGGCACTTGACAGGTTTAATTTACAGAGTTGGCATTTAGGATGTAGATAATCCAGACACTGCCCAAAGCAGCATCACTCTGGCAGCCTTACATAAGAACAGACTGTTCTTGAACTGTTTCCTGCAGACACAGGAATATTCAGGCTTTTAAAAGCTATGGTAGCCAGCCAGGCTGTGGTGGCGCATGCCTTTAGTCCCAGCACTCGGGGAGGCAGAGGCAGGAGGAGGATCTCTGTGAGTTTGAGGCAAGCCTTGTCTACAGAGTGAGTTCCAGGATAAGCTCCAAAGCTACAGAGAAACCCTGTCTCAGAAAACAAAAAACCCAAACAAACAAACTAATTGCCAACAGAATCGGAGTTAGATTTGGGCTTGGTGGCTCATGCATCTGATCTCAGTGTTTGGGAGGTGGAGGCAGGGGGGATCCGCTGATGACTTTATAGGGAAGTCAGATCTGTAATTTTCTGTGCAGAAACGCTGCCAAGAAGATGCATGTTACCATAGCTTTAAGTGAATCTGTACAAACTCAATAACTCATTCCTGAGTCCTTGATACTAGTTGTCAGTTATTTATTTCTTGAAATAAAAGGATTATTCTAAGCCAGAATATAAACATGGGTTATGAATCAGCCTTTAGGAGAAATGCACAGCCATAACAAAGGAAACTTAGTAGATAATCTGTAGTGGTTGGCTGATATGTCCAACATAAGCATCCACTTGCTTGATTTCACCTTCTAATCTCATTGTCTAATGCCAGTGTTGTCAGGTTTGTTTCCTTCTAAACTACGAGCTGTCATGAAACCATTCTACATCAAATACAAAATATCAACACAAAATGTGCTAGCCGTTTGTTAAATATCTGCTGTGTGCCAAGTCATGTTAAGCACGAGAGAGTTAACATGTCCTCTGCTATGAAGACATGGAACATAAGAGATAGCGTCTAAAAGGATTAGCACAATATGATAAATGACATAGAGGCAGGCATGTGCTCAGAGCAGCAGAACACAAGGAACGGAGTACTCTGCTGACTGAAAGTCAGGCAAGCTAATGCTAAGGTTTCAAGGAGCAATGTAGAATGTCCTAAACAAGGAGCTGTGGCTCTAAAACTACGGATGGAGGCTTCAGAAAGCACTCTGGAAATCATAAGCTTCAAATGGCTAGATGTGTAACAAGGCAGAGCAGGGAACAATCTTAATGCATTATAAATAGCTTGCTAACGAGCCTGGACTTTCTCTGGAAGTTAACGGGAGTCATTAGATTTTGAGTATTAGTAAAAGATCAGATATTTTTAGAATATCACTAAATTGAAGTCACTAAGCCAAACTATTGTAATTATAGCAGTACAAATATGGTAGGAGGGAGAGAGAGCAGAACATTCAGAATTAGAATGAAGGGGGCAGTTTCTGCCTTCTGAGTGCTGGGTTAAAGGCATGTGCCACCATGCCTGACTGGGTTTGGTTTGGTTTTATTCAGGGAATGGGGAGTTGTTCCATGGAGCGCTTGTTTAACTTATACTAGCCTCTGTTGAGTCTCCAGCACCCAAACCAAATTAAACCCTGTAAAGTCCTCAGGGCCAGGTGTGGTGGACATACCATTAATATCAGGACTCAGGAGGCAGAGGCAAACTGTGTCCTAGGCTAGCCAGTAGCTACATAGTGAGACCCTGTCTTAAACCAATTCAAACCATTCAATTTGATACTTTAGGAAATGAACTCAGGAAGAATAAGAAACATTCCATCCAAAGGGTCACTCTTCTCAGACCTTAAGGGAAGTCCTCAATCGGAATGTACCTTGCTTTCCCATGCAACTTTATTCCAAGTGATTTGCCTTTATACTATCTGATTGCATTTTTTTCTGACACAAGAGGGTTCCATCAAAGAGTTACCCCAGTTTATAAAAGGACATGTGGGAAGAAACCCAGTGAAATGAGCCAGTCAAAACTGAAAACTGCTCAGACTTTTTTCTTTTCCTAAAATTGGGACCTGCAGGGTTTAAGAAAAGCAGTCAGATCTCCTGAGTCACCAGGATGGTGCCTGAGAATGCCCAAAGGTCCCAGATGCTGTCATTTGAAGGAAACTCATCACTGGAGGCAGAGTGAAGGCCTACGTTATGCCTTCAGTACATAAAGTAGGTGCCACACACATGAAGATAAGACCTGCTTCTAGTCCAGTGCGTGCATGAACTTTTCTGTAGTTCTAAGAACTATGATTGCATCGGTAGCAACAGCAGCAATAGAAATGCTTCTGGTAAGCGAGGTTCAACTCCTCTTATGAAAATGGAAAAGTCGGGAGGTGAGATGGCTCAGTGGGTGAAGGTTTTTGCCAAAGAGCCTGATAACCCGAGTTCTATCCCTAGGACCCACATGATGAAAGGAGAGAACAGGCTCCTATGAGTTCTCTAACCTTCACATACACGCTATTGTGTGCACGTGCATGCATGTACACTTAAAATTTTTTTGGAATAGATGAGGGAAGAGTCTAAATTTACTTTAAATTTCATTAAAATTTAAAAATATTTTAAGCTATTTTATGGTACTAAAGATTGAATCAGGCTAGATCCTTGACCTCTGTTTACTTTATATGTTGACATATGACCTCACTATAAATTGCCTTCTTGGCCTTAATTCCCTTTGTAGCCCAGGCAGACCTTTACCTGTCTGAAACTTTCTTTGAGCACCCAGGATAGAGGCCAATGTTATCATGCTTTTTGGGGGAGCAGGCTTTTCAAGACAGGGTTTCTCTATAATTTTGGAGCTTGTCCTGTAATTTGTTCTGTAGATCGGGCTGGCCTTGAACTAACAGAAATCCACCTGCCTCTCCCTCAAGAGTGCTAGGATTTAAAGGCGTGCACCACCACCACCAGCCTCATGCTTTCTTTAAAAATTGGTTGTAAATGTTCTGACTTCCAGGGTACCTTACCAAGAGTCCTCACCCTTTATGTGAGGTAGGATCTGCAGCTCAGCAGTCTCCAGGAATTCAGAGGCTAGGACCCCGCCAGTGACATCTCTGTTGAAAAAGGGATAGCCCTGTCCTCTACTCTATTACTAGACATGAGAAGCTGTTCTAGGAGTGGGGATGATGAGAAGAAATAGGAGTTGAAACCGGACGGTGAGTTGAAACCAGACGGTGGTGGCGCACGCCTTTAATCCCAGCACTCAGGAGCAGAGGTAGGTGGATCTCTATGAGTTTGAGGCCAGCCTGGTCTACAAGAGCTAGTTCCAGGACAGTCTCTAAAGCTACAGAGAAACCCTGTCTCAAAGAAACAAAACAAAACAAACAAACAAACAAAAAAAAATAGGAGCAGAGCAATTTTCGCCTCGCTTGGTTCTTTCTTACAACTGCATGTTAATATCTTCAGCGGAAATTCTACCCTGTGCTTCAGGACTGCTGATACTGCCACTCAGATGACCATTTGGTTGTCCTGGCATTGCTATAAGATATGGGTATTGAGCCCACTGTGCTTTACCCGGCATTGTTATAAGATGTGAATATCGGGCCAAGTGTGCTGTAAGCCTTTTCAGCGTTCAGGATGTAGAGGATAACAGCACATGTTTGTGAGTTTGAGGCCATCCTTATCTACATAGTGAATTCCAGGTTAGCTGGGGTTACACTGTGAGACCCTATCTCTAAAAAACAACCAAACAAAAATACAACACAAAAGATAAGGATGTACAAGAATGAATAAGACTATTCCCAAATAGGATGCAAATGTACGTAAGTAAAATATTGTCTGTTGACAAGGTATAATAACTAAATAAAATGTTTCCTTTGGGTACCATTGGAACCCTGCAGAGGAATACTTAATTCTGCCGGGGACTTGGCACGTTGTAAGGGAAGTGAGGTCAAGATAATCTTCTAGGGAAGGACTAGAGTTTAGAATAAAGAGGAAAAATTTCCCATCTCTGAGAGAGACACTCCCAGTATTATAATGGAATGAAAAGAATACGATTCTTTTCATGTGCTTTGACATTTTCAAGAGAGATCAGAAACTTGAGAAGAATAGAAAAAGACTCTTCCATAATGAAGTGCATTTTAAAAAAAGGACTGAAGAACTGAATTGTAACTAAATACACCCCTGGTGAGAATTGTAAAGTCTTTTTATTGCTTTGGCTGAGAGCAGTCAGCCATCTGTTGATTTGAATATTTGTTCTTTTAGTCTTCTCCATTTAAAAAAAAATATATAATGCACTAAATAGAATAAAAGAGAGAAAGAAAAGAAATGTCTATGGCATTTTCTAGTTTGGTAATGGAATTTCCCACTATGCCTATACGCTTATTGAAATAAGACCAGACCACTGAATCAGATACTCTGCTAGCATCTTTTCCGACTTTCTGTTTTCAGCAACTATAGCAATTACCTCTTAAAAGACCCAAGCCAAGTTAACTGATCCTATTGCAGTTGCAGACCCAGGCTGGCCAATATTAGTAGAGTTGTGCTCACACCACCATTTCCTGAGTGTTTTTAGTCTATCAATTTTCAACATAATTTACCTTTCCTGCCCTTGGATACAGAAATACCAAATTCCAGTTTCCTCCTGACCCAATCAGTGATGATGCAATTCATTCCTTGCTAGTAAAACTACATGATCCCCAGCTGTCACTCTTTGAGGTCCCAAGAGCTAGAATATTTGCTGACTTCTGGGGAAGATTGACAAACCTAGCTCTACTGAGATACTAAAATAGTTATACCATGTGACAGTGTTCTAGGCCAGCTTTCATTCCTTCTCTTGGGTGACAACTCTATTTTTAGGCCACCCTTGTAAATGTTTATAAGGAGGAAACACCGTAGCCTTTGGCTCTCATTCTTGAGCAGACACAGAGTTGCAAACAGGGCGAAAATTATTTGATCACCACAAAAATCAGTCATCAGTGATGTCTTACTGCTTTATGACCTTAAACTACACATGTTTTGAAAACAAAATTTTGGCCTTATGTTGAAAGCAGACCTATGGTTTCAACAGATGAAATCCCTAGGAAAGCAATAGGAAAACATTCTTGGGAACTTGTTGATTAGGAAAAATAAGAATTTTGAACTTCAATAGTATATACTGAGGAACAAGGTTTGAATATAATTTATGTAGCTATACCTTCTGTTTTGCAATTTATAGAACCAGCTAAATACAATTCTGTCCACCCAGAATAAGTCCTGTGCAATTATTAACATTACAGTTCCCAAAAACTGATTATTGGGCTGGGAGATTACCATAAAGGATAAAGACAAAACATTCAAACCCAATGGACTGAGGTGTGAATCACTGGGACCTAGAGTCCAAGGAGAGAATTCACCTATACAAGTCCTCCGAGCTCTGTACTCTGTAGCACACACTTCCATACACAAGCAGAGACATTTTGAAAAGAAAAGGCAGTATACCCAGACCAACAAGGGCTACATAGAAAGACATTGTCATAAACGAAATACAATACAATAAAAAAAAGGCCTAGACAGGAGGATCAGTCTCTTAGAACTCAATGACAGCCTGGCTACATAGCCAGTTCAAGACCAGCCAGGAAGCCGGGCGGTGGTGGCGCACGCCTTTAATCCCAGCACTTGGGAGGCAGAGGCAGGCGGATCTCTATGAGTTCGAGACCAGCCTGGTCTACAAGAGCTAGTTCCAGGACAGGCTCCAAAACCGCAGAGAAACCCTGTCGCGAAAAACCAAAAAAAAAAATAAAATAAA
>NW_026067903.1:10463988-10477763 GCF_014885135.2 Alexandromys fortis | reverse complement strand
ATATATATATACATATATATGAAACCCAGTCTCTAAAAACAAAACAAAACAAAACAAAAGGGCATTGAGATAATGGGTGTATTGTTTAAGAAAGTTGGCTCAGTCATCAATTCTCAAATGAAACTTATCTTTGGGTCATATTCTATGATTCATCTCAATGTCCTTCATGGTGGGGCCAGCAAAGAGTTTTTCTGATTTTGTTTTTATTTCTTTCCTTTGAGACCTTGTCATATCATATAAACCTGGAACTTGTTATATAAACCAGGTTGGCCTCAGAATCATAAGCCTGTCTCTGCTTACCAAGTACTGAGATAAAAATCCATGTACCACATGCACAGTTCAGAGAAGTATTTTTGCAAGACATAAGCTCATTTTCTAAATGAAAACCAACTATCATCACTATTAATAGTCAAGGTTATCTGTAGAAACAGAATTTAAGAAAATGAATCTCTGTATTCATTAGAATGACTTACAGGCTGGGGTTTAGCTAGTCCAATGATTTGCTATGAATGGTAAGTCCAAGAATCCAGAAATTTCTCAGTCCACAAGGCTGGATGTGTTCAGTAGATGCTGGATCCTGAAAAAGCAGACTCTACTGCAGGTGAAAGAATGAACTTGCTTGCAAGGCAAGTTCAAGCAGGCAAGAGGCAAAAGCTTCCTTCTTCCAAGTCCTTATATAGGTTCCCAGCAGAAGATGTGGCCCAGATTAGAGGTATGTTTTATGAATCAAAATCCAGATTAAAGGTGTGTGTCTTCCTGCCTCAAGAGCTGCTTTAGAAGTGGAACTTCAGCCGGGCAGTCCCAGCAGAGGTAGGTGTTCAAGGCCACAAGTCTACAAGAGCTAGTTCCAGGACAGGCTCCAAAGCTAGAGAGAAACCCTGTCTCGAAAAACCAAAAAACAAAAAGGTGGAACTTCATAATTTAAGCAAAAATTCTTCTCAGGGTGCCCTCCGTTTTTAGATGTCAGTCAATTCCAGATGTAGTCAAGTTGACAACCAAGAATAGCCATCAGAATCACTTTACTCCTCTTTCCAGCTGTGTGCTTTAAGAGATGGGGAGAAGGTTTTGTGCTTGTCCCAAACTGTGCTAAATGACACTACTCTCTCAGCTTTCAGTATGCTGTTTTCTTGTTCTGTGATTCAGAAAGTCTTCGCTGTGTGAGTTCCATGGAACTCAATATGTAGATCACGTTGGCTGGAACTGAGAGACATCTTCTCACTGCTTCCAGAGTGCTGGTATTAAAGGTGTGTGCTGCCACATCCAACCTGCAACCATCAGTATAGCTGGGAATGAAGCCGAGTAACAATGTGTCTGGCTAATCCAATGCTTAATTTAATTATGTAAAAATTAATTTAGTCATTAAAAATTGGATGGTAAATGCCTGTGTATACAAGCAGGACTTGACTGGTGGGATGGAATCTACCTTGCTTGAGTATCTGAGAGATTATTATTGTGTGTGTGTTTTTTTGTTTGCTTGTTTTTTTTTGTTTTGTTTTTGTTTGTTTGTTTGTTTGTTTTTGGGGGGGGAGATTTTATTTCACCCTACATATCCCAGTCACAGTCCATCACAAAGGGAAATCAGGGCAGGAACTCAAACAGGCCAGGAACCTGGAGGCAGGAGATGATGCAGAGGCCATGGAGGGGTGCTACTTACAGGTTTGCCTTACAGGTTTTGCTCAGCTTGCTTTCTTAAAGACTCTAGGACCACCAGCCCAGGGATGGCCTCACCTATAGTAGTCTGGGCTCTCTTTCTTTTTTTTTTTAAATTTATTTATTTTTTAAAGATTTCTGTCTCCTCCCCGTTTTTTTGTTTTGTTTTGTTTTGTTTTTTGTTTTTTTGAGGCAGGGTTTCTCTGTAGCTTTGGATCCTATCCTGGAACTAGCTCTGTAGACCAGGGTGGCCTCGAACTCACAGAGATCCACCTGCTGGGATTAAAGGCATGTGTTTTGTTTTTTGAGACAGGGTTTCTCATTGTAGCCTTGCCTGTCCTGGACTGTGATCTGTAGATCAGACTGGCCTTGAACGCAGAGAGATCTACCTGCCTCTGCCTTCAATGTGCTGGGATTAAAGGCGCGTGCCACCAGGCCTCACCTAGCATGTTGTTATTAGTCTCATTTTACTTGAAGCTATTGTATGACTTGCCTGACATTTATTGTGAAATATTTGTGCTTGTTTCCTAAATCTTGAACTCTTGCTGTGGAACCAGTCTAGTGAATGGGTGGGCACAGTGTTTAATGCCTTTCTCAAGCTCTGTGGTTAATGCTAGCCTTCTGAATGTGTAAATGCCTTCGCTAAATGGGCAGCTATTATTGTCCCTGGTAGTTCCTGTTCATAGTGTGAGGTATATCTACCTGTACAAATCAAAGATGTGCAAAAGACTGCAAAAATTGCAAATCTGAAAAATTGTCAAAAGAAAATTGCTCACTGTGTCGAGGCTACCGAGACTAGAGGCAGATGTTCTAATGGCTGGAGAGCTGCTCTAAGGGCCGACTGCTTGTAGGATGTGCTGTAGATTTCTTTGAGATGGTGTGTACTCACCATTCTTGCTCTTCCACCGTTCACCCACTGTTGACTGACTGGATTCTTTTTATTCCTTTTTAATGCATATTCCAAAACTTCCATTTCTCAACATGTTTAGTGCACTTGCTGTATATACTTGTTTGGAATACATGTTTTGAAATTACATAGACAGTATTGTGGTAGGAGGCTTGTTTTGTATTTAATTTTTTTTTTTTTTGTGACAGGGTCTCTCTATTAAGTAACTCTGGCTGTTCTAGAACTTTCTATATAGACCAGGCTGTCCTCATACTTTCAGAGAGCGACCTGCTTCTGTCTTCCAAGTGCTGGGATTAAAGGTGCGTGTTACTAGGCCTAGCAATTTTAGATGCATGACTGGATTTTGAATAATGTGTCTAATGTTTCTGTATGAGACTTATTTCCTGTTTCTTCCAGTTGCTTGTTGGCTGGTAGCTCAAGGAGAAGAAAGCGTATGCACATTTTATTCACTCATTGTGTGAATGTACCCTCCTCCCAACAGATGTGAATGTTCTGTGTCTTCCTTCTCTAACACTTTGCATTATACAACACCTTAACTGTTTACTGTCAACACCTACAATCCTGTGTCCCAGAGATTACTAACGAGTTTGAACTTGTCTTCACATGTATAGTTGCTGACCCTTTGAATTTCTTTAGAACTTTCTCTAATTATGTCCTGTGTATTGTCTTTGATTTCCTGGTTCTTGTTGACTTGTAGCAGTTCCTTGCAAACCACAGAGCAGAAGAGATCAACCGTGAAAGTCAGTGATTGCCATAGCTGTTGGTAGAAAAGGAGTGAAATCCTCATGGATACCTAGGTGGTCACAATTGTATCATGAAGTGAAATTCGTCAGGTTAGTTAGTGGATCAGTGATTCCTTGTTTCGTTGTAAATCTTACTTATTCTTTAGTTTTAGAAAGGCTCTCGTATTAAAATCTGCTCCGTCCTCTAAGTCTGTTCTCACAGAGAGGTCCACAAAGCAGGGACACTAGTTTCTCAGAGAACTTGTTATGGGGCAAAATCCATTGGCACTTTATAAGTCTGGGCTCAAAGCTCTGGGAGAGAGGCTCAGGAGTCGGGTGTGTTAGCTTCTTGACAATTCTGCACAGCAAAAGTTTTTGAATTATTGTAGGGAAATATTCTTTAGCATATTTTAAAAATAATACTGTTGGGCTACAACACAAATATGTTCTCCATCACACACACACACACACACACACACACACACACACACACACATAATTTGAGACAGGGTTTCTCCATAGCTTTGGAGCCTCTCCTGGAACTAGTTCTTGTAGACCAGGCTGGCCTTGAACTCACAGAGATCCAACTGCCTTTGTCTCCCGAGTGCTGGGATGAAAGGCATGTGCCACCACTGCCCAGCCCATCTTTTATTTTTTTAATTGTATATTTTAGATACAGAGTCTCACATAACCCATGCTGGCCTTTCACTATGTAGCTGAGAATGACCTTGAATTACTGTTCCTTCTGCTGGGCTCTAAGGTGTTAGCCACCACATCAGCTCTTCATTTTTTACCCCATGCTGTTTTTCAATATCTGCAGTATTTTATCTGTCTGAACCACATTTCAAAATCCTACTAATTATTTATTGTTTATGCATATATATTACCCTTATATACTAGCATATGTTTTTGTTTTTGTTTTTTCAAGACAGGGGCTCTTTGTAGCTTTGGAGCCAGTCCTGGAACTTGCTCTGTAGACCAGGCTGGCCTTGAACTCACAGAGATTCACCTGCCTCTGCCTCCTGAGTGCTGGGATTAAAGGCATGCGCCACCCTCATCACTAAGTATCTTCAACAGAAGGTTTAATCTAATTTCTCTTGCATTTTTAATGGAATATATAACATCCATCTTTTATAATTCACTTTCTAAATTAGTCAGCTTCGGTTTTTTTTCATGTCTGTCTTTTTTTCATGGAGACTAGAAACCAATTAACAGTATTTGAAGGGTTTCGAAACAATTTCTCAAAACATTGAAGCTAGAGGAGCTACAGGAAGAGCCCTGCATTTACTTCCCTCGCTGATCTGGGCCTCTTACAAGAAACCCTCCTTAGAACAACCTGCCATTCCTGCCCAGCCAACATCCAGCTCAGATTCCAGACAACTTTGCAGACGATGATTAAGTCCTTGAAAATTTGCATGTGTGTTTGTCAGCAACCTTAAACGTTTTCCTCTGTTTTGCAAAAGTGTTTCATAGATAATTTCTATTTCTATTTTACTAATCACTGTTTAGTGGAGTAAGACTAGTTCTGATGGAAGTGAAGTTTATCTGTGACATCCTATCTGCTTTTCTCTTTTTTTCCAGTCCTTGTCTGGGCCTGCCTGTATCCCCATGGCAGGGCTGTCTCACCTCTCTTACTGCAGTTAAAGCCCCTTTGCAGATCCTTGGCTACTGCAGTGTCCTCAAAGTGCAGAAAGGTCAGGATGGTCCGTCATTGTCCCTTTCTCCTTTCTAAATAAGCAGTATAGAGCATCCCTAAGCCCTTAGGGCTTTCATCCACAGACGGAGATATTAATGGATTTTAGTAGAATTAGTCAACCTTCACTTTCACTGAAAAAGAAGTGAACTCCATCAGGTTTAAGTCCTCTGGTTGAAGGTGGAGTGGTCCTCTAAGGCAGTGGCTTTTCACCTGGAGATGGCTGAAAACAATGTGTCAAGATCTTGTTCCCGGAGATGCTGATCTCATTGACTTGAGCCTGGAAGTTGTTGTCATGGCCAACCTCGTTGTCACCAAATAAAACACTAGGCATTCGTTGACCTAAGACACTAGCTTCTTAGTTTCAAAAGCATTTGGAACAAAAAGGACTACTGGAGAGGGCAAATGAGGGCTGTTGAATTGCTTCCTAGTAACTAGAACCCCATGAGTGTGTGTGTTGTGCTTGGAGGAGACTTTTAGGTCTGGAGTGGTTTAGGGCAAAGTTCAGGTCACAACAAGGCTCTGAGCTGCTCAGACTGTGAAATAGTTATACAAACATTGCTTGTTTTCTGAGGGGAACTGGATCTAGATTTCCCTCAGATACCGAAGCCTGGATGTTCAAGGCTTGTTAAGAACGACTTATTTGTACAGCACCTTCAGACCTTCCTATGCACTTTGGGTAGCCTTTAGCATGCTTAATCCGATGTAAATGCACTGTATATAGTTGTTATGCTGATGATTTAGGGAATATGGACAAGAAAAATATCTTTCAGTACAGATATGTTTCCCCCAATTTTGTATCCATGATTGGCTGAATCCATGAATGCAGGATGCTTATATGGAAGGTTGACTGTACTGAAAAAATCACAAATAGTAAATAATAATCAGGCTTGCCTTTCCTTATAGTGGTGTTTCTCTTCCATAAAGTAGGAATTGCTACTGTGCATTTATTATCCTTGAGATTAAAACTCAATGAACACTAACGTCATAGAGGAGACTCTAAACCATTTGTCTCACAGTCTGGGTTAAGTTATAGATAAATAAGGAGGATTCATTTTCTAGGAGGTCCCTGAGATCAGATATTTTTAACAATTATTTTAATCTAATCCTTTTCTGTAATCTACCCTTTGTGACATTAATAAGATAACTTAGCGTTTGTGGCTGGCAAAACAAGTATCAGCAAAACAGGGAGACAACGTGACCTGTGCCCCAAATAAACATAGTATTGACTTTTACCTAGTCCAAATGTTCGGGAAAGCTATCCGCTTGCTGATCTTTGATACACGTGGACACGATCACTGTGACTAATTCATCTGACACTATTATGCTTTTGGGTTGCTCTAGGGATCATATTTTCTTTTAATTTATTTATTTTTATTTAGGGATCATATTTTTAAAAGCATTTTTTATTTGTAGTCACATTCAGTTTAGCTCATAACTTCACCTGCGAAGAAATACTGGCATATACACAATTGGATAAAGCCTCTAATGTTAGTTATAGACACAATTTTCTTACCATTTAATTAAGACAATAAGGAAACCATGTTCTGGTTTTAATACTATGAAACCCCCCTTTACTCACAGGGACCATTGGAAAACTTGTTTCATTGTTACATATATAACATCTTGGGAGGACAGAGGAGACAAGTTCTCACCTTGTAGGATTGGCTAGCCTGGAATTTGCTATGTAGACCAGACTGACCTTGAACACATACATAACAATCTATCTTTGCCACCTCAATGCTGGGATTAAAGATGTGCCACCACAACCAACTGTATATAAAAACGTTTTGTAAGTACTGGATATATTGACCAGTCTCAGTTTTCAGAATGTGTGTTAGGAGCTGGGCAGTGGTGGCACATGTCTTTAATCCCAGCACTCGGGAGGCAGAGGCAGACAGATCTCTGCGAGTTCAAAGCCAGCCTCGGCTATAGAACGTGTTTCAGGATAGACTCCAAAGCTACAGAGAAACCCTGTCTCAATAAACCAAAACTAAACAAAACATTTTGCTGGGCGGTGGTGACACACACCTTTAATCCCAGCACTCGAGAGGCAGAAGCAGGTGGATCTCTGTGAGTTTGAGACCATTCTGACAACAGCTAGTTCCAGGACAGGCTCCAAAGCTACAGAGAAAACCTATCTCAACCCCCCCCCCCCAAAAAAAAGAAAAGAAAAAAGAAGGTGTGCTAGGGCGACTGGTGGCTTGTGTGTTACTCAGGGACCAAATGCCCTCTGAAGACTACTTTCTTTCAGCTCTGAACCTTGTCTTGGTTCATAGCAGCAGCAGGAGACACATTGTCTGCTCTGTGTTTCCAGTTGCATTGTTGTTACCCCAGCTCTGAAGTGCAGCTTCTTAGCGGAATTGCTCTGCTGACTGATGGGCATTTCATTCATGCTGGACAGTGATTTCTTCATTTAAAAATGTTTGCCCACCAGCTCACCACAGTTTTTTTGTGGTTTAAAAAGCCAAATTGTGATCCCCACATGTTTCTCAATGCAGTTGCTCGTCAGGCTGCTTAGGGCAGGTCTTCCAGC
Organism: Alexandromys fortis; assembly: GCF_014885135.2. Lineage (NCBI taxonomy): Eukaryota > Metazoa > Chordata > Mammalia > Rodentia > Cricetidae > Alexandromys > Alexandromys fortis. The sequence goes on along the minus strand of NW_026067903.1, from coordinate 10,470,255 downwards.
TGTACAAGGTCGCTTGCAATTTGAGTTCAGTTCCAGAATGTAAGACTCAGTTATTCTACTTTGGTATTCTTTGTAACCCACACACTCTAATCCATCAGCCACACAACAGCTGTAAATGCTAAATAGCCTCAGTTCTAAGAAGAAGCAGACAAATTCCACAGTTTTGGAATTGCTTTTCCTTAAAAGCCCTCAGTATGAGATCAAGATGCTGTTTGTGCCACAATATATATTTCCTCTCTTCTTTTCTATCACGTTCTTTAAAGTGGAAAATAAAGGACACTTCTTTGGATGCTTCAGTCTTTTTTTCATTCTTGTCCCTCTTCTTCTCCCACCCTCCCTCTCTGCTCTTTCTTTCAGGGTCTCACATTGATCCTGGTAGTGATGCGGTACTACAGTCATGAGCCACTGTATCTGTTCTATAAAGGCAGCATTGGCGGCTTCTTTCTGTCAATGCTTTGACACTCCCTGGTTCTAATGAATGTAGGAGGCACATATCACCCGTGCCATGTACTAATTATTACTTAATAAGCAAATATAATTTTATCATTAAAAGTAAAATATCTATGTTCCATTATGAATTTTTTTCCCTCAGAGAATTTGCCTTGGCGGTGGAGTCTTACTACGCAGCCCAGGCTGGTCCTGAGTTAGAGACACTCCTGTGTCAGCTGCACGAGTGTGCGATTTCAGGGCTGTGCCTCCAAGCCTGGTTCCAGTTTCGCTCAAGGATTTTCCTTCAAAAAAAAAATACCCACAAATTTCAGGAGTTTGGATGTAAATATATTTAATTAATTACATGTTCATTAATCCTGTGTATGTGTGTATGTCTGTGTACCCCCACACAGTCCTCCATGTGTGCCCATGGGCGTGTGAGGACAATTTGTGGGATTCAGTTGTTTCTGTCCACAACGTGAGTCCTCATGGTCAAGTCATCAAGCTTGGCAGCTGGGGCATGACTTTAGCAAGTGGCCATTTGTGTCCAGTGCCTGAGGCTTCCAGGTTACCTGGAGCATCTTGGGGCATTGAGTTAAACTATAGACTTGCAAATGAAAAGCAGACACACCTTTTCTGGATGTCTCCCAGCATCACCGTATGAGTTCAATATTGAGCTTCTGGGTCTTTTTCTCGGGCTGGCTTTGTCTGTAGCTGTGTCCCACGGCTCTCTGCTGACAGGGCTCCACTTCTACCTTTGCTTCACCTTGGGATGAATTTGCTGACTCCAGTAGATGAGAAAGAGTGTTAAGTAATTAGCCTCGTGGCCATGCTAATGATTGGGTTTCATCATTACATCATTCTGCATGGCTCCAGTTTGACTTCTCTCTGCCAGTTTGCTTGGATTGATATATTTTTTAAATTTACTCACTTTTAGGAATCCGTACTATTGTTATCTTTGTGGTATCTCAAGCAACAGTTAATCTTTATGATGCTAATTTTCTTTTGTTCAAAAAAATAAAACAGCACTCAAAGTCCTCCTATAAAGGTACTAAAATAATGGTAAGCCGACAGACTACATAATAATTTATAATAGCAAAATATCCCATTTCTCTAATAGGATATTGACTTACTGGTCAATGCTGACTTTTCTTTGTCTCACAATGTAGGCCACACTGGCCTGAACTTGCAGCCATCCTGCTGTCTCAGTACAGGAGTATAGGTATGAACCTATATTCTAGGTTTATAGATATAAGCTATGATGCCTGGCTTTATATTTAAAATCAATTCATTTTTAGACCTTTGACAGTTCCTGTCAACTCATAATGAGTACATGTTTGTCTGACATATGGTGTGGGTGGGTGAGACGTTTCTCAGAACAACTGAACCTAATACTCTGCTGTTAGAGTGACCTTAGTAAGCAACATAATGGATAGCTCTTTTAGCCTTGTTCATTAAAAATTTCATTTTCTGATGTTTGTTTTATGCAAACAGGCTGTTCAAATCAAGTTTAAGAGTAAATCTAACAAACAAATGAGTTCGTTAAATGGTTAGAATGCCTCCCCACGAGGGAAAGAACAGGAGGAAAATTAGAAGAAGGAGAGGCAGAAAGGGAGGCTGACGCTGTCAGCAAAAAGAGAAGAGAGGTGAGGCAGGAATGGATGCAGGTGGGAAAGATTCGAACCAATCTGGTCAATCTGCTTAAAAGTTTGGGCAATGATATTAGCTTTTAACTGAAGAGGGACATTCTCTTTTAGATCTTTGTTCTGATCCAATGTTTGCCTTGTAAATAGACATTTTATGTATTGCATGGTAAGAAGAGACAAGGAGATATTGTTATTTACAGTCCTGGAAATTCAGCCTAGGGCCTCACGGTGCTCGGCAAGTGCTTCTTCACAGAGGTGTGTGTCCAGCCTTCTTTAACTTTTTATTTGAGACAGGGTCTCACTAAATTGCCCCAGTTGCCCTTGAACTTGAAATCCTTTTGCCCCAGCTTTCTTAGCTGTGATTACATACCTATAAACCACCAGGACTGGCTTAATATTATTTTTTAAACTCTAGAAAAACTCAGCATCTGTTTGAACTACATAAATGCCTTTTGAAGTTGTTAAATTCTTTTATTATAAGATAGCAGTCTAGACTATGCATCCTCTGCAGAGGGTGCCAGAAACCTGACTGCTTTTAGGGTGGGAAGAGGGGAAGGGAGAGAGTCACACCTACCTCTCACTTGCTGTCCTTCCTCCTCTGGCAGCCATGCTCCTGGCTGGGTTGAAGGCTGGGGGAGAGATGCTGCAGGAGACACGGTACAGCAAACAGCCTTTAGTGGTGTTGATTCCCTTTATGACCCTTAGAGCCTTTTCTAAATCCAGCAGACATCTGACTCCCTGGTGTGATCATCACCCTCCTGGTCAGAACTGCAGCGCTCAAGCTGGCACTGTTGCTGGGAATTGTGAGTCACTCCTTCAGCTTCTTCCTGAGGTGGAAGTGAGTCCCCGATGGGGAAAAAGAGCCGTCTGTCAGGTGAACTCTTTTTTGCCATCATCACCGGCTTCCTGAGAACCCATGCAGGGGAAGTGAAAAGAGCACCTGTCAGACTCCTGGCAATCACTATCTGATGTGACCAGAACAGGTTAGTAAAGCTCTGGGAGCCTCAGCTTTCACAGCGAAAGGTAGAAGTCAGTCCCGAGGTAGCTCTAAAATGTATATGCCTAATGTACGTTGTCTTGAAAATGCAATGACCCCCTCTTCCCACAGCCTCATGAGTTAAATGCCCTATCCCCCAACTGGTAGCTCTCTAAAACTTTTTATTTATTTACTTAGTCAGGGTCTTCACCTGACTCTGCCTCCTGAGTGCTGGGATCAAAGTAGTACTCCACCACGCCTGGTTTCTGGTGGTCCTTTTTCGGGCTCGTGGAAACTGTCGGAGGTGGGGTTTGGTTGGAGGGAGTACTACTGGGGGTATGCATTGCAAGGCTGACCCTTGCCTGCACCCTTTTCTCTGGTTCCTGTCTGCCATGAGAGGAGACCTTGCTCATGCCCTACCATTGTCGTCTTCTGCCCCAGTACGCAGGGCCAGGAGTCTGAACGGAAGCACCAGAAGCCTGAAGCTAAAGCAATTCCTCGCTAAGATGTTTGTGTTGGGTCTCCTGTCATACATTCTGCAGATGCGAAGACAAAGTAAACATTTTATAACACCATATGCATCATATAAGGCATTTTAGGCGTTTTTAAAAAGATTTATTTATTATATATATACTGTTCTGCCTGCATGAGAGAAGAGGGCACCAGATCTCATTACAGATGGTGGTGAGCCACCATGTGGTTGCTGGGAATTGAACTCAGGACCCCTGGAAGAGCAGCCAGTGCTCTTAAACTCTGAGCCATCTCTCCAGTCCCATTTTAGGCATTTATAGCCTCTATATTGTAGTAGCATTGGACATGACTACAATATAACAGAAAAAAAAGGAATAACTCATGAACCAGATGACTATTCATTAGGCCAGTTATTCACTTTTGTTAGTTTCTTCTGTGCATGTTCTGGGACCCGCAGTGAAGATACTAGGGTATATAAAACACATTGTGTGTCCTCAAAGAGTTTATTACCTAGAAAGAAGGATTGTACATAAAGTTGGATGTAAAATGTGTACATAAAATAATGCCATGACAATTTCTCAGAAAATTAGGAAACAACCTTCCTCAAAACCTAGCAATACCACTTTTGGGTATATAACCAAAGGATGCTCAATTGTACCACCAGGACATGTGCTCAACTGTGTTCATAGCACCATTGTTTGTCATAGCCAGGACCTTGAAACAACCTAAATGTCCCTCCACCAAAGAATGGATAAGGAAAATGTGGTACATTTACACAATGGAGTACTGCACAGCAGAAAGAAATAATGACATCTTGAAATTTGCAGGCAAATGGATGGATCTAAAAAACATCATATTGAGTGAGACCCAGACTCAGAAAGACAAATGGCATATGTACTCACTCATAAGTGGCTTTTAGAAATAAAGCAAAGAAAACCAGCCTACAATTCACAACCCCAGAGAACCTAGACAACATTGAGGACCTTAAGAGAGACATACATGGATGCAATCTCCATGGGGAGTAGAAAAAGATAAGATCTCCTGAGTAAATTGGGAGCATGGGGACCACAGGAGAGAGTTGGAGGGTAGAGGAAAGGAGAGAAGCAGAGAAAAATGTATAACTCAAAAAAGAAAAAATGCCCTGGCTGTTCAGAACAGACTGATCCTGAGGGAGCCTTACTAGAAGGAAGGCAAGGCCAGCCAGTTTCAACATGTGTTGAGTCCCCATTATGATACAGCTCTATATATTTGCATATTCAATAAGAATCTGCAGACAGAAGACCTGAGTCAAAGCAGAAAGGCAGGGACCTGTAGATAAGATGTGGGTGCAAACAAATACCTCAAGTGGAAGTCACATCCTAACAAAGATGAAAGTCGTTTTTGAGAAGCATCTAAGTTTGATATCATGGGTATTCTCATATATAAAGCTAAAGCTTTTTTTTCCCTCTTGCAGATAATTCATGCAACACATCCCATGGCAATCTTTAAGTTGAATAAAATTCTGTGTGTGTGTGTGTGTGTGTGTGTGTGATTAAAGTTGTGTTTACCTGAATCATTACATGAAGAAAATTCTTTTGGGAATTTTTTTTTCTCTGATTGAAGACTCATGTCTGGATCTTTTCTGTAGAGTGAGATTAGTCCTTTTATCTAAAGCCCACAGAATCTTTCATTTTTTTTTTAAATTTGTTCCTTTCATTTTCAACAATACAATTTAACTTTGCAACAAGTTCACTTGGGCCTTGAAGCCTTTAGAGAAATGTTAATGTAATAAAACACAGTGACTGATGTCGCTCTATCTGTCTTATTTACTGGTACCAAAACAGAAATGTCAACAGTTCATAACTGAGGGAGACCGTGGGGGAAATGCATCCCTAATCCTCCAAGTCAACTAGCACTCAAAAATTTTGGTTTCTGTCAGCTCTCTCTCTCTTTCTCTCTTTCTCTCTCTCTCTCTCTCTCTCCCCTCTCTCTCTGCTCCCCACCCTCCGTGTGTGTGTGTGTGTGTGTGTGTGTGTGTGCGTGCGTGTGTCTCACATCAATGATCTTAACAGAGAATTGACTTGGAGTGTTAGTTATTTAAGTGTGAGAGAGCTGAAGGGCACAGGGTGTTTTCACACTGAAGGAGGTCGGAAGAAACAGTCCTCACACAGAACAAGGGGAGAGAGTGTGGTGAATCAGGAGGGCACTGAGAGGCAGCTGCCTGGAAGCGCTGCTTCCTCCGGAGGGCAGAGCCCAGTGGAGCTGTCATCCAGACTCAGATGATGCCATGTTCTGAGAACCATCATGCTTGCCTGGCAGAGACGGAAGGAAGTGACAGCCAGAACTAACTGCTGTTAGAAACAACCAGAATTTTAGGAGTGGAGAGGCACAGTGGGTGAGACTTCCTGGGAGAGTAGGCACGTCAGAGGGGAACTAGCCTGTTCTGTCTCCCTCCTGCTGCCTTCCAGTCTCTCACTAGTGTCCCCTACAGAAAGAAACTAGCCAAAGTCCTTATGGCAATGGCAGTGAGGCTGCAGATTTAGCCTGAGTATCTCCAGGCCAGGACCAAGGGGTGGATGAATTCTGAAAGTGTAAAGGGCAAGCACCACAGGATACAATTCACTACAACTTACCACAGTGCAGTTTCAGAGCCATGTCTCACGCTCTCTTTTAGATGCTTTAGAGTAGGCTCAGGAGCCTTCACTTCTGAAAAACAGCATCAAGTAATCTGATGTCTTCAAATACCCTTTCAGAAATGCCCTCCCT
>NW_026067903.1:10442178-10463841 GCF_014885135.2 Alexandromys fortis | reverse complement strand
TCTCTCCATTTTATTTTCGGAGAGTCTAAGACAAGGTCTCTTCCTGAAGCTGAAGCCCATAGTTTTGCCCAGTTTTTCTAGCTGCCTTGCCCGGCGTACCCAACTTTGCCTCCTGCCTCTCATTTGCCTGGTAAGCACTGAGCTGCCTTTCTAATTCTGCTCTGGTGTCTTTAAGCTGAGTCCCTGACAAGTTCTTCTTGAAGAGTTTATGAAGAACCCAGCACTAGCTCAGACATCCCCATGACAGTTCCTATTAAAATTTCCATTAAGAAATGCTTGAAATGTGACCTCCAACCCCTAGGAAGCAGAGGCAGGAAGCTTGCCACAGATTTAAGGGCAGCCTGATCTATATAGTCAGTTCCAGGACAGCCAGGGCTACATATCAAGACTTAAAAATGCAAGGGCGGAGGTGGCACATGCTTTTAATCCCAGCACTTGGGAGGCAGAGGCAGCTGGATCTTTGTGAGTTTGAGGCCACTCTGGTCTATGGAGTGAGTTCCAGGGCAGGCAGTCAAAGCTACAACAAGAAAACCCAGCCTCAAAAAACAAAACAAAGCAAAAACAAACAAACAAACAAACCCAGGAGCTTCAAAACAATAGTTGACTACTTTGACCTCTTAATAGCCAATATCTGTTATTTTCCCATTCATATACACTCACTACAGTGACTTAGTATCAGGAAAAGTAACTTGCATAAGAACTTGTATGCTTTCCATAGCTGGGTGGTGGTGGCACACACCTTTAATCCCAGCACTCGGGAGGCAGAGGCAGGTGGATCTCTGTGAGTTTGAGGCCAACCTGGTCTATAAGACCTAGTTCCACACCAAAGCTACAGAGAAACCTTGTATTGAAAACAAAACAAAGCAAAATAAAAAAACCAAAACAAAAAAAAAAAAGGGAAAAGAACTTGTATGCTTTCCTTTATCAGAGCAGAATCAAAGAATACATTGATTTCTACTTGTTTTGACTGCTGGGTAGCTCAGAATCATTTAGTGCAATCCCTAGCCAAGCCTTCCCTTTTAACCACTTTATTTTAATATTTTGTGCTTGTTGACAAATATATACTATATTAAATTAATGCTATTATAGTTTTCAAAATATTTTTGAATATAGTACCTTAAAGTTTATTATTAATTAACTCAAGTTATCGAAAAGGCCAAAGCCGCTCCTCTGTTCAGTAGGGATGGTATCTGCTGCGACAGCCATGGGAAGTCTCCATTCTTTCCCAAGCTGTGTATCACCCACAGGCCCCCGGCTTCTGTATGTTTCCTAATCCACATGGAAAGTCCTTTTGAAACTTTCTGACTTACCAAAATCCTCTGTTTAAGTTGATTCATTCTTCCTCTCTCTGCAGACGTGTGTGGGTGCACACATGCCGTGCTTTGCATGTAGAGGTCAGAGGACAAACGAGAGTTCACCTTCTCTTTCTATGACGTTGGTCCTGGAAGTTGAACACAGGTTGCCAGGCTTGCGGCAAGTGCCCTTGCTCACTGAGCTATGTTGTTGGCCCTACAAAATCTTTTTATATAACTATGTTATTTCTTCTGCTGCTCTAAAAATCATGTCTTGGAAACTTGGGATTCATCGCAAGGTACTATTTTTTCTGAGAGTGGGTGATCACAGAACATTTCTGGCATAGATGAATCTAAATAAATACGCTGTCTTTGTCTTGTTCTAAGGAGGCTTATTGCAGAGACATTCAATTATTTTCTGTCTTGGTGGAATTTAATATGTAAGCACATAATGTGTCCAATATTCAAGAATTCACTTAAACACTGAAGAAAAAACCACCCGGGACACTTGTTTTATACTTGTTTTCTGATGATCCTTAAAAGTGGCTCTCTTTAACAAGGAAGTTCATTAAATTACTTCTGCATCTAAGCTGTTTCCCATCGTAGCTGCAATGGGCCCACTGACAGTATTATGGTTTGGCCAACAGAACAACCAACAAGAAATACACGAGTCAGTTTGGATTGTGTGCTTTGAATGGACACTAATAGTGTAACTCAGGAAATATGCAACTTCCAGAGTCATTTTTGACCTCAGAAAGTGCTTCCTACTGACCACTCATTATGCTTCTTTCCATTGTCATGGAAACAGTCTTGGTGGGTGTGGTTGTTGGTCTTAACTATCAATTTGATCGGATTGAGAAGAACCTGGAGGATTAGGAAACCACACATTCCTTTTTTTTCTAATTAACTCACATAAAAACACCACATAGCTAGTTAAGGGAGCCACTCTGATGCTGCCCAGTCCCAATTCGATGCAGTTAGAATGGCAAATGGAGGTTTGCTTAGAGTTTTATACTTGCTTTATCAATTAACATTTAAAACATTTTTTTAAAATTATATGTGTGTTCATGTGTATATGTGTGTGCATGTGTGAGTGAAGGCACTGAAGGGGTGTTGGATTCTCTGGGGCTGGAGCTACAGGTGGTTGGGAATTAGCCAGAGTGGATGCTGGGATCCGAACTCTGGTCCTCTACAAGAGAGCAGTCATGTGCTTTTAACTGTTGGGCAATCTATCCAGTCCTTCAGTTGCATTTTTTTTCATTTATTCATCATGACAAAGGAAAAAAAAAAACCTCTGAACATTGAAACTAGAGGAAAAACATTAGTTTTCTATACCGTTTTCATGACACAGCTCTGTTTGCTATCTCTGGCCTTGCTCATTACCTTTTTGTGATTGTTTGAATGTAATGGGCCCCATAATCTCATAGGGAGTGGCACTATTAGGAGGTGTGACTTTGTTGGAGTGGATGTAGCCTTGTTGGAGGAAGTGTGTCACCGTGGGGGTGGGCTTTGAGGTTTCCTATGCCCAGGTTACCACCCAGTCAACTTCCTGCTGCCTGCAAGATGTAGGACTCTCAGCTCCTTCTCCAGCACAATGTCTGTCCATGCTGCCATGCTCCCCATCATGATGATAATTGACTGAACCTCTGAAACACTAGGTGAGCTACCCAATTAAATGTCTCCTTTGTAAGAGTTGCCATGGTACGCGTATCTTTTCACAGCAACAGAAACCCTAAGACACTAATATTATCCTTTCTTGTTCTCCTTTTATATCTCAAACTATACCTTGAGTTATACCTGTTTATATACATACATGTATAATGTTGTATTTATTCTTTTGTCAGCTTGATACAAGTTAAAGTCATTTGAGAAGAAGGAACCTTAATTGAAAAAATACCTATCAGATTAACCTATAGAGAAGCCTGGAGGGTGTTTTCTTGGTTGATGATTGATATAGAAGGGCCCAGTCCATTTTGGGTAGTACTATCCCTGTTCAGGTAGGTAGTCGTGAGTTGTATAAGAAAGTAGGTAGATAGAGCGAACCTAACAACATTCTTCCATGTTTGAGGTTTCTGCTTCCTGCTTGAGTTTCTGCTCTAACTTCTCCAGGTAATGGATTGTTACTTAGAAGTGTAAGGTGAAATAAACCCTTTCCTGCCCAGTTACTTTAGGTCATGATGTTTTTATTTTTTTGATTTGGTTTTTGTTTTGTTTTTCAAGACAGGGTTTCTCTGTTGCTTTGGATCCTGTCCTGGAACTAGTTCTTGTAAACCAGGCTGGCCTCAAACTCACAGAGATCCACCTGCCTCTGTCTCCCAAGTCCTGGGATTGAGGGTGTGCGCCACCACTGCCTGGCGAGGTCATGATGTTTTAACACAGCAACAGAATCCTAACTAAGACACATGTATACATTATGGGCTAGGAGCAGCATATGGGGGAGAACACGTGGTCTATTCATTCATTCATTCATTCATTCATTCATTCATTCATTCATACATTCTGAGTTCAGATAACCTTGTAAAGCACACTCTGAGTGTGTGCCTGGGAGGGGAGTTCCAGAATTAGATTGCAACCCAGTCTATGCTTTTTAGCCCATTGATAGGTCTACAAGGAGGTGGTAGAATAGTGTAGGGTGGGGCCACACCCAAGGATGTGTTTCTGGAAAATATCTTGAATGGTACACCTAGGTTCTGGCCTCTTCCTGTTCCCATTTTCTTGTTCTGTTTCCTGGAAGCCAGGAAGTGAGAAACTTTACCCCTCCCCCATTACTCAGCTTTAACTACCACACAGAAGAAAATGCAGCTGGCCAATCACAAATGGTTTCTCTCAGGCATCTGGTCACAATGATGAGAAGTCTAACAGTGTGCATGGCATCTGAGGGCACCGTGACCTGTTTTATCCATTGTGACTAAACCGCCCTGAAAATCCTAAATGATCCTCTGTGGGGACAATTTGTTTGCTGACATTGGTTTGGCTTCTCTCATTGGAGTCTTCTTAGGTGTGTGTGTGTGTGTGTGTGTGTGTGTGTGTGTGTGTGGAGAGAGAGAGAGAGAGAGAGAGAGAGAGAGAGAGAGAGAGAGAGAGAGAGAGATTCCATTTACATTTGCATATGAATTCTGGAACTCTTATTACTCAAATTATTTAGGTTAAGTCAGATGGCAGAAATAATAGTTGAAATTGGTAATAGAACTTTTAAAAACTTTTGAAGAAATTGGGTGTAAAATCCTACAAAATAAAAAAGGCATAAACATAAGCATCCAGTGGTGAAAAAGACCTCTAAGACTTGAATCGAGCTGCCTGGAAAGAAAGAGTCTACATGGGTCATGATCTGAGGTGAGTGGGAGAGAGCACTGGAGATGGAGGCAGAGACCAGTTCTGTTCTGGGCTGAATGAGTGTATGATCTTCGAGAAACAAGCATTTAAAATTATTTTATTTTTGTATATGTGTACCTGAGTGTATGTGTGTGTACCACCGGTGTGCAAAAGCTCATGGAAATCAGAAGAGATCATTGGATCACCTGAAACTAGCATTATGAATGGCTGTGAGCCACCATCTGGGTAGTGGGGATAGAACTCAAGTCCTCTGCAAGAGTAGCAAGTGCTCCTAACCACTGAGCCATCTCTCCAGCCCCCTGAGTCGGCACTCATGGGCCACCAAGTATGTCACCTGTCAACTGAGATAACTGGATTCACTCATTTTATATGATTCCCATTTCTCTAACAGTTTAAGTGTTCTGTCAATTATCCAAGGAAATAAGAATCATTCCTCTTAGGTAAAGTAGATTTTCAGATTGACACTTGGAATTTGTTCTGTTAGAAATATTGGAGAAGGCTATACAGGGTCTGAGACAGAAACAGGTGAGTTTGTCGAAGATGGCCAAATGATAAAGTGCTTGGTTTGAGTTAAAAAAAAAAAAAACTGGGGCAGGGCTATTGAGATGGCTGAGTGGTTAAGTCTTCTTACCTTCCTGCTCTTCAAGAGACTGACAGACTGACAAAAATAAAATATAGAAGAGAAAGTGGGTAAGTTTAATTCCAACTGTTGATAAGATACTGATATTGAGAAAAGAGTATTGAATATGTTTACTTTGGAATACTTATAGGCCAAGAAATAGAGATTTCCTTCCTTCCCCATCTCTTTTGTTCTGTTTTTACAAGTTCAGCTAAATGTATCTTTTTTGTTTCCAAACTAGGCTACTTTAGGGAAAATATATTCTTCTTTTTTTCTATATTCTGGTAATCATCCCCCCGTCATCACTTTTGCTTTAAAGGTATGTGCTTTTTGTTTGTTTTAATATAATTGGCTACTTTGGTAAATCCCCACAAAGGATATACCTGATAATGCAGGACCTTCTGGAATAATTAGATTGGGGTAAAGTTGAACGAAACCTGATTCTCTTTCTGGTTTTTTTTTTTTTTTGGCTTGTTTGTTTTGTTTTCTTGAACAAGGTCTCACTACTTAGTCCTTTGTGGCCTGGAACTTACTGCGTAGACCTACGTTGCCTTGAACTCAGAGATCCACTTGCCTCTGCCTCCAGAGTGCTGGATTAAAGGCATGTACAGCTTTATTTGGCTCGAGTCCTGCTTCTTTCAAATTGGTGTTGGAAGTTACTACAGGGCCACAACCTTTTCCTTTTCTTTTCTTTGTTTTGGACGTTGACCAGAGCCCAAGTATGGTTTCTCTGGCATTTTGGCTTCCTTATTTCTCAAGCTCCTCTCCCTGCCATGTGGCTGCCTGTCTGCCAAGTAGTTGAACATGCCAGCTAAACTCAAATGGCATAGCTTTTAAAGTTTCTCTTCTTTGTTTTTCTGTTCTGTGCATACCTACGGGTTTTCTTTTAAAGTCTAATGAAGTGTTTTCAAACTTAAAAATAAAACAACAAAAATGATGCTGACTCATTTTATATTAGAATATGACAAATCAGACATTTTCTGTACAGCACTAGGTCATTTGCAGTTTTTCTTTTCTTGCTGGAATTTTAAAACTGATTGTTGGGACTGGTGAGGTGGCTTAGCAGGTAAGTCATCATGGCCTGAGTTCAATGCCCAAAACCCATAGTGGAAGGGAAAAAAATGACTCCCAAAGGCTGTCCCCTGACTTACATGTGTGCATCTAGCCCTTGTGATTGTGTGTGTCTGTATGTGCATCCCCATGAAATAGGATCCAATTAAATGGCTCCTTTGTACTAGGTACACGGCATCCATTTAGAAAGAATAGTAACCTTGTCCCAAATCATGTTGACAAGGCTATAAGGAACACAGGCCACAGATCCTGAAACATTGTTTCAGATTGTAATTTCCGTTTTCATGTTTTACTATTTTTCCTAGTTATTAGAAATACTAGTTGGTAAATCCCCCCAAAGCTGAGGCCAGCATGTCTGAACACTTACAAATAAAATTACATAAACCAAATAGGAAAACACTCCCAGATGTATTATGAAACACAGGAAGACTGAAGATTAAGAAAACAAACCACGCGTGCACAGACGAGGGCAGAAAAGAATTGCTGCCGTGCCCAAGTGTAGCAATGGAAGAGAGCTGTTGTGTAACTTTTATTTGACAGCTATAAAGGCGTTTATACATTAATCTCTTAAAATATGCTGGACTGCAGGGCAGTGGCGGCACAAACCCTTAATCCCAGCCCTTGGGAGGCAGAGGCGTGCTGATCTCTGTGAGTTCAAGGCCAGCCTGGTCTACAGAGCTACCTCCAGGACAGCCCGAGCTACACAAAGAAACTCTGTCTCAAAGAACAAAACCAAACAAACAAATGAACAAAAATATATACTGGACTCAGATGTGGAGCCTCCACAACTGATCTCAGGTGGATTACGAGTTCAGTCACCCACAGGTTCATATAAGAAGAGGAAGACATTGTTTTATTTAGTTTTACTCAGTTGTCCCCTGAGTTTTAATAGGTTGAATGTTCGAGTCCATACGTTACAGTGAGCTGTGGTCGCAGAGGTCCGTAATGAGAACTGGTTGTACCTTGATGACATACTCATGCCTGAATTTTCAGGAGTGAATAATTCATTCATAGCATTTTCGAATATTTTCATTTGTTTTCGAGTTAAGAGTAGCAGTTGGAAATTGACTACAGTCTCAGCATGAAGAACTGTCGTCACCTGCATTTCTCTAATGGGAAACTTGGATTTTAGTAGACTGACCTGTATTTCACTTTCTCGGCCGACACTGCCGTTCAACTGAATCATATAATGGAGTATAATTATGCCGCACAGTGGGAACCAAGCGTGTGCCAAGTATGTGGGACAAAGTTGGCCGTGCCGTCGTCTTCACCCTGCTGATGGAAAGTCGGTTCTGCCAAGTCAGTACGTTAGCCAGGCAGTTTCCCACTCGTGTTGCTCTCACAAAGTGAGGCGTCCCAACAAGGACGGAAAGAGGAAGTCGTTTTGGAGTTCAAAATCTGGCCTGACCCTGCTCAGCATGAACTTATTAGCAGTGGAAACTGTACTGCACTGACAGGTGATTTTTATGTTTTTTCAATATTGGTATACTTTTGAGTTTATTATCTCTTAAGCTGTAAACATAAACACTGGTGTGTTTGATAATAGAGTTATCAGGTTTTTGTTATTATTATAATTTTTTTTTTTCCTGAGATAGAGTTTCTTTGTGTAATAGCTGACTGTCCTGGAACTCACTTTGTAGGACAGGCTGGCCTCGAACTCACAGAGATCCACCTGTCTCTGACTCCCAAGTGCTGGGATTAAAGGCGTGCACCACAACTGACCGGCTTTGTTTTGCTTTTTTAAGACAGTTTTTTTTTTTTTTTTCCTAAATGTAACCTTTGCTGTCCCGGAACTTACTTGGTAGTCAGGTTCACCTTGAACTCAGAGAACTACCTGCATTTGCCTCCTGAGTGCAGGAATTAAAGGTGTGCATCACCAACTAGGTGAATTTTCAGTTTTAAGTGACTCTTGACACTATCTGCTGAGAAATTATATATTGTCTATGTACGAAACAAACGTAATAACAGTCCTTGTTTTGAGCTATATGAGTATATTCCCCCTTTTAAAACTTTTGAATTTATGTGTGTTACATTCTTGTTCAGTGAAACCATCATTAGCAAAAGGAAAGCCAATTTAAAGATTTTTTTATAAAAAAATCAAACACAGACACACACACACTCTTTATTATCTATTTTAAAATTCTCATTACCATTGGAATCCTTCACACCGCGAACACTAGACAACACTTGGTGAAGGAAGCATGTGGTTACCATGGGGATCAGGAGCTATTCCAGGTCCATTCTAACCTCTTCCCTTGACTGCAGGTAATTTATTCTTGCACTTCGTGCTGGCTAGTCTTATGTCAACTTGACACGTGCTAAGGCCATCTGAAAAGAGGGAACCTCAACTGAGAAAATGCCTCCACAAGATCTGGCTCTAGACCATTTTCCTAATGAGCGATTGCAAGGAGGAGGAGCCGGTAGTAAGCAGCTCCTGCAGGTCTCTGTATCAGCCTTCTTTTTTAGATTCTTGTCCCGCTTGAGTTCCAGCGCCGACTTTTCTCAGTGAGGGACTGTTATCTGGAAATATAAGCCAGATTAACTCTTACCTTCCCAAGTTGCTTTTGGTCATGGTGGTTCATCACGGCAATGATTACTCTCAGATACACTTGAAATTGCTTTCCAGGATAGAGTATATACATTGATGATATATTTTATATATATATAGTGGCTTTTATAATTACTCAATGCCACTAGCCTGAAAGGGAAATGGTATCGTCTACCTATTTATCTCAACTAATAATGCTACACTACTAGTGACCATCATCACCTATCGCCTGCTTATCATACAACTGGCACAGAATCTGTTTGGATCTCAAAGCCTTTCTTTGGCAGTAGTGTTACCATTTAAGACTAGTGGACTGAGAGGGAGTTTAAATTCTCCCACCTGCCAGTTCTGGTCAGTTCATTTATCTTTCCCATTTGAGGAGTTCAGAAGTCAGTTCTGGGTTGAAGCTAAAGGGTCAGCAGGGATTCAGCCTCTTTCAGTTCCCCTGGTTCCCGTAGCTTTCATTCCCAAGGCCCTCTCAGAGGCAAAGGAGGGTGCTGAGCTCTTGCCCTTGTGCCTATAACCTAGAGGGAAGAGGAAGAGCAAAGAAGCCACATCCTCACTTGAAGGGCACTTCGCAGAAGTAGCAAATGCTGTTTGCACTCATATCCTAGACTCAGACAGACGGCTACAGCTAGCTGTGAGTTTTCCTGCAGCCGTTCTTATTTCGGACCTTTGTTGCAATCGAAGGAGAGAGCGTTGGGTGCTGAATTCAAGAAGCAGTCTGAGTTTGAGTGCTCTCACCCTTGTCTTACAGCAGGGAGACTGAGTCCTACAGGGTTAAACTGATTTGCTGGCGGCTCAGAGCCAGGATTCAAACCCAGGTCAGCTCAGCTTTAGTGTACTTAGGTTCTACTTTGAAGCGCTTCTCCCTTAAAATGGTTATTTCACTCTATTCTGTGTCATCTACTAAATTAGTGGAAAGAAACCCTTCCCAAGAAGTTGCTAGGTCAACCTACTGAAACAATGGAGCTCTTTCTTTCCCCCCTGCCTTGTTGGCAAAGGAGGCAACGAGGTATCCACTTGTGCAACGAGGCCTTTGCTTTTGCTGACCTTTTTCCACAGGTGGATTCATAGAATTACTGGCAGGTTTAGAAAACTGGCTGGTCGACAGATTAAAGTCTTACGTTCAGCTTCTGCTTGTTGACGGTTGCGACAAGTTGAAACCCCATTGGGACTTGCCTCGCTGTCCTCGGGATGATTTAGATTTGACACCAGATAATAAAGGGACAAAAGTTTCCTTAGGACCCATAAGAATGAGTGGGAAAATAATCTCATCTGGAAAAAGTCTCCGTAGCCTTGAGATCTTTTTTTTTTTTCTAATGATATTTTTCAAGGCAGCTTAGGATGTTGCTTCTAAGTTCTTTGGAAACCGTTATTGCCGGTTAACCGATGATCCCCTACCATCACACTTGAATAAAGATCCAGCCATTGTGCCTATAACCTAGAGGGAAGAGGAAGAGCAAAGAAGCCACATCCTCACTTGAAGTGCACTTCGCAGAAGTAGCAAATGCTGTTTGCACTCATATCCTAGACTCAGACAGATGTAATTCATCTCAGATTGTGTAATTCATCAGGTGCCAGGCCTCCTCTGCCTTCATCGTTCTCGTTCTCCCTTGTCTTCCCCCTGCCCTTTTTCTTTCTGATCACTCAAGGCTTTTTTTTTTTTTAATGTTATGTTTTGGGGTTCTGGGAACTGAACTGGGTCCTTAACATGTGCTCTGCCACTCAACTACGTCCCTAGGCTCCCTCTCACTCTCTTGACACAGGATCTCAATATGGTAACCAGGTTGGTCTTAAACTCACCCCGTAGCTCAGACAGACTTTAACTTGAAATCCTCCTGCCTCAGCCTACAAGCAGTGGGGATTATAGGCCTGCCTGCTCCTCTGGGCTGTTGCCCTTCTCGTTAGCTTTGTCAGGTTCTTGTGTCTGTGAGACTCTGAAGGCTTTGGAGCCTCTGCATCACTGCCTAGCTCTTTGTTCTCTAGCAGCAAAGGAGGATATATGAATGCAATAACCAAAAAGTAAGTGTCATGGTTTATATGTGTCACACATGAGGTTTATATGTTGCCTAAAATTCCTAACATTTTAAGAGATTCCTGAAAATTTATTAATACTATTCCAAATATGAATAAGATAAATGATACATTTCAGCTTTTCCATAAGTCCTTCATTCATTAAGGCATAAGTAACACTGGGAACACAGAGTGGTTAATGACATGAATTATCAACGACTTGATGTTTTATTATTGTTCAATAGATATTGTCAGTGTTGTGACCAAAGAAAGTGTTTTACAGTGATTTAAGGCATAAGATAAGAAAGAGGGACCTGTGACACTAAGAAGATGCCAGGCTGGAGAGAAGCGATGTCTTTATGACTTTGCTATGTATCTTTGGTCCTTTGCAAACACTGAGTAAAAGCAGGACCACGACCAGAAGATAATTCCAGAAAAATACAAATGGTTAGTTTGTTTCAGTTATGCTTCTAGTGCTGAGATAAAATACCACAACCAAAAGCACCCTGTGGAGGAAGGTATTTTTTGGCTCATCCATCCCTATATTGCTCGGTCACTGAGGAAAGTCAGGGCAGAGCTCAAGGCAGGAGCATGGCAGAGCGCCGAGTGCCGTTTGCTGGCTTGTTCCCATGCCTTGCTCACTGTGCTTTCTTATGCCACCCAGGACTACCTGCCCAGGGTGGCAGCACCTGTACTGGCCTGGGCCCTTCTAAAGCAATCATTAATAAAGAAAATGCCCTACAAACTTGCCCGTGGGCCATCTTATAGGGGCGTTGAACCTCACTTGAGGTTCCCCTTTCCAGAAAACTCTAGCTTGTGTCAATTTGTCAAAAAACAAAAACGAAACCCACCACCACCTCCCTCACCCTCAACAATAACAACAGCAAAACAGCAACAACAACAATATTAGGACAGGACAGGGCTTTTGCAAACCCCTTTTGTTATTAACTTGTATTTAAATAACTAACACATTAATACATACCCTTTACTAAAATTTTAAAAGTTTCATTTCAAATGTTTAGCTTTTTTAAAATTATTTACTTGTGTGTGTCGTGTGTATGAGTGTACCATGGGTGTGTGTGTGTGTGTGTGTGTGTGTGTAGCTCAGAGAAAAACTTCCAAGAGTTGGTTTTCTCTTTCCATAGTGTGGTTCTAGTTGAACACAAGTCCTCATGCTTGGTGGTAGGGATTTGTACTCTCTGAACCTCAGTAACCATATACTTCCAATAATTTTTTTGCTGAAGCTTCAGAGATTACCACCCATTCTGTTTAGTTTAACCAAGTTAAAGAATGTTGGGTACTATAACCTTGAAGTCAAAAGTCTGGTGGAGACAGATGACAGAGGCTGCATACATCAGTTTCACTTGTCTTAATATTTTGGTACTATGGTCTCTTTGGAGTCATGCCCAGTGATATATTAACACCTCACGTTGATGACCCCATTTAACCTTTGCAGCAGCACTTCAAAGGAGTAGGGGATGATGTTTATACAAATCAAGAATGAGAAAGTTGTGTTAAAACGTCAACAATTTACTTAGCTAGTAAGAAGTGAGAGGATACTCCACTGGTAACTGTAGTATTCAACTGTCACCAAGGGAAAAGCACGCACACCAGGTGTATATCACAGTGTTCTGCACACAGTTGATGTTAATGACCAATTTCTAGTAACAATTTCCTTTCTGTAAAACGTCATTTGCTATTGCATGATGTGCGTGTGTGCGTGCACACGCCACAGCACACATTTAGAGGTCGGAGGACAACCTTTATGGAGTAGGTTCTCTTCCTTATATGAATTCTAGGGATTGACCTCAGGTCACCAGGCTTTGGTGGCAACTGCCTTTACCCTCTAGTAACTCCCAGCACAGCTGCAGGAACATTAAATTGTTTCCTGGAAAATAAAAAGAATTGCTAGAGTCTGCACTTTTGTCCGATGACAGACTTCAAATATATTTGAGAGCTTTTTTTTCTGAACCACAAATTATTTTTTTATGATTTTGAACTGATCAATGAGGCTCAAAACTGAAAAATATTTTCATTTGAATAGATCATTCTCCAGTAGCTCCTGCACTCCTTGTATCTGTAACGAGTTGCTGCCCCTTCTGGAGTAACAGGGATTCTAGGTCTGCACCACCAGGCCCAGTGCGAGTTTTCTTTACTTTCTAATGTTTTTTCTGAGTTCGCAGATGGGAAACTATGCATGTTGTGGTTTTCCTATTTGTGCATACACATTTAAAATATTCCTTAGGATATTTTTAGCAATGACTAAAAAGGAACACAGTTAAAAGAGTAGCTCTGTGGACAGCTCTTGAATCACCAGGTGAGGAGTATGGAGGTAGTCTTGTTCTGAGGTTGGATCAGCGTGTCATTAAGAATGAACATTCCTTTCACTCCCCTGGGGTCCCAGGCCTAGTGTGGAGGCTGAGTCCTTAGGCTTCATCCTCCATCAGTACAAGATGGCTGTTGCACCAGAAGGCTGTTTTCACTCACGTAACGCCTTTCCTAGAAGTCTCTTTCCTAAGACCCCATCGAAACTAGTCCACTTGCTCACAATCGCTTCACTATCCTAGTGTAAATCATTCAAGAATTTGAGATGGTCACAATTGGCTTACATTAATGCACACTGAAAGTCTGGAGGGTTGGAGAGATTCCATTGTTGTGGAATAGTACTGTAGCTAGGCAAATATGTGTTACGCTTATTTATCTCGTGGACTATGACTTTACGTGAAGGCGTGTTGCACTTCTTTATGCTGCATTCATTTAATGATGCAAGGATGTGCTGCATTTGTTTAAATATGTAGAGATGTGTTGTATTTGTTGCACCTTGCTTGCCAAGGTACTTGATTGGTCTAACAAAAAGTTGAATGGTTATTAGCTAGCAGAAGAGGGACAAGTGGGACTGGCATGCAGAGAGAATAAATAGGAGGAGGAAGTTAGGCTCGAGAGAGAAGAGGAGAGGGAGAAGAAGAGAATGAGGGAGAAAGACAAGGACATGCCTGGTGCCAGAAGCCAGGCAGCTGCCAGCCAGCCTTGGACACAGCAGAAAAATAATATATACAGTAAGTAAAGAAGGGCAAAAGACCCGAGGCAAAATGTAGATAAAGAGAAACTGATTAAAATAAGAGCTAAAATAAGGCCGATCTTTCATAACTAATACTAAGTGTCCGTGTCATGATTTGGGAGCTGATTGGTGGCCCAAGAGAAAGTCTGGTACAGTCATCTTCCTTTGAATAATGAGCTCAAGGGTAGGCAAGTCTGAGATGTTGTTATAGAAAAAGCGGTTTGTGATGAAGTTTTAATTTCAGAATTTCCTTAGAGAAATTATACTCAGATTCAATGCTCAATAATTTTTTTCTTTCCCACAAGTTCATGTATGATGATCTTTTCTTTTGAACAAATACACGTTTTCACTTATTTATTACGTGCTGGAGCATTGCTGTTAGAGCCAAGGCCAAGAGCCAAGCGGGGCCTATATGCAAACCGTGCAAGGAATGTTTCAGTAGCAAGCAACGCGATATGCAATCAAAGTGTCTTGAGCAAACAGAACATTTAGTAAACATTTAATGTTTATATCAATTGGGACATTTCCAGAGGTTAGCTGATTTCATGGGTACCTTCTGAAAACAAAATGAGTGTATGAAGCTTTGTAACAAAGTGTCAGGGTGTGTATACATCACTATCTATGAATACAATGGAGTTTCTTTATAAGGGGAGACATAGATGGAGGTTCCATGTACACCACCTCTTATATAGTCTCTCTTTTGGTGTTAATTCTCTGCCTGTATCATGGAAACTTAGTAACAAATCAGTTGTTTTATGAGTGTTCCTCATACTCTAGCCCTTGTAAAAATATAAGGGGAAACTTTGTAGTCTGTACTTGTTGGTGTTGGATTTTGTACATTCAGATGAAACAAAGTGCTTACATAAAGTTGAGCAGAATTTGGGGCTGTGGCTAGTAGGCTTCACCTGGGGTTAGTTTTATAGTCTGAAGAAGTTGCAGAAAGGGACAGAGTGTAGACACAGACCTTGTGACAAATGTGAGCTGGGACTGAGCACAGTGCTATTTCCCTCTAGAACCAAACAAGCGTCATTCCACCATAAGTTCATTTCTCTGGCTGCTTTTCTGAGCAGTTGGCTTCCTGAAGGAAGAGGGTATATTTATTTCTGACTGAGGATAGTGTCTGGTCCAAAGTGGGCCTCATTAAAGTTGGAGACTGGATACGACCTTTCAGAGAATAAAAGTTAAAAAGTTAAATCGAGTTGTGTTCACATATTTAAGAATGATTTTAAAAAGGAGAAGTAGCCAAACAGTAGGCGAGTTAGACACTAAAACTTCCTGAGAAGTTACTTTGACTCACTGGTAATTTCTATGGTTTCCAGGGAACAGCCCCTTTGAAATCAGGAGATATTTGTACAAATTGCTCGGGTCTACATGGCCCAGAAGTGGAATAAAGTGCAAGCGAGGTGAAACTCAAACATAACCTGTCAAAATAGGCGGTGATGGAGAGCAGTTGCCCCATGCAGTGCCGTGGGGTCATGGGGTGGCTTCGCTGCGCCCTGGCTGCCTCTGCCTCTGACTGTGAGTGAATTCACATACTTGCTGTTCCTTGTTACTTTCTTTCAAACCTGCCACAAATCCTTCCCCAAATTAATCTTTAACCAATGCTTTATTATATTGTTCTGGAGAGTGGAGTAGGGGGCTTTCTGTAGAAAGGAGGGCTTTGCGCCTCTGGTGGAGGTTGGGTGAAGTGCTGGAGGGAAGATGAGCTGAGTGCTGACCTAGCAGTCTGTTCTGCAGCTGAGTCATCTGAACCTTGGCCTGGCACTCACCTGTCAGTTGCTCAGTTTCCACACCTGTAAATAAGAGGCGGGTGAGAGGATCCACTATGACGTCTCCTAGCTTTAAGCTTTTATGACGGTAGCACGTCAAATGGTGGTATTTATCAGAATAGAAGTGGGTTAGGCTTAATAATTACCCTATAAGTTAAGTTTATCACCTCCTTTTTTTTTTAGAACGAAACATTTAAAATTTTTAAAAAGGTTATGTGTATGTGTGTGTGTGTGTGTGTGTGTGTGTGTGTGTGTCTGTATGAGTGTACACAATGTGAGAGTAGGTGCCCATGGAAGCCAGGAGAGACACAGGGGCCCTGGAAGCTCAAGTTACAGGTAGTTGTGAGCTGTCTGACTTGGGGGCTAGCAACTTGATTTGCATGTTCTTAACTGCTGAGCCATCTCTCCAGCCCCCAGAAACATTCTTCTAAAAATATAGCCACCCTCCTGCTGCTGAAATTGGTTGCCCTCATCATCACGTTGCCCTGAATCATTCCTTGGATTTTTCTTTGCATCTTTGTCATCTATTGTATATCTAAAGACATTAGCATATGTCACCTAAGAATATCTGTTAACTGATTTTTATTACTTCATCATGTACAGACATAAACATGTAAGTATAGCTGATTGGATTATTTACCTTTCTTCTTGGCAGTTCATTTTAAATTTTGTCTTTTCATTAGTTGTCTGTTGATAACATTTTGGGTTGAAGAAGGAACTAAGTGACGGTTCTTCCTACTCCTGTCCTACAGTCACCCCCCTGTCCATCTCTGTGACCAGTCCCTAGGATGGTTTTCTTTCAGGGAAAGCAGCATTTGAGTTATGTGGAGTTTTTACAGCTTTAATGTCCTTATCTCTTAAAACATGATTTTTAGAAAAGCATTAGAAAGGACGACTTTCCTTTTATTTTAAGCTAGCATAGCTTGTAGAATAAGAGGTATAGATTCAACCATAGAGTAATTGTCTGTGTGAACTGACAGTGACTTCTCGTAGAAGGCAGGCTAGAATCCAGTTCACTGTAAACCCTGCTGCTGTGTGTCTCTCTGCTTGACCACAGAGCAGAGACTGGAGTTGCCTTGTCCCTCATCTCTTAGGCACAATAAAAAGCTCCAGTGATTTCTTATGTTTTGCCCCTCATATTAGTAAGTCATGTTCCGACAGTGTCATACATTACGGAAGAACGCACAGGTCAGTTTTAATGAACAGAGGAATTAGCAATCCTGTAACTCGCCTGAGTAATGGATCATTTATGTGAATTATGAGGTTGTAAGAAACCAAAGCATATTCTGCTTCACCCTTAAAAAGGGAGAGAGGTGACATGATGACGTTGGGAGTAGAGGCTCTTGCATTGGAGCCTGAAGATCAGAGGAGATGAGTTTGATCCTCACTTCCACAAAGTGGCATGAGAGAACTGACTCATGAGAGTTGCCCTCTGTCCTCTATACTTGGACTGTGGCAAACTTGCTTTCCTGCCTGTAAATGAACACACACACACAATTTTAAAAAGTGTTAAAGAAGTCAATGACTTACCTTTGGGCAGAAAGCCTTGAGAACCAGGCCTTGCAATGAAAAGGTCTTAGGAGAACCAGGAACTAGGGTCAACTATAAGCATCTCTTTCTGAAACCAGATTTGGATATTACCAGATGCTAGTGTTCCTGACTATGGACCAGGAAACTCTACCACCAGAGCCACCCATCACAATGTTATCAGATACCGAGCGCAGTAGTAGATTGATTGGGGCATCAGGGGATTATGATAGAATCATTACATTTGCACCAAGCCTGAACAAGTTCAGAAGGCAAAAATAAATTATGTGCCCTCTGATCTAAACCTATCTATATGTTGCCTTTCTCTGTTGCACAACTATCTTCCCCCAGCTTGCCAGTCGGGCCTCAGAAGGGGAGGAAAGTAGGTGGTTTCCTATGAGTAAGTGATGGAAGAGGAGATAATGGTGTTCAGCTTGCACATAGATTTTCATAAAGTACTGCCTGAAAACGATTCATCACCACATGATGACCCCACCTCGAGAGGCAGGGACAGTTTTGGAAAGACCCCACCACCATCAGCAGTGCTCTGAAGAGCAGAATTAGTCATTAAGTTATCATCAAGTTCTTCGGCATGGATATATCAAGACTATGGCGTCGTGACTTGTGCTGTGGGCTGCACAGGAACAGCTTTGGAAGACGGTGTTTTCAGGATGCTTTTGCATCAAGTGCTCTGTTTCCCTCATGCTAGCTTCTTTTGTATTCTAGAGAAATGTTTAAAGTGGAGCAAGTGAATTGGTGCCTTGGGTTCTGCTTTGAAAAGATGCGACCACTCTGAGAAGTTCGTTGAAATATTTTTGGGCAAACACAACTCCTAGATCAAATATACATGCTGTGCCCAAGTCATGGTATATATCCAGCATTAGTTCAAACTTTTTATCTGGCCATTTCCCTTATCTGAGAACAAAATGAACTGAGGCTTATCCAGATTATTTCTGATGACCTTCTTTTACTAATTAATTTATTTTTTAATTTCATTTTACATTCCAACTTCAGTTTTCCCTCCATACCTCCTCCTGCCTTTCACCTCCTCCCCAGCCCACCCCCTGCCTATTCCTCTCAGCAGGTAAGGGCTCCCATGGGGAATCAGCAAAGTCTGGCACATTAAGTTGGGGCAGGAAAAAGCATTACGGCTGAATATGGCATTCCACCCCAGGGAATGGGCTCCAATAAGCTAGTTCATGTACCAGGAGATAGATCCTGGTACTGCCAGGGACTCCTCAGATAGTCCAGTCTTCATCACTGTCTCCTACATATGGAGGACCTAGTTAGGTCTCATGGAGACTCCACAGTTTTGGTCTAGAGTTCATGAATTTCCACAGCTTGGTTCAATTGTCTCTGTAGATTTTCCATCATGATCTTGACCTCCCTTGGTCATATGTTCCCTTCTGCCTCTCTTTGATTGGATTCTTGGAGCTTGACCTATTGCTTGATTGTGGATCTCTGCATCTGGTTCCATCAGTTGCTGAATGAAGGCTCTGTGATGATAGGTGGGTATTCACCAATCTGGTTACAGGGGAAGACCACTTCAGGCACCCTCTCCACTATTGCTAGGACTCCTAGCTGGGGTTATCCTTGTGGAAGCTTGGGAATTTCCCTAGCACCAGGTTTCTCCCTAACCCCATAGAGGCTCTCTCTATCAAGATCTTTCATTAATCTTCCACTCCCTCAGCCATCCTGTTCCTTCATGTTCTCACCTCCTATCCCCTCTCCTTCTCATGACTCTCAATTCTATCAATCAGTTCTCTGAAAACATGTCTGCTAGCTTAGCCACCTATAACATACTACTCTAGGAACTGAAGAGAGGAAACAGTCTGAATAGGCTGGATGAAAAAAATTGTTTTATCAGCGAAGCAGGGAGGAGGAAGCTCATTTTCTGGCCCCAAGAAAAGGTCAATGTGCAATTAAAACTTTATGTTTTTTTCTCAGAACCCTTCCAAAGCATTTCTTTAACTATTTCTCATATGTCTGCTCTGTCAAGTACCTCAGTAAACACTGTGGGCTCCACTCACCTCTCCTCTGCTCTCTGAGGAGCCTGAAGTTAAACAATTGCTGAGGTTCTCCTTTGGGTTAGCATCGGGCACCATTCCCATTAAGGGTTTTGAGCCACTTCTTGTTTCAGTGAAAACAGAGGAAGGCACCGTTTCCTTTTTAAAGAGATACAGCGGAGTGACAGCCTTCCTCCACTCTGCCTTATGGTGCCTGGGAGAGATCAGGGAAGACATATTGACCTGGTAGAAAAAAAAGTTATCAGCAGCTGGGCGGTGGTGGCGCACGCCTTTAATCCTAGCACTCGGGAGGCAGAGGCAGGCAGATCTCTGGGAGTTCGAGGCTAGCCTGGTCTACAAGAGCTAGTTCTGGGACAGGCACCAAAGCTACAGAGAAACCCTGTCTCGAAAAACCAAAGGGAAAAAAAAAAGTTATCAGCAGGGAGATTTGAAATGCAGGATGATTCAGGTACTTTGGATGGGAAAGGGTGGGAAAAAAAAGAAATAGGGGTGACGAGAAGGCCAACTGCTAGTATGGAAATGAAGCAAGGCAGGTGTGACGAAAGAGTCCCATTACATCTGCTGTGACTACCTGGAGCAGGTAAGAAATTTCTGTTAAGGATCTTACAGATTTCCCCCAAGCTTTCCACCCTCTGAATTCTCAGCTAACGAGAAATCAATGATCCCTTCCGCTTATATTAGCTGTTAAAGTTATCACACAATGAAAGGGAACTTCCTGGGCTTCCTGGGCTTATGAAATGCTTTTCTATAGACTGAATTTCACTCTGTGCTGTATTCTGCAAAGCTTCAGGTATTGGCCTAACTAGGGTGACAAGGAAATGAGGAAAGAACAGACACACAGACACTTGTACAGAAAAGCTGGATGGGGTGGGTGGTGCTCCATCCAATGGAGGGCAGGAACTGCCACCACAGAAGCCTGTAACTTCAGTCAATTGTCTCATACGTCTGAATTGAGGAGGCAGGCTTATGGCATGCAGTTGAGCCAGGAGGCAGGCTTAGCTAATCTCAGTGGGTAATTTCTGTAGGATCTCAGGCTGCCATCACCTAGGGGAAGCTGTGGTTGATAGTTTTGATCATTTGTAAAGACTTACATTTAGACCAGAGGAAGGCTTTGACCCTGAGCCATACCTGAAGAGGGCTTTGCCATTTTCGTGGGTTGGAGGCATTGGGATCCTTGACATGGCCACGTTCGTCAGCAACACACATTCACTCAGCTACCCCACAGCCCAGGCTGGCAGAGAACTCATGAATCTCCTGCTTACTGTGCCAGACCTACAGCATGGTCTTAGAGAATTTTCTACTTAATTGACCTGGTTAGGGCTTCCATTGCTGTGACAAAAGACCATGAACACAGCAATTTGTGGTGGGAAGGCTCTATTTTATTTTGTGACTCCAGAGACAGCGCATTGCTGAGGGGTTCAAGACAAGGCTTCAAGCAGGGAAGCCTGCTGCTGCTTGTTTCTTCTGACTTGCTCAGTCTGCTTTATCAACAAACACAAGACCACCAGCCAAGGAGTGCCACCGTCTACAGCGAGCTGGGCTGTCCTCATCAATTATTAAGGTAGGTAAAACCTCATAGACTTGTCTACAGGATAATCTGGTAGAGGAACTTTCCCGATCAAGATTTCTTCTTCCCAGGTATGTGTAGTTTTGTGTCAAGTTGACAAAAAACCAAGCGGGACAATTGTGATTTACAAATAAGCAATTATTAAAATAGTTAAAAAATAAATAATGGCTTATGGGAGATTTGTTTTTCGTTGTTTTTTTTTGTTTGTTTGTTTTGTTTTTACTTATGGGAGATTTGTAATTGTGGCTTCTCATTATTCATTTCCTTTTGCTAACAATACAACTTTTAAAGAAAGTCATGGCATTGTTATTTTATACTCAGCCAGTGCTCAACAGCGTCACTAAAGTTTAAGCTGAAGTTAAGCAAATTAGAAGTTTCAATCTTTGGTAGAGGGTTAATGAGAGAAAGTAGCAGGAATCCGTGTCTTCTGGGCATGCAGGGGTGGTTTTTGTGAGCATCAAGTGGTTCCATGAAGCGGTTCCTACTGACTGCAGATGTTGGACCACTGAGAACCTTAGCTTGGTGCTCTCAATACCCGGTTCTCAAGCTTTACTTCCAAATCAGGAGGTTTCCCAACTTTCAGGATATTTCTTTTGCTAAATTACCTCAATTATTTTAATCGAATGGACCCCGATTCATTCAAAAGATAATCTTAACCAATTAGACAGATTAAATAAAAGTTGACTCCATATCATGTTATACAGGACTATCCGCTGAGCCACTTTACCTCTGTATTACAGAGTCTGGTTGGGCTCCCTCAGCAAAGATCACCCCGGGGGGGGGGGGCTTGTTGACCGATGATCCTTGGAAGGAGGGTCATGAGACCTCACCTGAGG
>NW_026067903.1:10437168-10441779 GCF_014885135.2 Alexandromys fortis | reverse complement strand
GCCCGGCAGTAATTTATTATTTAAAAAGCACAGAACCCTTCTAGTTAAGCGTGTACTGTTGTGGACAGGGGGGTGACGTTTCAAGACTATGGAGTTTGATTGGACTTGACCTCTCCCAGAAGTGAAAATTGCATAGTGAGTTTAGTCACATGAAGTTTAATAGAATCCAGATGTCAGGTTCGTTTCTTCTCCTTTTGAAGATTCAGCAATATTGGTAAGTTCTGCTTGGATTGGAAGAACCCTTGATATAACATGTTTTCCAAAAGATTTAAATTGTAAGTGTGTGTGTGTGTGTGTATGCAAGTGAGCTTGGGTACCCTCGGAGTGCCAGAGGAAGGTGTTGGATTCCTTGGAACTGGAGTTATAGGCAGCTGTGAGCCACCTGACGTGGGTGCTGGAAACTGAACTCCATTTTTCTGGAATAGTACAAATGAGCCATAGTCACTCCTAATATATCATGGTCTTCAAAAGTCCTGACTTGTTGGCCACACTCCATTTGTATCATTATCCTAAAGGGTGATCAGGAATAATTTTTTTTTAAATCAACGATGAATTTCAGATATAGGGATCAAATAATCTTTCTCTTCAATTGCCAAAATGAGTAAGCCAGAAAGGCAATATTTCCCCAGCCTCTCGAAGCCACTCTGAGACAGACTCATCCATTTAAGATAGAGTATTCCCCAACTCTATTCAGCTAGGCTTGCCAGTAAGCTTCAGAGATCCTCCTCTCTGTCTCCCTTGTCTTAGATTCTTTGAGAACAGGGAATATATATATTCACACATATATGGCTGCTTAGTGTATCAGCTTTAATAGAGAGGGTCTCAGCTACTTGCTAAGTGGGATATTGACACAATTGCTCAGCTTCTCTGAGATGTAAATAGAGAAAAATTAATATTTTTGCATCAATGTGAGATCATATTATCTAATCCCTGTAAACCATTAAATCCAAGATAG
The DNA here is from genome assembly GCF_014885135.2 of Alexandromys fortis. Classification (NCBI taxonomy): domain Eukaryota; kingdom Metazoa; phylum Chordata; class Mammalia; order Rodentia; family Cricetidae; genus Alexandromys; species Alexandromys fortis. The sequence goes on along the minus strand of NW_026067903.1, from coordinate 10,440,824 downwards.
ATTACTATAAATTCTTAATAAATGGAGCTACAGTTACAACAAAGAAGCTGAACAGGATGCATACATATATGAAATTATCAAAAAATGGAAAGTTAAATTTAATTAGAAAATTCCTAAGTCTACAAAATGTGAAAAGGCAATAGAGAGAAAGCAAAATAAAAGTTTTATTTATGAAGTTTTTTTTTCTTTAAAAGTGGAGCAGAGAGATTTTTAGATTTTCTGAATGCTATGTCTCTTGAGAAACTGGATCATAGGCCATTCAGTAACTGGTGGGATGGCAATTCTCACAGCTTTTAAAATACGATTCTCCAACTGCACTTGGAAATTTAAACCACAGAGCGACAGAGACAAATGTGCTAGACATGTGGCATCATTTCTTTTTATTTCTTTGACATGGTTGCTCCTCATCGCACATACCTGTACATGTAGACATAGACAGAACATACGTATTCTGCCTACCCTGGATGGAGGACTTAGAGATTCCTTCTCTATTCCTGTTCCAAGAGCACCCAAGGTATAAAGGTATTGGAAATTAAATCTATCTCTGGAGAAGTAATTTTCATTTTATAAAGTCATATGTTATAAAACTTGAGAAATCATTCCCAGAGGGCCCCTTGGAAATGAGTCATAGAAGGACTGAACTTGAATCTGAAACAGCGATTATTCATGGGGCTCAAGCCTGTCAGGTTAACAAGCCAGATCGCTTCATTAAATGCAGAGGGCAGGAGGAAGTGAGAGCCCCAGAGCCGGTGTGGGCAAGGTCAAGTGAGCAGGTTCCCTCCTCCTCAATAAGGAGGACGCGAGAGCCTGTGCACACCATGATTTAATGTCAGGGGATGACCTCTGTGTTTACACTGAGGTTAAATACTGAAACAAAATTGTTAGACTGAAACCCTGGAGCCTGCTGCAGTGTTAACCCCAAACAGCCAGGGTTAAAAACGGGGTGTTTCTCCCATCCAAACTGAAGAGTTGGGGGGAAGGGGGGAAAGAAAATGTGTGCTGTAGCTTATAAACTTAGCCAGACTTCTGCATCTGTTTCGTGAGATTTGGGTAAGACGTCTCTGCTCATGGCACTCTATGCTTCTGCATTCCCAACAGTGAGTTGTTTCGTAACTTAAGTACCTTTCCACTTCATTTTAAATCCTCAGGTGTCCTTGTGACCTCGATTTCTTGACAGTCATTTCTGCTGAGGTAACTAACCAAAACAGACATTCAGGGGGAAAAAATGAGAAAACGAATATCTCAATTTCCTTATCAAACTAAAAAGGTGGATGAAGCGGCTTGGCAAATGCAGCAGACGGCAAGGCGCTGGGCAAACGCCAAGAAAGACCACCAAGCCTGTTTATTCCCACGAACATAATCCAAAGCAGAGTATTCCATAATATCTGAGGTTCAAATATTACTTCAGGCAAAAATGACACTCCTTTTCCCGGACCCAATCCTGAAACTTATGAAGCTCTGAACATCCAAACAGTACAGTAATTTCTCAGAAGCCCTTGGCCTGAAGTGTGGTATAAGTTGTGTTTATATGGAAAACACGGTCTATTTATTATATCTGTGTGTTTGCTGAACTTTATATAGGTGTGTATTTACTTGGCAACTATTGACACTTTTTTTCCCCCCGTGGGTACACACTGTTCTATGTCTGGAAAAGGTTTGCTACCTTCTGTGTGTGGCCGCTTTAAATGTCAAGGTTGCTTCTGCCATCCCTTCTGGCTTAGCCAGAATTATGTGCAAAATTGCTAGCCTTGCACAAGAAATGTCTTAAGAAACAGAGCAAGGACAGAACACAAACCCTTTCAGAAGTGTTTGCCTGGGTGCTTAGGTCACACGCAGCTTCAAACATGCAATTGCTGGGAGATGCACCGTCTCTGTGTAATTACCGTAGTTTTCAAAGGAATTAGCATGTAGTTACTATGAGCAACATGTTCTCGTTTGTGGAAACAATGCAATTAACTTGTCCTAGGTTAATAAATTAAAGGCAACACAGACTCATCTAACAGCTGCTGAGAGGAGGGGTTGGCTGGCACCCACGTTTGCCGTGAGCTCTTTGAACTTAATAGCCTCTGTACTCTCTGGGTGAGTCCTGCTTTGGGAGAGTTCAGTACATGCCAACATTTACAAAACTGGTATTAAAAGAAGTTTGAACATGCTTGACTAGGAGAAAAATGTTAGAGGGAAGAGGGAAATGCAGTAGGAATGATAAGGCATAGCACACTAATTTGTATATGAAATAGAATGGAAAAAGACATATGCAAATGTATACGTTGGGTCCACACTAGTGTATGGCCCTTGAGAAATCCATCAGGAACTCACATACTACAATTAGGAAGACAACCCGATACCTGCACAATGACGCCTTGATTTTTATACCGGGCCAAGGGGCTCTAACTCCTGTGTCTTCTCTCATTTATATTTAATAATAATGATTCTAGAGTTGATTGAAAAAGGCTATTTCACATATTTGTTGAAATATTCACATATTCCAGTGGACAGTTTAATGATGAGGACTTTTTTTTCCTTTTGTCTTGTTTTTCAAGACACGTTTCACTATGTAGCTTTGGCTGTCCTGGAACTTACACTGCAGACCACGCAGGTTTCAAACTCACAGAGATCCATGTGTCTCTGCCTCCCGAGTACTGGGATTAAAGACATGCTCCTTTACTGCCCAGCTTCTGAAGGCTTCTGTTTAGGCCTCCTGTAGCATTCTGCTTTGGAATGGTTTTAGAAAATGACCCATCACCTCACTGCTTAGGTAATAGTTGCTAAAACTGGAGGGAACCTCAGAGCACCAAGCTCTGGCATGGATCTGGCAGGTCTGGGTCTTGGTGGCATCTCAACTTTTTGGCAGTGGCACTTCATCAGCGTGTTCACCCCGAGGTTAGCTCTGAGATGTCCTAACAGCTCATAAAACAGCATTTCTGATTCTCTCTGTGAGGGTGTTTCTAAAAGAGGTGATGGCTTGAATCAATAGACCAAATAAAGAAGGTCCACTCTTACCATTGTCGGCAGCAAGCATCCAGTCCTCTGAAAGCCCAAATCAAACAAAAAGCAGCAACAACAAATTTATTCTCTCCACAAGTTGAATTTAAGCTTCTGCTAGAAACTTCTGTGTTCTCAGGCTTTTACACTTGGACTGGTTCTCAAGCTTTGGGCTTGGATTGAAACTGAGTATATTAGTTTCTTTTCTTTTCTTTTCTTTTCTTTTCTTTTCTTTTCTTTTCTTTTCTTTTCTTTTGAGACAGGGTTTCTTTGTAGCTTTAGAGCCATAGTTACTTTTCTATTGCTGTGATAAAATACCATGACCAAGGCAAATTATAAAAACAAGTGTTTATTTAGAATTATTCTTTCATAGGGTTAGATTCCATGATGGTGGAGCTACGGCATGGTAACAGGAACATCATATTTTCATAGGTGAGTAGGAGACAGGGAGACACACTAGGGATGGTGTGAAACCTTAAAGCTCACCCCTAGTGACACAGTTCCTCTAACAAGACCATACTTTCTAATCTTTCTAAGACTAATCCTACCAACTGGAAACCAAATATTCAAACATGAGCCTGTGAAGGCCATATCCATTCAACCCACCACAATGAGCTTCCTTGAGCCTCCATCTTGCAGAAAGAAAATCATGGGACTTCATTAGTCTTTATGAG
>NW_026067903.1:10432193-10437054 GCF_014885135.2 Alexandromys fortis | reverse complement strand
TATCATCTATCTGTCTATCTATGATCTATCTATCTACTCATCTATAATCTATCTATCTATCATCTATCTATCTATCTATCTATCTATCATCTATCTATCTATCTATCTATCTATCTACCTATCTATCCATCTATCTATGTATCTATCTATCATCTGTTTTCTTGTCTACATCTCTATCAGTCTTGTGGGCTATATTTCTCTAGAGAATGCTGAACACTCTACCATGTAACATATGTGAACATCTCTTATTGCTTGGAATAATTAAGTTTAGCTTTAATGGCTAGAAAGAATTGTCTTTTCTGTATCTTCTGCTTGATTGGTAAACATAAGATTGTGTACATTATCTTGACCCCTGCCAACAATCTGTCCAAGAGATGAGCCATTGAGTTACGAAGTCAGACATTATACATTCTTGTTCAGCCACTGGTTCTCCTCTTGTCTCCCCACTGTTGTCTGTCTACTCTCAAGTTCACATAGATGTCCAGTGAGAAAATGGTAAAGCTACACAATTATTGTCTAACTGGCAGTGAATGAGATGCTCTTCTTTTCTGGCATTAGAGAGCCAAAAGCTCCATGCAGCTGTGTCAAAATTTCAAACCAAATATACTTTTCAACTTCTTTGAAAAATTTCATTATTTACTTATTTAAGTTTGGAGGGCCAGAAGGCAACTTTCAGGAGTCAGTTCTCTCCTTTCACCATATGGCTTACAGGGATAGAAACCAGGTTTTCACTATCTTGTTGGCCCAAATTATTTTACTGTTTTAAAAGAACATTTTGGAGACAGTGTCACTATGTTGCCCTGGCTAGCCTGGGACTTGCTCTTAGACCAGGCTGGCCTTGAACTTGCAATGTTCTGCCTGCCTCTGCCTCCCAAATGCTGGAAGTAAAGGCCTACACTATATCTGAATAAATATTTTACTTTTGATAGAACCTTTCACACATACATTTGGGCATTTTCTTTTCCTATGTTACAGTAAGTTCATTGTTCAGTAATGTTTCATTGTGTTTTCTGTTCAAAACAAGACCCAAATAGTCAATCTAACATTAAAAAAGGACTTTCAAGCAGATGCTATTTAAAATTATATTTATGTTTTAAAGAAAACACACAGTTTTTGGATGAAAGGTAGATCTTATTCTAGGATATTTAGATAGAATTCTAACAGAATCTTAAACTGAATAAGCATGATATTCACAGATTTAGTAGACTTTATTGTTGAACTATCACTTGAAAATTGATTTGTAAAGCAAAAATATTCTTTGTTAGTTTAAATGGAAGGTGAATTGACTTTATAATAGTTTCATTAAAATAATGTCATTTATATGTACTGGGTATATGCATACTTGTAATATGTGCAAGTTTGTGGTACATGTCCACACGTGTATGATTGAACATAGAAGCCAGAAGATAGATTTAGGTGTCATTCCTATGGCACTGTCCACTTTTTTTTTTTGAGATGGAGTCTTCATTGTCCTGCAGTTCACCCAGGCAATGGTACTGCAGAGATCTGCCTGTCTCCAACACTCCAAGAATGGGTCACAATGCATAACTTTATTTTACAATTATTATTTGTTTTTTACTGGAAAAAGTTTTCATGCAATATATTCTGGTTCTACCTTTTCCCTCCTCTAGCTCCTTTCATATCTTCCCTACTCCCCCACTCACTCAAAGCCATACCTATTCTCTTTCTCTTAAAGAACAAGGAATACACACACACACACACACACACACACACACACACACAGCCAAAAAGCAAGCAAAAGACCAATAAAACAAAAAAAAAATGCCCAAACAAAGCAATATGAAGAAAAGAAAACCCTACAAAAATACCATTGAGTTCACTTTTCGTTTGGTGAACAATTGTGCACAGGGCCCACCTGAAGTGTGGTTCGTATACCCCATGAGACTCCACTGGAGAAAACTAATTTTCCCGTTGCAAGCAGGTGTCAATTGTACTTAGCTTCTTGGTTAAGCCATGTCCACTTCCTTCTCAGTGCTGGGAGCTTATCCGGTTGGAACCTTTGTAAACCCTGTGTGTGCTGCCACAGCTACCGTGCTTGCCTGTGCATCAGTTCCGTTGTGTCTGGAAGAAGTTGTCTCCCTTCTCTGCGTCTGTTAGTTCCCATCTACTGAAAGAGAAAGGCTCCCCGATGACGGAGGAGTGAGGCACTGATCTATGGGTTTAACAAAACGTTATTATGAGTCATTTTATAATGGAGAGTGTTTTTCAAACTTGGACTCTGGGATCAAACTCAGTTTCTCTTGTTTTCAAGGCAAACATTTAAACACGAGTCATCTTTCCTGCCCAGTAATGTTAAAGAATAACAATGTTTATGGGCGGAAGCACAGTTGAGTTGTTAAGAGTACATAGTAGTCTAGCAGATGACCTGAGGAGAGTTCTCAGCACCTGTGTCAAGTGTCACAATTACCTGGAGCCCTAACTGCAGGGGATCGGATGTTTCTGGCCTCTGTGGGATCATGCACTCATGTGAATATACCCTCACTGAGACACATGCACAGAATTAAAAACAATAAAATGCATAAAATGTTTTGTATTACCTCAATATTATTTTAGTGGTCTTTAGTTAATGTCCATTCTGCTATCTATTATACTTGCTTTGATTGCCAGTTCAAAATTAGAAGATAAAATTTATTTCTAAGTATCTTTTCAAAGAGTTTGGTATACATATAAGGTATGTCAAAAGTTTTGTCAAGATTCAACACTGGAATTTTTCTTTTCCACATGATTGTGTATGTGAGGATGATGTTTGTGTGTGCATTCACATGTATGTGGATTCACATACATGCAGTCTGGTTGTGTATATATTTTTGTGTGTGTGTGTGTGTGTGTGTGTGTATAAAATGGCATTTGATGTCAGACGTATTTCTCCATCACTTTCCACTGTTTCCTGGGTCTCCTGCTTTACCTGGTACTCTCCAGCCTTGTCAGTCTAGCTAGCTGGTGTGCCTGGGGATTCCTGTCTGTGTCTGCACCTTTCAAATTCTTGGATTACAGGCAAACTGACAACCCAGTCTTGCTTCTATGTGGTGCTGGGATTTGAACTCTGGTCCTCACACTAGTGTGGTAAGCATTTATCACTGAGCCATCTCCCCGGACCCCAACAGTCTCAATTTTTCAATTAGTGTAACTTTGTGCTGCAAGATTCTATTTTGTATAACAACACTGAAAGTTTATAAGCCTTAAATCATATGTATTTTCTTATTTCCTTAGACATTCTTTTTTTTAAAAGATAGCTTATAAAGGGCTTATTTGTTAAATGAATGAAAGAGAAGAGGTTGTGTTTATGATAAAAGCTAAAAGAATGGCTGAGCAAAGAGGTGCTTGCAATGGCTTCCTCCTCCTGAAGGCATGGAACAGAGTCGTGGGCTGTCTGGGAATGGGGGTGGCTCCACAGAATTCCATTTTTGACTACCTGAATCATGCTGGGTACATTAGCTACCAACACTACCTTTGCCTCTTCTCATTTGCAGAAGGACTTAGCCCATATGAAGTCAGGATCTATTTAGAGCATGAAGCATTGTAATACGCATTATCATTATGACAAAAGATTTATATCCTTAACATCAAACTTGAAGACACTTCTCTTTAGAAGCAATGAATCTCTGCACGGGTTATCTGCCATTATGAGTTTATCTCATCAGAAAAGCAGCTGGATGTTATTAATATGAAAAGGCCTCCCTGGTGTTTAGTATTGACTCACTGATTACATGGTTTTAGCATTTATAGCAGTAGATGAAAATTTTAAAACCTGATTGCCATCCAAACCAGTGGATTAAAGGGACGTGTTCCTGACAACCACTTGTCTTCTCTAAGAGGATTGCTGCATATGATCTTGGTGACTGTCTCAGACAGAATAAGTCATCGAGGGGGAAATGGAAGAAACATTATGGCATGTGAACATAATTCTTTTTTTATATTTGATTTTTAATTGTTTTTATTGAGCTGTATGTTTTTCCTATGCTCTCTTCCCTTCCTCTCCCCTTCCTTTCTACCTTCTCCCAGGGTCCCCATTTGCTCCAAATTTACTCATGAGATCTTATCTTTTTCTACTTCCCATATAGATCTGATCCATGGGTCCTCGTTGTTGTCTGTTGTCTATGTTCCCTGGGATTGTGAATTGTAGGCTGGCTTTCTTTGCTTTATTCCTAAAAGTCACTTATGAGTGAGTTTATATGATATTTGTCTTTCTGGGTCTGGGTCACCTCACTCAATATGATGTTTTCTAGATCCATTCATTTGCCTGCAAATTTCAAGATGTCATTATTTTTTTCTGCTGTGTAGTACTCCATTGTGAAAATGTACCACATTTTCTTTATCCATTTTTTGGTAGAGGGGCATTTAGGTTGTTTTCACTTTCTGGTTATAACAAACAATGCTGCTATGAACATAGTTGAGCACATGTCCTTGCAGTACAATTAAGCATCCTTTAGGTGTATACCCAAAAGTGGTATTGCTGGGTCTTGAGGAAGGTTGTTTCCTAATTTTCTGAGAAATAGTCACACTGTTTTCCAAAGTGGTTGTACCAGCTTGCATTCCCACCAGCAATGCAGGAGTGTTCCTTTTCCCCAACAACTTCTCCAGCATGAGTTGTCATCAGTGTTTTTGATCCTGGTCATTCTTACAGGTATAAGATTGAATCTCAACGTTGTTTTGATTTGCCTTTTTCTGATGGCTAAGGATGTTGAGCATTTCCTTAAGTGTCTTTCAGCCATTTTAGATTCCTCTGTTAAAAGTTCTCTGTTCAGATCTGTACTCCATTTTTCTTATTGGATTATTTGTTCTTTTGATGACCAATTTCTTGAGTTCTTTGTATATTTTGGAGATCAGCCCTCTGCCCTCT
>NW_026067903.1:10421880-10432129 GCF_014885135.2 Alexandromys fortis | reverse complement strand
ATTCATAAATTATTATTATTATTATTATTTTTGGTTTTTCAAGGCAGGGTTTCTCTGTGGCTTTGGAGCCTGTCCTGGAACTAGCTCTTGTAGACCAGGCTGGCCTCAAACTCACAGAAATTTATTTGCCTGCCTCTACCTCCCGAGTGCTGTGTGGGATTAAAGGCATGCACCACCATCGCCCGGCTTCTTCTCCCATTTTGTAGGCTGCCGTTTTGTCTAGTTGACCCTGTCTGTCCTTTGTTTTACAGAAACTTCTCAGTTTCAGGAGGTCCCATTTATTAATTGTTTCTCTTAGTGTCTGTGCTACTGGGGTTATATTTAGGAAGTGGTCTCCTGTGCCAATGCCTTCAAGTGTACTTCCCACTTTCTCTTCTATAAGGTGCAGTGTGGTTGGTTTTATGTTAAGGTCTTTCATCCATTTGGACATGTATAAGAATGAAAATAGATCCCTATCTGTTGCCATGAATATAATTCTTATCATTATAAAATTTACATGATTTTTGTATGTATTTACTTCTGTTTTTCTTCCAGTTCTTTCATTCCGTTATTTTTGAGCTAGGGACTAAACGTAGCCTAGGCTGGCCTTGAACTTGCTATGTAGATGAGGATGACCTTGAACTATTCTCGCCTCTTTGTCCTAAATGCTAAGATTACAGGCATGTGTTATCATGCCAGAAGCTTATTGGAATAACTAACAGGCTCATTGTAAATTAACAAGATGTTTGGCATTTAGAAGCTTGTATGTATGTATGTATGTATGTATGTATGTATGTATGTATGTACGTATGTATGTATCAATTTATCATCTACCTGTCTATACCCACCACAAAGTTTTGCTCTATAGCTTAGGGTGACCTTGCACTCACATTCTTCTCATTCTTGTTGCTCCAGAGCTAGGATTTATAGCGTGCCCCACCACACCCTGCTAGTATCAGTGTCTCGCTGAGTAAAATGCACGAGTGAATCAGTAAATGAATAGGTGCAGAGATGACAACTATTCCTTAAGGCCACCTTTGGACGTGGTTCTTGTTCATAGGCAGTAAAGTATGTGCGTCAATGACGAGTGTCTAATTAAAACCATCAGCACTTCCTGCGTCCCAGCTGAAGTCAGAACTGTTTTGAATTATCCCTGTCCCCTTTCTTAGTGCTTGACAACAACCTACCAGTCTACTGAGGAGGCCACGTGACCATAGCTCAACAACTATTCTTTCAGTACAAACACAGTTTTTAACTGGGTTTTGGGATTTGGCGGATGAATGCTGCAAGCGGCCAACCTGGGCCAGAATCTAGCTTAGAACGGCCCCATGTGAAGTCCAGCTCACAGTAGAATCAAAACCATCTCTTTAAAGGATTTTTTTTTCATCTGCTTTTATATTTCTGCGGTTCCTTGCAAAAGTTTGCAATGATCCATCACTGAAAAAAAAAAAAAAACTTGAGGTTTCTGCTTTTGTTGCTAAGAAGGATTAAATAGAAGTTCATGAAAAAAAAAAGACACATTTGAGTCCCTAAATATTAAGGTTAATGTTTGAATCACCAGAGCAGAACATATTAAAATGTAGTCCGGCTTTCCTGGGTGATTTTGAGTAAAGAAGCCGGACAGCTTTGTTTAAGGGCACGTGCCAAGCTGCTGTAGGGCAGGGAGTAGATTCACTTCTCTTCTAAGTTAATAAACTTTTTTCCCTTCCCTAATTGGAGATAGTCCAGGGTTATAAAGATGGTATCTCCCTCTGAGTCAGAGGCTTTCCGATTAGGACAATAAAGGCAATGTTTCTATAGGGATGAGTGGGGAGGTTTACTAGTAGTCTTTAAGAGAGTGAGGGTTTTCTAAATTTGAATTCCTTAGCTGTCAATCAACTGTAGCCCTGACCCTCTGGGTGTGTAGCTTCTACCTTGGTTATATCTGCTTCTCTGCTGCAGGTGATGTGTGAGCATGAGGCTCTTGTGGTCAGCTGTCCTATGCATAATAAAGTTACTGATACATGTGGCCTCATTGTCTCTTTCCTGACTGAATCTATGGAAACTTGGCAAACCGACTGACTTGGCAGCTATCATGGCAGCTGGTGTTGAGGATCTGTTTGGTTGCGTGTAGGAACTTCACCTCTAAAAAAATGCTGACAAAGAAAAGCTCACACAGAAGGTGAATTCCCACTGGGATCTGAGCTTTTAATTTTTATAGGACAGTTTATAGTCTTATGATAGACATTACTAAATGTATTCATAAAGATGTCTGGATGAATGTTTAGGAGGCTTTTGAAAATAGTATTGTTAATTTCTTTTCCTGCTATCTTTTTTTTTTTTTTTTTTTTTGGTTTTTCGAGACAGGGTTTCTCTGTAGCTTTGGAGCCTGTCCTGGAACTAGCTCTTGTAGCCCAGGCTGGCCTCGAACTCACAGAGATTTGCCTGCCTCTGTCTCCCAAGTGCTGGGATTAGAGACATGTGCCACCACTGCCTGCTATTTTTCCTGCTATTTTAGTGGTAATCCCATCTTCCCTGTCTATTCAAGAAAGGAAGTATTTTGATTATGAGATCCTCATCTACTTTTGAAAGGACTGTCCAAATTTCACTGAGCTTAGTGGAAGCAGGTTGCTATGTCCTGCCCTCCAGGGCCTTATTCAGTGAGTATAGGGTACCAGACTGAATTAGCTTTTGAAAGGAACATACTAGTAACATAAGATCAATGATCCAATGTCTTCTTTAAGTGAAGCTGTAGGGAGGCGAGAGACACAAAGTTAATCTGTGCCTTTCCTTTGCAGTGTGTAGGTGTGACTGAAGAGGCACACGGAGATATTCATTGTGTCCCCATTTAGAAGCAGGTTGCTAATCAGTTTTTCAGCATCAAGATTTTCCTTGCTAGGGATCTGGCTGTGACACAGAGATTATTCATCATGGGACCTATGTAATGTCTTAGAAATATTCTTTTTTTTTTTTTAAATTTATTTATTTATTATGTGTACAGCATTTCTTCCATGTGTGCCCGCAGGCCAGAAGGGGGCGCCGGGTCTCATTATAGATGGCTGTGTGCCACCATGTGGTTGCTGGGAATTGAACTCAGGACCTCTGGAAGAGCAGTCAGTGCTCTTAACCACTGAGCCATTTCTCCAGCCAGAAATATTCTTCAGTGTAATGGCCATTGTAGGAAATCATCTTTTTGTATGTATATTGCAAGACTGAGGTGCTAGCTTGAAGCTGGAGCAGGCTTAAGCACTATTCAAATGACCAAGCATTTCTGCAAAGCTCTCTAGTTCTCATCTCAGAGGCTTTGACTTGTGTGTTATCAGTTTTCCAGTAAGATATGCTAATTTATTTTAACATGGGCTTGTGGTGTGTGAATTATTCTTAACATTTCTTTTATTGTTAGCACTGAAATTTAGTCGGTTGTGTTCTATGGACTGAATTAAAATTTTCAAGCTTTGTAAGGTGCTGCTCCTTCATACCTAAAGACTTGATTGCATAGGTGATATCCTTGTTCTTTTATTATTTACAAATGATTTAAAATTTATTATTTGACTATTTAATACAGTATGCAGTGTATTTTGATCATATATATTTCTCATTTTCTGATTTTATTCCGTTCTAAGATTTTTCTTCCAACCATATCCTCTCCTACTTTCGCAACCTTAAAAAATTAATCCAACAGAGTTTAACTGGGGTTGCCTCTATAAGTGTGAGTGAGGTGCTACTTATTAGATAACAGACAACTTGAAGAAAAACGATCACCAATAGCTCCTCAGCTCAGCATGGGGTCTCAAGTGCCCTTCTCTTATCCAAGCTGGAGTGCTGATTGGCTCCATCTTGTGTACATCTTATGCTGGTGACCATAGCCGCGTGCATGGACTATGTCATGTCTAGAAGACATGACCAACAACCCATAAGGAGGTACCCCATGCCTGGTACTGGGATTTTCATCTAATAACCCATAGCTGTTGGGACCAGTATTATTCACACATGCAAGGTACTTTGTTATAATACACATTTAAAATTATATTCTAAAAACTAGTTTATGAGGTAGTGGGTAGCCTAAGTTTTGGTTAGCCTTTCCACATCTCATCTTCCCCATCACAAACACTCCTATCCCTACTTAAACTCTTAGAAGATCGTTGTTCCTCTGCCAACTCTCACATCACCTGTGGTCTGCCATTGTCTTTCCACTTAAAGCTCCTTTCCCTCACCTCTCTCACAGATCTTTCTAGCTTCCCAAGATCTCCAGACACTTTAAGTTAAACATGAATTAAGTGCCTAAAGCAATAAACTACACATGAAATTGAAATTGGGTATTTGTCTTTCTGGGCCCGAGTTATATCACTTAGAATTGTATTGTCCAGTTTCATTTTCCTGAAATTTTCATAATTTTAATGCTTTAGTGCTGAATAAAATCCCATTGCATATATGTAAGGAATATGAGCCAATTCATTACTCATTTGTCATTTGATGCACATCGACACCCATTCTGTTTCCTAACTACTCTCAATAGGACAGCAATGAACATGGAAGTCCAGATATCTCTGGGGTAGAATACAGAGTCCTTTGGCAGTGGTATAGTTTGTCACACAGTGTATTAATTTTAGCTTTTTGTCTACTTCCTACCGCAGTGACTTCACCAATTTCCACTCTTATCAACTGTGAATATCGGCACTTTTCTCCAGATCTTCACTGCCCTTTGCTTTCATTCCCCTGATGACTAAGGATTTTTGTTTAGAACTCGAAATCACTTTTCATTTTATAGTCTGCTTTTTGAGTGGATCATCTGGTTATTATCATTTTGTTCGATATTTACTTTTTGTGTGGATTCATCTGTCAGATATATTTCAGGCAAAGATTTTCATCTATTCTGCAGGTTGCTGCTTCATTCGGTTGACAATTTCCCTTGCTGTACAATTGTTCAATTGCCTTTTAATTTCATGAGGTCTCACTGTGGATCAGTGACCTTATTTCTTAAGCAACTGGAGATATTTAGAAAGCCTTTACCTATGCCTGTATTTTAAAGTGTGCTACTTACTTTTTTCTCTTGAAGATTTATGCTTTGTATTGAGGTCCTTGGTCCACTTGGTGTTCAGTTTTGTGCGAGGTGAAAGAGGGACTTAGTTTCATTCCTCTACATACAACCAGTTTCCCAGCACCCCTTCCTTATTGACAGGTCTGTCTTTTCTGCAACATACACTTCTGCATCTCTGTGAAAATTGGGTTGCTTTAGTTATGTGAGCTTTTATTTATTTATTTTTTTCTATTCCATCCATCACTGTGCCTATCTCTGAGCCAGGACCGTGCTGTTTTATTACTGTGGCTGTGTAGTGTACCTTGAAATCAGGAATTTCCAGCTTTTAGTGATTTCTTCAGCTTCATTCTTCAGTGTTGGAAAGTTCATAATAGGAAGCCTCTCACTTCCTTGATTAGGCTTATCCTCTGACCATTTTTTAGACATCAAAAATGAGGTTGCTTTCCTGAAATTTCCCCCTAAATATATTTGTTCTTGGTATTAGTATATAAGAATGATGATATTTTGTTTTCAATGTAAATTTTATATGCTGTCATTTTGTTAAAAGTATTTATTAAAGAGTTTTCCAATGGAGTTTTAAGGGTCAATTATATAGGGCCATATTTATTCTGCAGATAATGACTTTGAACTTTCCCCCATTTAACATAATGTTGACTATATGTTGAGAGTATTTTGTTCTACTTTAAGTTTCTATAGAAGTTCTAGCTTGAAAGTTGTTAGATTTTTATCAAAGTCTTTTATGCATCTATTGAGATGGTCCTGTGATTTCTGTTCTTTATTTCTGTCTTAGTTCATTTATATCATCTATAACATGTATTTATTTGTGAATAACAAACTGTTCATCCATGTTTAAGATAAAGCCAGGTTTACTATGGTGAATAATCTTTTTATGTGTTCAATAATATCTTGAGAATTTTTACAGCTACTATCATCAGGGACCTTGGTCTGTAATTTCTTTTTCTGTTGTATCTTTATTTGGTTTTGGTATCAGAATTGTACTAGCTTTGTATATAGAGTTTCGTAGTGTTCTTTATCTACTTTATGGAATAGTTTCAGAAGTATTTGGTGGCTCTCCTTTGAATCTGGTAAAATTCACCAGTGAATCTACCCGGGCCTGAACTGTTTGATGTCAGGAGAGCCTTAAGTACTGCTTCAATTCATGGCTTGTTACAGATCTGTTTAAATTGCTTATCTCACTTTGGTTTGATTTTGTAGGCCATCAACTAGAAATCAAACATTACTTTTATGATGTCCTATTTAGTGTCATATATGTCTTTCTTTCAACTTTTAAGAAACTTTAAATATATTTTTCTTTAAATATAATTATATCACTCTGACTGTTCAACTCTCTCTTGTCCTCTGCCCCTCCAACCTCCCAAGGCATATATGATTTTAAGGTAAAATCTCCTTGTATCAGTCATATGGTTTTATTTGCATCTCTAATTTTACTAACATGGGTCTTCTCTTTACTTTGGCTGACTTTCTCGGTCTTGTTTATCTTTTCATAAAACCAATTATGTCTTTCACTGATTCTTTATACTTCTGTTTTTCTCTCCATTTCATTAACTTCTTAATGATTTCTTTTGATGTTTTGGTTTGGGCTTTGGCATTATCTTCTTTCAGGCTCCTAATGCTTATTATTAAGTTATTTATTTGAGATCTTAAACATCTGTGTTACAATTATTTTCATTGTCTCACATAGTTTTTTAAATGTTTTTATTCATTAGTCAATAAAAGAAACACACATACAGAAGGACATCCCACACTATACACACAAACACACATTTATATGTGATTTATTAGACTGACTTACAGACTGTGGTCTAGTTAGTCCACCAATGGCTGTCTCCTGACAAAAAGTCTAAGAATCCAATAGTTGTTCAGTCTGTGAGGCTGGATGCCTCAGGTGGTCTTCAGTACACACAGGAATCTGAAGAAGTAGGCTGTAATACCAGTGAAGGAGTGCAGGTGAAAAACAAAAGCTTCCTTCTTCCGTGTCCTTCAGATAGGCTACCATCAGAAAGTGTGGTTTCAATTTAGGTTGGGCCTTCCTACCTCAAATAACTCAACAACAACAACAACAAAAATCCCTCACAGGTATGCCTAGCTACTTAGGTTTTTTAGTTAGACAAAGGCAAGTTGACAACTGAGAACAGACACCACAGAAGTCAACATAGAAAAGAAAGAAGTTGAGGTGGATAAGAACAAGAGCAGGGAGGGATGCAGTCATAGTCCACAGAGTTTAGAGATTGTGAACTCTCTGGAGGGCTAAAGGTAAAGGGGACAAGGATGAGAGAAAATGAAAGGATGTGGGAAGAAGTGGGGTGTACATGAGATATGCTTGAAAAATATAGTAGAGAATGCCCTGTAATAGACTAGGCAGAGAATGTACACATTAACCCCAAACAACCGAGCAATATACAAACAAAAGTCAAAATATCATGAACTCTACATATATGCATATGCAAATACACACGCATATACACATGCATATATGTAGAGATTAAATAATGAAAAATAAGAATTAAAAAGAACACTCATGGAGTGAATTGCTGGCACCGCAGTGCTGAGGTGAAAGGTGAAATTATTCTTCTGCTTCTATCAGGATACACTTGGTTCTGGCTAGGGGAGATGTGGGTGTGAGTCTTTGGTGTCTGCAGTGTCCAAGCTCCCTGAAGACTTGGCATGTCAGAGAGCGGAGGGGCTAAGATTTTTCCTGGTAATACTCTTAGACCCCAGCACTTCAGGTTGCCTCCTTTGTGTCCTGCAGGTCGAGTGTATATGAAAAGAAGCACTTTTCTTTGGTAGCTCAGTTTTGGATTTGATTTGATTTGGATTTGATTTGGATTGAGAGGATTTGAATCTGGACTCAATTCTCTGGGCTCCTGTCCACTTCCCTGCACAGATCTCTAAGATAACTCTTTAAAGTGCTAATTAAGTTAAAATGAGGTATTCAGAGAGTCCCTAACCCAATATGACTGATGTCCTTATAAGAGGGGAGTATAGCAGAGGCACATAGAGGTAAAGACACAGCAAGAAGACAGCCATCTACATATCATGTAGAGAGACCCCAGGAGAGACCAGCCCTGCTGACACCTTGATAATGGACTTATACCTTCATAACTGTCTCCCAGTTCAGCTCACCCATCCAGTAGAATTTTATCATGATGGACTGGCAGACAAATGCAGAAAGAACCTCCTTAGTCACTTTTCCATTGCTGGAAAGCAGATTATGGGTTTGGGGGTTGTAAGACACTTCAGTGACCAAAGAATAAAAGGCATCATGTTAAGCCTATAAAGAAAGAATATGGATTATGGGTCATATTTCATAAAGACCGGCCTGTGGGATACTTCTTTTACTCTATGGTCAAAGAATAATTGTTAAAAAAAGAATGAGTCAGTAAGATTTAGCTCACATGCTAAGCATCATTGCTATAAAACCATGAGAAAATTATTCCTATTTAAACCACCCCGTCTATGGTACTTTCTTCAGCATCCCTAGAAAGTGGGCTGATGTGGGATGTCCTTTTGTCTGTGTGTTGCTTTTATTGGTTAATGAATAAAGAACTGCTTTGAGCTTATGACAGGGAAGAACAGAACTAAGCAGGGAAAGCTAGGCTTTATGCTGGGAGAAAGAAGGGTGGAGTCAGAGAGAAGCCATGTAGCCCCACCAGAGACAGCCTCCAGAACTTTAGCCTGTAAGCCACAACTACGTGGCAATATACAGATTAATAGAAATGGGCTAAATTAAGATAATTAAGATAGAAGAGTTAGCCAATAAGAAGCTAAAATTAATGGGCCAAGCAGTGATTTGATTAATATAGTTTCTGTGTGATTACTTTGGGTCTAAGCTAGTCAGACATCTGGGAACCAACAAGCTGCCCTCCTCCAACAGTGGGCTTGGTAGGGCAGATTCTATATACCTTAGAGTGAATTTGCTTGTGTTCATTCCTCTAGAGCTGTAGGGTATAGGTAGTCTGTAGAGATGAGCTGCGGGCTGCATTCCTGCCGCCCGGCTCCCGGACCCCTGGCTAGCTTTTGCCCCGAAATAATTACACAGAGACTGTATTCTTTTAAACACTGCCTGGCCCATTAGCTCTAGCCTCTTCTTGGCTAACTCATATCTTGCTTAACCCATTTCTAATAATCTGTGTAGCACCACGAGGTGGTGTCTTACCAGGAAAGATTCAGCATGTCTGACCTGGTGGCAGGATCCATGGCGTCTGGCCCAGAGAGGAGAGGCATGGCGATTGCCTTACTTCCTCCCAGCATTCTGTTCTGTCTGCTCCACCTATCTAAATCCTGCCCTATCAAAAAGCCAAGGCAGTTTATTTATTAACCAATGAGAGTAACACATAGACAGATCATCATTTCCTCCATCAGTAGTGTATCATATCTTAGATGTTACCTATGTATATTAAGATTCTTATTTTATTTAATAAAGCATTCTGAATAACACCTAGGAACTCCCAGCCTTGGAAAACAGAATTACTACCTTATTTCAGTAGGTGTGTTGTTCCTCTAATGAATGGTCCTACTAATACACAGCCTTTATCTTTTTAATTTGTAAGTCCTTTTTGGCTGTCTATTATATGCTATTTCCGTTGTCTAGATGTTGGGGAAATAGCAATTTGAATTAAAACTTCAGAGCCATGTGTTGTTTACATTTAATGGATTGTTGGTGCATGCAATCTTAAAAATATAGACTTAAGCAAATCGGTATTTAGCACATTGAACGAAAATAAGGGAAAGGAGGGGAAAGAAGGCAGATTATATTTGGGGCACAGGAAACTGGACAGCAATTTTCCAAAGGCGTCAGAAGGGCTCTCTGTAGAGGTAACTTCATGCAGTCTGAATTAATGTGGGGCGTGTTGATGCAGACATGAGCTCTCCAGATGGCACTTCAAGGAAAGATTTTCTGCAGTAGATACTGGAGAGCGGCCACCAGACTGTCAGAACCTTCACAGGTTGGCTCAGCTACAAAGAGCCTGTCATGGATATGCCAAACCTACAGACTTTTCCTTGTGGGAAGTTAAGCTTGGAGGTAGGAGGCAGTCAAAAAGGGAGACAGGAATGGAAGTGGATTTGATTTGAGTTAAAATGTAACTCTAAGAATCCAGTTTGGGATTTCTAGGGTTCTGAGGCCTGTGGATTTCCCCACTGAGGAATTGTCAGGAGGCTGCTCAGTCTGAGAGGAAAGTTCGTTTTTTTTTTTTTTTTTTTTTTTTTTTTTTTTCGGGCGGCGCGTTCCTC
>NW_026067903.1:10386871-10421802 GCF_014885135.2 Alexandromys fortis | reverse complement strand
CCACCACCGCCCGGCGAGAGGAAAGCTTTTAAAGCTGAGTCCCAGCTGTCTCTTCCAGTGCTCCCCAAACTCCTCTTCTCTCTTCTGATCACAGGCGCCTTACACTTTTTACATGGTTGAATTTGACCCTCACGATACTAACAGGGAAAGGAAACAGCTTTGTCTAGCTCTGACAGCAATGGATCTATTAGGATTCTAAATATGTACTGGTTACAAGAGATCAAAGATTCTAATGATCGATAACAAGCAATATTCCACTAATTACATCCCACAAAGTAACAAAGGAAGTGTAATGCTTTGGAAGAGGTCAAGGAGAATTCGATTATTGCTCTAGTAAGGGAAATGAAGTGCTAAGGCCAAGTTTTCCCTTTTCCTCTTCTAGGCCACAGTAGTGAAGATCTGTGGAAGAATTGGACACAACCTGATTTTGATGACTAAAAGACCCCATACTGTGTAGTCTGATTTTCAGACCATTGTTTCTCTTTCTGCTGCATCTGTATCCAGGTGGGGGATTCAGAGCAGTAGTTCTAGGTGTGAGGACTGTTTGCATTTGAAGACATAACTTTTACAGCCAAGCATTTACCAAGACACTGTGTATGAATTGTATACTTTAGCAAGGAAGCAATTATCCCGAGAGTAAAGGATGATGAACCCAAGGGTCCTGGTTGAAACATTCCATTTCATAATTCTTGAATTATAATTACTGATATTAAAAGATGGTAAAAGTACAGATTTCATAGCTGATCAGAAATATATACTAACAAAAGGTCATTTCTGTGTTACTGTTTTTTTTTTTTTTTATTTTTCGAGACAGGGTTTCTCCCTAGTTTTTGGTTCCTGTCCTGGAACTAGCTCTTGTAGACCAGGCTGGCCTCAAACTCACAGAGATCCGCCTGCCTCTGCCTCCCGAGTGCTGGGATTAAAGGCGTGCACCACCACTTCCCGGCAAGCAATAGTATTAAGGAAAAGGTTCCACTAAACTATGGTCCTCATAAGGACAAACTTGCACCCTCCTACTTCTACAGTGACTAGAGAGGTATCTGTCACACAGTAGGTACTCAATAAGTAATTACTAATAAGTGATCGAACTGTTAGAAAACAGATGATCTAGAGACATGTCCAATATGTGGTCTGTAGGTTGCATGCAGAGATAAGTGTGAGCTCAGCCTAATACAAACTTAAAACACAATGTGTGTGTATGTGTGTGTGTTTTCTGTAATTAGAGTTCGATTGTCTTTTATAAAATTATTTAATTTATTATTAGTTTTATGCATATATACATAATATATATGCATCATATATGCTTGCACTACTCTCTCTTGTTCATTCTTTCACTCTCCTTGGATTACTTATACATTGAAAAGTCCTTTTTTGTGGAGAGAAACTCCCAGCAATCCCATTGAAATCAGGAACAAGACAAGGTTGTCCACTCTTTCAATCTATTTGATATAGTTCTTGAGGTCCTAGCTAGAGCAATTACAGCAAAAGGAGATCAAGGGTACACAAAGTAAAAAAGAAGAAGTGAGGGGGCTGGAGAGATGGCTCAGTGGTTAAGAGCACTGGCTACTCTTCCTGAGGTACTGAGTTCAATTCCCAGCAACCGCATGGTGGCTCACAACCATCTGTAATGAGATCTCTCCTCTGGTGTGCAGACGTACATGGAGGCAGAATGTTGTATACATAGTAAATAAATAAATCTAAAAAAAAAAAGAAGTGAAACTTTCACAGTTTGCTGATGATATGATAGTTTACATAAGCGATCCCCAAAATTGTACCAAGGAATTTCTCAACTCATAAACACTTTCAGTAATGTAGCAGGAAACAAGATTAACTAAAAAAAATCAGTAGCCCTCTTGTACACAGATGATAAAAGGGCTGAGAAAGAAATCAGAAAAACAACACTTTCACAATAGCCATAATAGCATAAAATATCTCAGAAAAACTCTAACCAAACAAGCAGAAGACTTGTATGACGAGAACTTTAAATCTTTAAAGAAAGAAATTGAAGAAGACACCAGAAAGTGGAAAGACCTCCTATGCTCTTGGGTAGGCAGAATTAACAGTAAAAATGGCAATCTTACCAAAAGCAATCTACAGATTCAATGCAATGCCCATCAGAATCTCAGCAAAATTAGTCATCAGAAAAATGCAAATCAAAACATCTCTGAGATTTCATCTTACATCTGTAAGAATGGCCAAGATCAAAAACACTGATGACAACTTATGCTGGAGAGGTTGTGGGGGAAAGGGAACACTTCTGTATTGCTGGTAGGAATGCAAGCTGGTACAGTCCCTTTGGATGTCAGTGTGGTAATTTCTCATAAAATTAGGAAACAACCTTCCTTGAGACCCAGTAATACCACTTTTGAGTATATACCAAAGGATGCTCAATCGTGCCACAAAGACGTGTTTGTCATAGCCATAACCTGGAAACAACCTAAATGCCCCTTGACCAAAGAATGGATAAGGAAAATGTGGTACATTTACACAACGGAGTACTACACAGCAGAAAAAATAATGACATCTTAAATTTTGCAGGAAAATGGATGGAGCTAGAAAACATTATTTTGAGTGAGGTAACCCAGACACAGAAAGACATTTATCACATGTACTCACTCATAAGTGGTTTTTAAACATAAAGCAAAGAAAACCAGCCTACAAACCACAATCCCAGAGAACTTTGACAACAATGCAGACACTAAGAGAGACTTACATAGATCTAATCTACATGGGAGGTAGGAAAAAGACAAGATCTCCTGAGTAAATTGGGAGCATGGGGACCATGGAAGAGGGTTGAAGGGGAGGGGAGAAGCAGGGAGGGGAGCAGAGAAAAATGTAGAGCTCAATAAAATCAATTAAAAAAAATTACAGTCGCACACTCTTGGGTGGGAAAGATGAGTGTGGCAGACACAGAGAGCCTGGTGTGAACAGAGACCATGAACCCACTGAAGGGAGCAAAAGGACAAGAAGAGGTGAGACTTTTCTGTGAGTGAGAGTCTGTTCCTTTCTCACTTTATTCTAATTGCCCTGAGAAAATGGGTTTGTTTTGTTTACAAAGAAACTGTTTTCTCCTCAAGAGAAAAAAAAAAGAAAAAAAAAGAAAAGTCCTTTTTCTATTTTTGTGCTTTTTAAAAAAGAATGCACTGAGTTAAATTAAGGGCTCATGAGTGATGTGGTATTTACGGGAGCATGGGCAAGCTGCTAGTGGGTATATCCCTGAAGAGAATGAGTGAGTCCTCCCTCCTTAGCAACCATGCGCTCCATGGAGGGCCAGTGGGCTGTTGATAGGTCCTTTGTACAGTTCTTGAGCAGATAACCACAGATACTGTCAATCCATAAGGGCATTAGCCAGGCCCTGTCCAGAAGATATTATTTTACAGTGCTACCCACCCCTATCCCATGGCTCTTACATTCTTTTTTTTTTTGCCTGTTCTTTCTTGATTGATATTCTTGGCTCTTGGAGGGGGTGATATAGATGTCTCACTTTGGACAGAATGGCCCACAGTCACCTACTCTGAACATTCTGGATTAACTGCTGCCTACTGTCAAAAGAGACTTTTCTGACTAAGGCTTAGAAGTCTACTAAGAGCAAAATGTTCAGGAAGTAGTTTGACAACATATCCATTTAGCAAAACAACAGTAGTAGGTTCCCTGTGAGGGCCTAGGACTTCTACAGCCATGGGCTTTTGCTCTGATGTATAGGATCAGACACAACCACTGTCCTGTGGAGCAGGTCTCATCTCCAACCAGAAAGCAATTGGTCTCCCTGTAGCATCATACCAGGCCTGAAGAAGCATCTAGGTCAGTTTCAGCTCAATTTCTCTATGTTTTGCAAGTAAAGTGTTCAGTGTCTTTAGCAATTGGGTCTTTCTTACCCTCTAGTTCTGGCAGAAGGACGGGCATGCCTGATACACTTTATAAATTAAATCCACCAGGAAGAATCCATTTAGTTCTGACATTCTACTGCCTAGGGGAAAGAGAAGACTTGCTACCATACCTGTTGCCTGATCTGCTTTACTTACTTACTTACTATACATCATCTTGCCCTGTATGTTTTTAAGTTCTACATCCATGAGTCAATTGACTAAGGATCAAATGTTTGGAAGACAATTAGATCTTTATTCAGCATATCATTTGCATTATTCCTTAAATAATATAGCACAATAACTATTTACATAGCATTGGTATTATATTTGGTCTTATAATTAAGTAAATTTGCCGGGCGGTGGTGGCGCATGCCTTTAATCCCAGCACTTGGGAGGCAGAGGCAGGCGGATCTTTGTGAGTTCAAGACCAGCCTGGTCTACAAGAGCTAGCTCCAGGACATCTGAGATTTGAGCATACCCAGACCTTGGTGCCCAGAGGCGGTAGGTGTTCTGGGACCAATACTCTGGAAATTCTGTTGAGGCAAGAATGGCAACATGAATAATACTGGGCACTGATCTGTTACCTCCTTTCCCTGCTGAAGAGTACTTAATTTTTTTTCTGTACCTGACCACAGCTGTACTTTGAATTGTGGTGATTTGAATGAAAATAGGGCCCACAAAATCAAAGGGAGTGGCATTATTAGGCGGTGTGATCTTGTTGGAGTAGGTGTGGCCCTCTTGGAGAAAGTGTCACTGGGGACAGACTTTGAGGTTTCAGATGCTCAAATAGGGACCAGTGTCATTCTCTCTTCCTACCACCTTTGCATCCAAATGCAGAACTCTCGGCTACTTCTCCAGCACTGTGTTCTCCTGTGTGCTGCCATGCCTGCCACCATGATGACTTCTGAACCGTAAGACAGCCCCCAATTAAATGTTTTTCTTTATAAGAATTGCTGTGGGCATAGTGTCTCTTCTTCACAGCAATAAACCCATTTCTCTTGAGGCAGTGTTTGGATTAGATTAGCATTTCCCTGACCCACAAGGACTGGTCTGGAGTAGACGCCAGTCTTAAGAGGCACAAGGAGACATTAGGTATGAATGTGGGGGAAATGTACTTGTTTCTTAGTGGTTCTGAGTGCTGCTGGAAGGCACGTTCATCGTCGGAACAGTTTTATAGGTGTCTAGAAGCCTCACACCACAGCTGCTGTGCTTTCACAGAGGCTGGCAGCTGGGATTAAGTTCACGAAAGGTAATGCTAACAACAAGCACAACAAAAATAAATGAGGCCTTTGGAAAACTAATTCTTCGTTGTTCATTCAAGATTTTGTTTAAGCTTTGTAGCTTCATTTGAGGGGTCAAATTCAGTTCTTGTGTACTGTCAAAGAATGATGAGCACAGTAGAGATGAATGAGTGTCCACCTGATTACAGTGAACCATACATGGTGGTAGGGAATCTGAGAGCCTTGTAGAGATGAATGAGCATCTACCTGAGTACGGTGAACCATACATGGTGATAGGGAAGCTGAGAGCAAAGGTGAATGAGTGTCTACATCAGCAGCTCTCAACCTATGGGTCCTGACCCCTCTGGAGGTTGAATGATACTTTCATTAGGTCACCTAAGACTAGAAAAGACAGATATTTACATTATGATTCATAACAGTAGCAAAATTACAGATAAGAAGTAGCTACAAAAATAGTTTTATGGTTATGAGTCACCACGACATAAGGAACTGTATTAAAGGGTTGCAGCATTAGGAAGGTTAAGAACTGCTGGTCTACATGGTTACAGTGAGGTATGCATGGTGCAGGTGAAAAGTCATTTCAGCTCTAAATTAATTTTGGCTCTTTGTTCCACAAAACTGTTGGGCCAAAATTATCTCAGGGCCAGCACCTTGAGGCTTATAGGACAGAAAAAAGCCTGGCTTAAGTTCAGGGCCTATACTTGGAGGTCTGTAGGACAGAGAAAAGCCTGGTTCAAGTTTGAGTGAGGATAAGACAGGAAAAACTAGGTATATGTCCCTCCAGCCAGAGGGAGGGTTTGGCTGCTTCTCATTGGCTGGAGGTACCCCCATATCACACCATGCCGCTTGACTTATATAAGCTGATGCTCACGGTAATAAACTGAGTTCCTGCTTTGACTTGACTCCCTATTGAGTCTGATTATCCTCCATTGTGGGGCCTTTCCCTGGGGAATAAGGAGGCTCAAGAAGTTTAGCAATGGAAAACAGTTCTTTCCTTCTTTGGACCCCACTATGATAGTATTACTCAATTGCTTAGGATTGACAATGGAAACTTATCATTAGAATAAAAACAGGTAAGCATCCTAATAAGGATATTAGGGGAAACAGTATCTTAGTTTCATCATTCCCAAAGAATCCATGGCCCATTATCACTCCTGCTCTGCCTCTCTGAGTCTCGAACAATCCCTAGGCATCTTTCTGTCCCACCGGCCTTGACTGTTATCTATCATATATTATAGAACTCTTTTTACCTTAACTGATTACTAGCTTTTAAAATTCCTCTCTAGGCTTCCAATAGCCCTCTTAGTTTAATTTAAATGACAACTAACTTTTAATTTAGACAGGCTCAGTTCCATGAGTCCTTATAGTAAAGGATACATAAAGCTTCATGTTTTGTTTTCCCTCTTTCTTTTTTCTTTAATATCAATCCAGGTCAATGATACAGAATCATAAGAAGGGATAAAGAATACAAGGAGTAGGAGAAGGAGGTAGGAGAGGAGGAAGATAAAAGGAGATGGGACCGAAGAGGAGGGCAAAATGGTGGTGTTGTAGAGGAAGGACCAAAGCAGCCACTGAATGACTCTGCAAAGATCAGTACCCCACTTCTGCAAACACAAAGGGATGAAAAGATATCTAGTAACAGCTAGTTACTACATGGTGCAAACCATTCCTCAGGCTTCATAGAGTAGGACAGGAACCATTAGGGTGTATTCAAAGAAACCCTCCATTTCCATTTTAACCTTAATTTCTCTAACAGAGCATCTGACTTAAGGGTAACACCTTACTGGCCACGAGAAAAGGAAATACAGAAATTTGATCACTTTTGGGGAACACAAGAACATCTCTGCAAAGTATGAGAGAACAGAAGCACCTTTGAAAACGAGAACAAAGGAAGAATTTGACTACCCTGTTTTTATTAAACAGAGGCAATCTGAGATCAGACCGGTAACCTAAAACCAACTATACTAGCATAGCATGTACTGAGAGAGCCTGCTGCTTGTCCTGATTTTCAAGTTTAGGCAACATTGCTTTGTATTCGTTACGAAAGATTAACTGACATTCTATGTGCTAAAATTTAACTGAAAAATAATGTTGCCGATACAAACTGTGGGTGAGAAATCCTCTTCTGAGCGGTAAAGTTGTACATCGATAAGACATTTGTAAATTAAGAGATGAACAACTTAAGTTTGTTTTCTCATACCCATAGGCTTGACTGCTTGGAAAGATTCACTTAGAAGCCTTATCTTCAGACTACAGGATATCTATTTCAGAATTTCTATGAGAACCAGTAACATAAGGAAGGCTCTGGAGCAATCATACAGGATTTACGAGGCCCGCAGAAGGTTTCATCTGCGGGGCAGTCAATCCGCTGGGAAGTTCTCTGACAGCCTTTGCAGAGACAGTGAGAGTCCATTTCTTCTTCTTCCACTGAAGCTGGCCTGGTTTGGACTAATAATACCTTCCGTGAATAAAGTCTAGCACGAGGGGCTCCCTGAGACTTTCATGGAGAGTCAGAAGCCTCACGGCTTGGCTTCTTCCTCAGTCTTCTCAGGCCGTGTGCGGGTGTGGGGTTCTCATAGCCCCACCCACGTTCCGCCATCCAGGGTTCTCCAGTACCAGTCCAGCACAGTCCACGGCAGTGTGAGGGGCTTTCCAAGCTGCCCGAGTGCATCCCTATCATCTCGCACCGTAAGCAGAACAGAATGGCTGCGTCAACACTAAATACCTGGTTGTTCGTTATACCTCAGATTTAGTCTGGCTTTGACTGGACCGCTCTAACAACCCTGTCACAGCAGGCTTTGCGTGATGAAACTGTGGGTCTGCAAGGGCTGGAGAAGCTCATTTGAGGACTCGCAACACACAAGTGGTGTAATTATGGGTAGCCCTATGACATCAAGGTGAACTGTTAATGATTTTGTTGCTTAGTGACGAATCTCCTTAAGCTTCTGTTTTATGTCTTCCTCATATCTAACAGAGAAGAATTACATAACGTTCCTTTATCTGCACTCTGCACTCGATCTGAGTTATGTCAGACGGAAAGAGCTGGCATTCTACCTACTTGAACTTTGCTACCCACTCACTGCCCTTTCCCCCTTCCTGGGAAAGGCTGCTCTGATTGCAACATTCCCCAGATTTCAGTGGCCTCTGCTCTTGGTTCCTTCTGGGGCACTCTGTTCTGAGCTCGACCTGTTGGCATTGAAACGTGTGTGTGTTAAAAATTCTCTTATTTGTTTTAAAGTTAGTTTCACGTATTTAATTTTAAGTTAGCATAAAAAGCAACGGATTACTGAATTCTCTTCTGCTTAAAACATTTCTGACTCTCCATTCTTGTTGGGGGGGGGTGGGTGGGTAATTATCTTTAGCTCAAATGTTAGAAATGTGTTCCTGACCTGTTGTTTAACACTCACACAATTATATTAATACACACTCACGCATCAATAATAAGATAGATACACACAGCAAAGAAATAACTTTTATGATTTTTTTCTGCTTTTGATTAATTGCCAAATAAAAATATTACTTTTATTTTTGAGATTACAGTATCATTATATCACATCCTGTCCCTCCCTTGAGACCCTTCTATTTTCTATTTTTCATTAATTGTTGCTACATATATGTATAAGTATAAACATATATATCTCTAAATATAGCCTACTCAGTCTGTAGGCTGCACAGCCATCCAATGCCATTCTTGTTCCCACGGGCACTACATGCACGTGGTGCACATACACACATGCAAGAATAAACTTATACACATAAAATCAAGTAAATAAATAGAATTTAAAAATTAGACAAGAGAAAGTGCAATTAAAAATATTCTTATTACAACCAATCAAAATGTAGACTTGTGGAACTCAGTCCCAGTGGATGCATTCTTTGGGAGGTCAGAAGTAGGCATTAGCTCCATTGGATCTTGAGTTACAGGTGGTTGTCAGCTGCCTGATGTGGGTTGTTGGAATCAAACTTGGGACCCCTGGAAGAATAGTATGTGTTGGGGACCTGCCTTGACAAAATTACCTTTCTCCAGAGTGGAGGCATGGGAATTTAGAAATATAGTAATTTTCCTTGTTTAATTTCCAACTGGTTAATATACCCATGACCCCAAAAGGTAGGAGTAAAACAAAAGACTACATTAATATATGAATTGAAAGTCTTGGGTTACATTCGTCACGCTTGTGCCCTAGACCTTTGCCCTAGACCAAACACTCTGTAGGCAAACCTCTCCCTGGGTGGAATCCCAAGTTATTTCCATAAAGTGAACAGGAACTTAGTTGGATCCTTAGACTTTTGTTTGAGGTAGGAACCAACTACTTCCCTATTTCAGGAGCACAATGTCTGGCAACTAGCCACACCTGTTGACAATAACCTTGAGAGAGCAGAACTCTCTGATTTACAACTAGGTGGGACCTTTGTTTGAGGTAGAAGCACAATAACCTTGAATGAACTAGAAACAAGTCCCAAACTCTCCTTTGGCCTCTTTGGGTCTCCACATTAACAAGCAAGTCATCTTGTTGCCCCCACCTTCATC
The DNA here is from genome assembly GCF_014885135.2 of Alexandromys fortis. Lineage (NCBI taxonomy): Eukaryota > Metazoa > Chordata > Mammalia > Rodentia > Cricetidae > Alexandromys > Alexandromys fortis. The sequence continues at coordinate 10,412,167 of NW_026067903.1, read as the reverse complement.
CCCATGGCACTACACTGTAATGGGCAGAAATGTTCAAGTCTTCAAAAGCTAACTTGGAATTGCATATGATTTTTTGGGGGAAAGAAGAGACTGTTTCTGAAAAAGTGAGTAAGACATACCTCTACAGTTTAGTCCTCTGGTGGAATTTGTGCTCTCTGAGGAACTCCCAACAGAGTCAGTTGAAACAGGAAGGTGGCTTTGCCTGCCTCACCTCAGCTGACGCCTGTCAGGCACCATTAAAGCTTAGTCCATTTTGTGGTGAGGAAACTTGGGATCTGATGACATTTTCCTTATGCCACTTCTCACTTCTACTTTCAATGAAATTCCGAGCTAGCATAAATCCAAGGCTGTTTCAGTCTAATGCAGGTTGAAGGAGCTGGGGTTGGGATGGGAATGACTTGGAAAGAGAACTAAAATCTGGCTTAGTCAAGGAGCACTGGGATTGACACGTGTGTGCACCATCAAACACTGCAAAGGAAAATACATTCACAATGCAAAGACCTGAATCAGAAAGGTTGCTGAATCTGTGGCTGCAGCATAGGGAGCCTGAAGACTGAGAAGCCATCGAGAGAGAGAGAGAGAGAGAGAGAGAGAGAGAGAGAGAGAGAGAGAGAACACAATCCTAGAAACAACTGGAGTGCTGGTTCTGTGAGGGCTCTTTTCCCTGTGGGGACAGAGCCATCTCCTCTGTCTTCACTCAGCAGAGAAAGAACATACCTTTGCTATTGTTCTTGTTATAAGGGCACTAATCTCACTGTGAAGGCTTTCCACTCTCATGGATTTAGCTAAGACTAATTACCTCTCTTAGGTCTCCTTTCCAAGCAGGACCACAGTGGGGAAGAGAGCATCAGCCTGGGAATCCTGTGGCTTAGGTCAGTTGATAACAGTTGAGGAGTGGGTGTGCTGTTTTAGTGACTCTCAAGCGAGCACTGCACCACCCGTGTTGCCTTCTTTCCCAGCATCTTCAAGGCCTGTTCTTTGTTGTTCGTCTTGTTCACTAGGTGTGCCTACAATGTGAGGATAGTTCACAGCGACACCAACACTCCTGCTTGCTCCCCTCCCAAGAGACAAACAAGCCCTTTAAGCTTTGTAATTTATTGCTTATCAGAGCAAGGAAATAGATGTGAACATGTCCAGTAAACCATAGAAATTCATGCTTCTAGAACTTTCAACACTAATTTTTTCAGGTTAAAATAAAAATGTTTACTGTGCATCTCCCAGAGAGCATAAGTGAGTCTTGGCTTTGGGTCTCAGTGTTAGAGCACTTAGCTACTCAATATGAGGCCCAATACTGCAAGGAAGAATCATATTTTCAATAGTTTATCATGGAAAGCCATTTTGTGGCTCACTGTGCCTTGAGTATTGGTAGTCATGACCTATTAACTTTATTCTGGACATTTTTATCTTTACCGTCATTTCTAACAGTGATCTAGCATTGCTTCCTACAGTCTGATCTGGGTTCCAGTAAGGATTGCTTAGAACTTTTCCTACTTGATTCTTTTGATGCTTATCACCAAAGTCTCAAAATGCAATCAGGGCAGAGCAACAGCCTTTCTTTCCTACAGAACACATTTAGACTTCTGAAGTCAGCAGCCAAGGTTGTCCTAGCTCCAGCCTCCATGATCAGCTCAGAAACATTCTCTCTAGACTCATCTTTGTATTCATAATACTGGTGAAGATTACTGGTGAAGGCCCCATTGTAAAAGGACCTGATGTGCCATATCTAACACATGAGCCCACTTGAGAATACATTTTAGAATATTTTAAAAAAGTAAAACCTGTGCCACTACTTCTTACAGATGGAGTAGCATCCCCTAAAATATACATTTGGAATCACCAACTTCTAATGTGCTTTTATTGATAGACAGAACCTTTAAAGAGCAATTAAATATAAAAGAGATGATAAAGATCAGGACCTACTTCAGGAGAACTTGTGTCTCTAGAAGAAGAAAAACCAGGGACAAGTGTGCAGAGACAAGGTCCTCTAAGGACAGGGGCAGAGTGATCATCTGTCAGCTGAGAGTGGCCTCAGGAGAACCCAAACGTAGGGCCCCTTGACGCTGCATTTCCAGCCTTCAGGACCCCGAAACAACACATTGCTGTTGTCTTAATGATCAAGTACATGCTTGTTTATCATGGCAGCTCTGTAAACTAAGATGTGAGTTATGTTCTCTTCCTGCTGTGAACTCCAGGAAACTCAGAACCGAACATGAAGTCCACGCTCATTCCGCACATTTGTCATGTTCCCGCAATCCCTGTATTTTCATCTTTCTTTTGTGACTCACTTCTTTCTATTTCAATTTTATTAGGTTATTATTTGTTTTTATTGTTTGCTGCTTCAAAGCCTTTGTAGGAAAAGAGCAGGGCACAAAGAAATAAATAACAACCTAAAGGAATGCTTTATAGTTACAGGGTCTCTTATTTCAGGTCCACCTTTCCAGTTTGCTGTACTGGTTCTTTATTATTTCTAGACTCTTTAATGTTGGAGTGCTGCAGGGCTCAACCCTCAGACATTAACTTTTCCTTATGTCAGCTCAATTCTTGTTTGATCTCAGACAGACTCATGACTTTATTCTTTAGCTGTAAAGTGTGTGTATGTTGTATGTGGATATACTGGTATCTATCTATCTATCTATCTATCTATCTATCTATCTATCTATCTATCATGTATGTATGTGCATGTGCATATATTAGCTGCCCGCCCATCCATCCATCCATCCATCCATCCATCCATCCATCCATCCATCCATCCATCATCAATCAATTGTAAGCTTTCTTCCCAATCTCTTTACATGTGATAGTTAGGAATCTCATATTTAGCATGCTTTAAAGGCAACCGTAAGTCCAAACTCTTTCTTCACACTCTTGGAAAACACAAACTGTCTTGGACTTCTTAACTCAGTAAACATCAATTCTGTACTTACAGATACTTAAGTCTAAAATGTTGGAGCTATTTTTGAACTTCTTTGATTTCCAATTTGTCAGAAGCTTCATTGCCTTCTTCATCAAGACATTTCTAAGAGCTGAGCATTTTTAGGCACCTTCTTGCCATAGTACTGGAGACCACCCTCACTTATCCCTTGGTTACTGTCTACAAAGCAACCTTCTGTTTCCAGGTTTCCTCATGTGGACCATTGTCTACAGCATCCAGAATGCGCCAACCAAAAGGCAAGTCAGATCAGGTTACCTCTTCGCCCAACCTGTGGGGGTTTCCCTCACGTTTGTTGTTTTCTTTTTTCCTTCATGTTGCTTGTGGCCCTGAGAGATTCCATTTTATGAGCAGCTTTTGACTCTGTCTTGAAGGAGAAGGATTGCTGTAGCCTCTAGGTGGACCCGGACATTGTACCATCTGTTAAGCACCGCTTATCCAGACTGACATATTATTTATCCCTGGGTGTATAAAGGGAGACTATAAGTTTATTGGGGAAGAATTAAAACTTCAGGGACACATGAGCATATCTAAATCATATCAGGGAAACCAGGCCCAAAAACGTATCCCACACACCAAACTGAGGAAATGATACACTCCCTCACTGTTCTAGTTAGGGTTACTTTTGCTGTGAGGAAAAACCCCATGACCTAAAGCAAGTTCAGGAGGAAATGGTTTATTTTTGGCTTACACTTCCACATTGTAGTCCATATGAAGGAAGTCAGGACAGGAACTCAAGCAGGGCAGGATCCTGGAGGCAGAGCTTGATTGATACACAGGCCATGGAGGAGTGCTTTTTACTGGCTTGCTTTCCATGGCTTGTTCAACCTGCTTTCTTATAGAAGCCAGGACTACCAGCCCATAGATGGCACCATTCACAATGGGCTGGACCCTCCCCATCAATCACTAAGTAAGAAAATGCCTACAGCCAAATCTAATAGAGGCATTTTCTCAGTTGAGGGTCCTTTCAGATAACTCTAGTTTGCGTCAAGTTGACGTAAAACTAGCCAGCACACTCATCTAGTTCCCATAAAATGACGGACAGCTAACATAGTCGCACACCTGCCTATCACCTGAGACGTAATGAGTACAGTCAAGGTTGTAAACTCTCAGACTTGACTCAGCATCCTGCTGGTCACACGGTCTGACCGTCTGACTGTCCACCTGTTTACCTGTCTAGACCTGACCTGACATTTCCTGTTCTGCTCCTCATCCATTTCCTGCTCTGGATCTGGTGCAGCCTTTTACCTTGATACTTAACTCTGCAAATTTTCATATCTTAACGATTTATTTATGTTTCTCCTGTCTGGATCATAATTCCACATGTCCAAGGATATAGCAGATAGCACAGAATATATATAAATGCATTTCTTACTTTGTTCAATCAGATTTTTGTTTGTTTTTCTAGACAGGGTTTCTTTGGAACCTGTTCTGGAACTCCCTTTGTAGACCAGACTGGCCTTGAACTCCCAAAGATCCTCCTGCCTCTGCCTTCTGAGTACTGGGATTAAAGGTGCATACCACCACTGCCTGGCATTAAATACAGATTTATGTTCAGTTATATCTTAGGAAAAAATATAGGCAGCTATATTGATTCATTGATTCATTGAGTCATTGATTTCATGGATGTTTTTCCAAAACTAGGAATTGTGAAGGAAGCACATGGAGTCTGGGTGTTTGGAGAAGAGCTGTTGCAGTGACTGCTTTATTTCTAGTAGCAGAGACACCCTGGTTGCAGAAGCCAGACTCTGAAACTAGACACCCAGGTTTAAAGCACAGACTCCCTCTTCTAGTTATGTAACGTTGACAAATTTTTTAAATATCTCAGTATTTCTGATCACCTATCTTCAAGGTAAACATAGCAGTCATACTGTTACTTTGTAATTATTGAGAGGATCAGATGTACTGATACATTTTAATCATCTGTCTTAAATTTGACATATATTAAATATGATATAAGTACATGCTAATAGCCTGCCATCATTGTGGGACAATGGTTTATACCCTGTCAATTGTATTTTAATAAAACACTGATTGGTCAGTAGCCAGGCAGGAAGTAGAGGTGGGATGACAAGAACAGGAGAATTCTGGGAAGAGGAAAGCTTGGTCTGCAGGCGTTACCCAGCCACAGAAGAAGCAAGATGTGACTGCCTAGCCAAAAAAAGGTACCAAGCCACGTGGCTAACTCAAACAAGAATTATGGGCTAATGTAAGTTATAAGAATTAGTTAATTAGAAGTATGAGCTACTAGACCAATCAGTTTATAACTAATGTAGACCTCTGTGTGATTTCTTTGGGACTTAACGGCTGCAGGACCGGGCGGGACAGAAAACCTCAGTCAACAGTATAGCTCCTTCACTTGTCCTACATAAAGGGACGGATCCTTAACACTGCAATGGTACAACCCCACACTAGCCTATCTTCTGATAGCTGGTGTGTCTTTAAGGATGGAAGGACCGTGTCATCAAGAAACAGAGAACTCTCAACTGTTTCTGGGGCTTCGGCTCATTTTGGTGCCCTGCTGTTGATGTGGCCTACTTGACTTGCTGTCTGTTATCTGTTCACCCAACTGGACATATGAACCTACCATTTCCTACTCCAACCAGGTTCTGCCTTCTCACCTCTCAAGATGATTAATACAGTCTCTACTTACCTACTCTCAGCCCAGTTTGCACATCTCTCAAACCCCATTATATTCATTCTACAAACCACTTATGCACAAATATACGTACTGTATGTTACATAATATGGGAGTTAATATTAGTAATTAGGGCTGGACTGGAAGAACCTGCATCTGTCTCAGCCAGCTTACCTGGGAAGGAAGGATTGTCTGGCAAATTGCTGTTGTTGAAACTGCTACACCTTGTGAGCTGATTGTTAGTTGATACAGTCTGACATTATGGAAAGACACAAACATGTTTGTCTATATTTCTGGCAAATCATATTTATGAATGTGCGTATGCCCATAATGAGGTACACATTAGGAGGTACCCCCAGTGTCTCTCTCGATCACTATCCACTTTAGTTTTGAAATAGCATCTCCCTCACTGAACCCAGCCTTCATCAGTTGGCTAGACAGGTTGGCCAGGGAGCCCCTGGCATTCAACTCTCTGTTGTTCTAGTGTGGGGATCACAGGCACATGCTGCCATGCCAGGCTTTTTATGTGGGTTCTGGAGCTCTGAGCTAAGTTATACATCTTTACAAAGCTAGTTACTTACCCACTGAGACTTCTCCCTAACCTTGGTAGTGAGGAGTTTTGAAAACCACATATTTAATTTAAGAATAAAGTATTGGCTTTCTAGTCTTCAAAAAAATGAAAAGTACAATTTTCGCAAAACATTGAACATAATTTAGCCTTTTCCATGGAGGTTCTATTAGTACAGTTAATTTTATGCAAATCTGAATTCCTCTTAGCAATATGGATGGGACTGGAGCACAAGACGGTAGAGGAAGTGAGGCAGACGCAGGCAGGCGATTACCACACACTTCTCACTCTTATGTGGAAGCTAAGAAGGTTGATGTTCAGAACAGAATAGAAAAGTGATCCCTTGATCTGAGGAAGGGTGGGCAAGGAGCAAATAGAATGAGGTAGACTAAACAGTCCTTTCGTAATTACTTTCCCTTTGCTGTCACAAAACACTCTGACCAAAGCGAGAGACAGAAGGAAGGGGTTATGCTTGCTCATTGTTCAAAGTCACAGTTCTTTGCGGTGGGTTTCACAATCAAGAAACAGAGAGATATGAATGCTTACATTTTCTTTTTTTTTACAGTCCAGGATCATATCTCAGGGAATGGTGACATCCATAGTGGGCAAATCTTCCCATCTTCCTTAACCTAGTCAAGATAACCTCAACAGGCATGAACAGAAGCCTATCTCCCAGGATGCAACCCTACTGAAAACATTCCAATACTCTTTCAAAAAAACTTAAGACGATTATGCCCAAAGATAATGTTGCATCAGACACAGCAGCAATTTTTGAATTATAACTCTTCATCTATATTCAATAAGAGTTCTTCTAAATCAACCCGGAACATTTTTTCACACTTTAATATTTTTAAACTGGCACAAAATAATTGAATATATTTATAGAGTACGTTGTGATAATTTGATATGCATAAAGGTACAATGATCAAATAATGGAACTTTAAGATCCTCTCTCCAATTATAATTATTATCACACTCCTGTGGCAGGCATCAAAAGTTCCTCCCATTATCTACCTGTCCGTTTTATTCTTCTGGTACCTGTGATTGTTAATGTCAATTGATGACTTGGTGCCATCTGGAAGCACAGGTTCCAATGGGAGAGGATCACCAGGAATGGACCAGGACAGAACAGGGGAAGTGGCTTGAGTCCTGGGAAAGACAGTTGCCATTTTAACAGTGGAAATGGATGGAGTAAAAGACCCCTCCGGACAGGAAAGAACAAGGCCATGGCAGATACCACTTAGTATGGAGAAGTATAACGGTTGGCATGCGACAACAGAATTGCACGTCAAGGTTCGAAGGTGTTGATTACAACTCAAGGATGTAGACGTCTATTTGACATCTCTGTGTGTCATTTCAGTAGCAGCACATGCGGAATACTGGCGAAGGAAGGAAGAAAGCTTGTTTTCTTTCAGTCAGAAAACCATGGTGTGTTTTTTGGTTGACACTCAAGAAAGACAATAGAGCTAAATATAATTGTAATATAAATATAAATAAATGAGTCTCAGCCATTGGAGGATTAAATAAAATGTAGAGAATCAAAAGCTTCCGTTTAAAAACAGAATCAAAGAGAGGATTCTGATGTAGAAAAGGCCCAGAAGGAGATAGGATCAAAAATTATTGCACAATGAAGGGTGTGGACTCAGACAATTTGGACTTTGTCACCAAAAGCCTGAATTCCAGCATGATTAGATAATTATGAAGCTTCCCCACATTATTTTAAAATAAAGAAAGGGAAGGCCTACTTTATAAAACAAGGTAGCCTGTCATGGTGTCATATGCCTATGCCTGTGATGTCAGAAGTCAGTAGCAGGACGGCCAGAAGTTCAAGGTTATCCTCACAGTTAGAGGTCAATCTGAGACCTTGTCTCAAAAGGGAAGGGGGAAAGAACTATATCGAATTAATGCTGAATTAACAAGTTGTAAATCTAGTGTAAATTTTAAAATTCAGAATTGTGATTGTCAATTTATAATGTACATGGCTAAATACTTGGGCAGCTAGAATATTTCCAAAGATTTCCTTAGTAACACTCACAGAACAACTAACATGGTCACTCCTGGTGGCAGGAAGGTATGTTTTTTTCATCTTTTGAGAGCACAGAAATTCTTTGACATTTTACCGTCTTCTAAGAAGGCAGTGACTGAATTTTAGAACATGAATCCTGGTTCCTGATTTCCATTTTAGGTCAGCTTCAAGGGGTGGTATGTATAATTGAAAAAGCACCATTGATATCGTGAATTAGAATTGTTAGGACCTGGGATGATGGCCTGGGCTCTTAGATGGCACCACTCTCTCGTGTTCTGTTGGCCACCTCCAGCAGCCCGGTCAGCTTTGCTGTTGGAGAACAACTTGTTAAATAGATGTTGATGTGCTATTTCGTACTGTGAATAAACAGAAACCCTCACATAACATTAATACCCTAGCGTGAGCTTTGCAGGAAAGCCAGCCTAATTAGTCTCTTCGAGTAAAAGTATTTGAAAAATTTTCCATTGCTCAACACCATCCCATGATGGAAAATACACTGCATGAGAAGTATGTGTAAATATTTGAGTCGAGTTAAACTGATTTCAGTGTCACAACCCATCAATTATTAACACTTCAAAAACATATACCTGGCTCGATGTTGCCAAGGTACACTCTCTCTCTGAAGACTTTTCAGACTCTCCTCAGAACTGAGCAGATCCCCGGTGAACACTTAGTCTAATCTTTTATTGTCACAGGTGACAAAACAGAGACTTGGAATGTCTGGGGGACTTTCAGTCCCAGAGTCTCAGCTGGTTTCCAATGCGGAGACCTTCAGCTTCCTTCTAAGCAAGAGACTATTCTGAGTTACTGCACACCTCTTGTTTTGCGGGACGTGGACCAGAATGCAGTGCCATTGGCATTGCTGGAGAAACGTGAGGGAAAAGTCTAAAATACCCAAGCACAGATATTTGCTTCTAAGGCTGCTTTATGTGGTCCTTTCCCAACTTAAAATTATAGCTTCTACTGGGAGGCAGAGGCCTAAGGACTATCACTGAGTTCTAGGCCAATCTAGGCTATAGATAGACATCCATTCTCAAAAATTAAAGCCAGTGCTGGTTATGGTGGCTCACGTCTACAGTCTCAATACTTGGCAAGCAGAGGTGTGAGGATTACTGTGAGTTGTAGGGCAGCCTGAGCTACACTCTGAATTCCAGGTCAGACTGGTCTATATAGCAAGACCTTGTATTGAGGTAGAGATAGAAAGTGAAAAACTCCCAACTTAATCCAACAGGGGCCAAACCAAGTCAAATCCCCCAATCATATTAGTGTCTAGAAGGAGGAAGCAGGGAGGTATTGGCTTGCTGTTACAATCACTATGTTACCGTTGCTATGATGTTGAAGAAGGTTCTCACACTGGGGTGGGGGATGGAGGCATGGCTGGTGTCCTACAACATATGGAAAGAATCAGCTTAGTGTGAGTGGGACTTAGAAATCCTTAAAGCCTGGATTATTCCATTTCTAGCATAAACATATATGCCATACGCACATTCTTTAAAAATGAATATACATGTATTAGATAATTAATTTGGTCTAAAAAATATAAAAAAACAGTCGCTCTTGGCCTTAGCACCATCTTCCTTGAAACTCCTGCACTATGAGAGCGAAGTGGAGGAAGAAGAGAATGCACAGGTTGAAGTGCAGAAGAAGAAAGATGAGTCAGACGTTCAAGCAAACTAGCCTGTCCACCTGAAGGCCAAAGGACCAGAAGTAAGGGATGCAGGAGGCTGGGACGCTGGTACAAGTTGGACTGTGCTACTGTTGGTATAAGTCTCTGGATCCTGACTCTCACCATCTGCTCCCAGAGACCACCTAAGAGACTGATTGCCGTCATGACAACCAAATAGTACCGCTGGCCCCCTGCCCTGGACCTGTGGCATTCTGGGCTATTTCTGTTCTCACTTGTGGCCAAGTATAACTTGTGTACAATAAACCATCTTTCTCGCTGTCTCAGCTGAAGAATCAACAAACAAACAAACAAACAAAAAACTAGTCAACTGAAGTCTTTGGCCATGTAGGGTCAAAGCCACAACCATTAGGTATTTGTAATATCCCACAGTATCACACATATTCTAGCTGGCAGGTTGAGAGAGGAGAGAGGCCAAGGTGTGAGCGGTACTCATTTGTGGAGGGAGGCTCTGGCTTTGCAGTAAACACTTAGGTTGAAGGATGCTTTGGCCTTTGTTTAGGTAAAGCAGCTGTAAGGTAACCTGGGTAGACATTGGGGATCTCCATGTGCTTCTGTTAGAAATATTGACTTAGGGGAAGGACCACAGAGGGCTTCCTTAGCCTCTTCAGAGATGCTCACTGCAGTGTGCTACAGTTATTTAGGACAGCAGGACTGTAGTTATTTCTCCCCTTCTCTCTTTCACCAAGAATTCCAGTTCTCCAATGCTACAGTTGAGGGTTCACCATGTTCTCGATCTCTAAGGATCAGAGACAATTGGGTTGATAGTCCACACAGCGCAGCTCCCTCATAGGATGGTTGCAACACTGAGGGCAGTGAGCATGTTCAGAGGGTGCTGTTCCCAGTCTCACTCTCTTCTATGACACAAGCTAGTCCCTGAGCTCATGCTACTGGCAGAGAAGTTGTGGCTTATTGCCTTAAGGTGTAAAAATACTTCTAGCTCAGAGCTGGGCTGGATGCTTTTTATCTGCTGTATCTAAATTATTAAGTAAGTTAAAGCAGAAGTGGATAGGCAGAGAACAGATATACAAGTGTGGTTCAAGAGAGGTATCTATAGGAACGTGATAAGGGATCTTTCATCCTTTCTCTCCCTTCCCTTAAGAACCAGTTCATCAAAATTACAAATATTTCAATCAATAGTTCAGTTTTCCACAGGCAGCTTTTTCAAGCCTTGGGCTATGGATATGGGCTAGTTATAAAAGCACCCGCTGTGCAGGCCTGACTGTCTGAATTTAAATTCTCACAATCCATGTAAAAAGGTAGCACACAGTACATGATGTGGGAGTGTCATATATCAATTTGTTGATTTCATTGGTTAAGCAATAAAGAAACTGCTTGGCTGGCCCTGATAGGTTAAAACATAGGTGGGAGGAGTAAACAGAATAGGATGCTGGGAGGAAGAGGAAGTGAGCTCAGACTCAACAGCTCTGCTCTGGAGCAGAGACGCCAGGCTCTGCTCTCCCAGGCAGCTCCGACCCAGGATGGATGGAGGCTAGAATCTTTCCGGTAAGCGCACCTTGTGGTGCTTACACACATTATTAGAAATGGGCTAAATTAATATGGAGAATTAGCCTAGAAGAGGCTAGATATAATGGGCAAGCAGTGTTTAAAAGAATACAATTTGTGTGTTGTTATTTCGGGCATGAGCTAGCAGGCGGCCAGGGTGCTAGGGACACAGCCCCGCCACTTCTATTTCAACAAGTACAGGCATCTATGATCCCAGAGCTGGTACTGGGATGTGAAGACCCACAGAAACCCCCAGGTCAACTAGCTTGGTCTATGAAACAGAAAACTAATAAAAAGGCCTTGCCTCAAATGAAGTGAAAAGTGACAACTTACATGCAAGGTTTTCTTCTGACCTCAATACATGCACTGTGGCATACATATACCACACACATGTGTATACACATTGCACACACATGATCTTTTTGTAAAGTCTTATTGGGTGGTATGGAGACAATAGCAAGTAAGAAATGCAACTTAATTTTTGGTACTTTATGTGGTAAATAACAGAAATTAGCATGGACAATTTTTTTTTTTCCAAATCTTGAAATTATGTTGGGAGGTAGCATGAATAAGACTTAGAGGTCTGGAAGCCAGCGCTTGGGGAGGCAGCACCAGGCAGTGCAAATGTGCTATTTTCTCACATGTAATTGGGGCTAATGATAGGACATAGTTCATAGAGTTGCTCTGTGAATTAAATACAATGACATATGCTGATAATAACAGAAATCAGTTGTAAGGCAAATACTTTAAGAATTTGACACAGTTATAGTAACACCAGACGGATCCATTACCAGGGAGAAAGCAAGGCCTTATACATCTACAAAGTTTTCAATTCATACGGAAATTTAACAACTTAATACATGTGTACCTAAAGACAGAGCTTCCAAATAATTAGAAAACACCAAAAGGAGAAATAGGCAGATCATTAACCTGTTTTCTTAGTAATGAACAGGTGCTTGGCAAGTCAGTAAGAATTCAGCATAAAGCCCACATTAACAGTGTTAAAAACCACTTACCCACTGACTGGGGCCAGAGTTCAGTGGTTCTCACCTGCTATGCCGAGGGCCACACCAGCAATCATAAAAATCCCAACCTGACAAGATACGCTGCATCGATTGAAATAGAGGCAACTCATGACAGCTACAGCTACGTTAGCAGCGGAAAATGTATAGCATCAAATGCTTGTGTTAGGAAAGAAGACAGCTCATATGAACAAGTCAAGGTTCGATATTTAAAAACTAGAACACAAAAGCCCCAAGTAAGCACACAGAAGGAAATGATAAAAATAAGAGGAGAAATCGATGAAGTAGAAAGCAGAAAATATATTCCCGGATTGTGCCATTATTTCTTTGCAAAGATCAATAAATTTGATAAGCTTGAAGATTAAAAGACGGGGTGGGAGTGGAGTGGGGGGAATAAAGGGAGGGTTATAGCAATATGATGAAATAAGGGACACCCCTTCAATAGATCGTTTTTAAAAATGGATTTAAAAAAGAGGACTCGGGGATGGCTCTGCCAGTAAAGAGCTTTCTCTGCAAGCATAAAGACCAGCGTTTGGATCCCCAGTACACATAAAAGCTAGGCACAGCCATGTGACTGGCAGAGGAGTCAAAGAGAGATCTTGGGGGAATCGCTATCAGGCCAGTTGAGCTGAAACAGTGAGCTCCAGTTTCAGTGAGATACCCTGTCACAAAATTAACAGACAAATAACTAAATAACACAGAATGATACCCGTGATGACAGGAAACACACACACACACACACACCATACCACACTCATGCACAGTCACCCTAAAGAAAGGCTAGCTATAATTTTATTCTAATAAATTTAAAAGTTACATGAGCTATTAAAATGCCTTTGAAGTCACAAACTACAAAAGTTTGCCCAAGAGGAGACAGGCAACTTGACTAGCCCTATTAACACCCATGAGAGTCAGTAAAGCATGTTCCCATAAAGAAAACCCCAAACCTGGATGGCATGCCCAGTGAGGCTACCGCCAGGCATGTGATCTGAGGAGACTGGCCACTTCTCCACAGACTTTCAGAAAGTCAAAGAGGGACCGTGTCTGAACTCATTTGGACTTTAGAAGCAAAACAGAATCAAACAAAAAACCCTAAACTCCAATAGTTCTCCTGAACATTTATGCAAAAAAAAAATCCTTAACAAAACCCTAGAATGCAGACACATCACCAGCCATGAGTTGAATCCAAGTTTAGTTTAAGAACTGTAGGTCTAGGAGCTGGAAAAATGGCTCAGTGGTTAAGAGCACTGACTGGTCTTCCAGAGGTCCCGGGTTCAATTCTCAGCACCCACATGGCAACTCAAAACTGTCTGAAGATCCAGGGGATCTGACACTTCACACCAATGCACATAAAATAAAAGTTAAATAAACTGTAAAAAATATTTTTTTAAAAAAAGAACTGTAGATCTATCACAGTTATCTATCAAATTGATCTATGGTTGTCTTAGCCTATGTGATGTTATGTTATGTGATGTGTGTTTGTATGTGCATACGTATTTCTTTGAATATTACTTTTTTTGACCCTTTTCTTTTTACACATTACTCTCTTTTTTGTTTTGCAGGAATGCATTTTCGTGAACCACGGTGTGTTTGATATTCACAGAAACGAGAAGAGAATGTTGTATCCCCTTGAACTGAAGTTACAGACGGTTGTGAGCTCTCACGTGGGTGCTGGGAATCAAACCCAGATCTTCTGCAGGAGCAAAAATGTTCTAAAGCACGAGGCATTTCTCCAGTCCCTAATTGCCTTTAAAATTTATGCCAGCATTGGTAACGCGTTCACACTGCACACACCTGCTGCTCTTCTCAGAGTTAATTTTGTTCCTGTGGTTTTCTATGATCCAACTATGAATTCCCCTTTAACATTTTGTATGGACTGAAAACTTCAGGCATGACTAGGCTCAGATGTCAGGGCTTTTGTCTTTTTGATTCAGTTGGTTTCTAGGAAGTCTGAGCAACTGCCATCTTGAATTTCTAACTCCAGATGTTTCCTTCTAGTTTCTTTTTAAAATTTTTTTCTCTGATGTGTTTCTTCTTTTTCTCTCAGATGGCTCACTTATTCTCTATTGTTTTGGTATCTTTTTCTGCTTTAAGTTTCATAGTTGTCAATTTATAGGAGTTCAAGGCAATGTAAAATTAGAATTCTACTTGCATGTATTAGACTCCAGTGATTAGACTAATATACCAAATTTGACAACTGAGTTGACTAGTTTTATACCAATTGCATGCAAGCTAGAGTCATTTGGGAAGGGACTCTCCACTGAGAAAATATCTCCATAAGATCCAGCTGTAGGGCATTTTCTTAATTAGTGGTTAATGTAGACAGGTCCAGCCTATTGTGGGTGGCACTGTCCCTGGGGTGGTGGTATTAGATTGTGTAAGAAAGCAGGCTGAACAAGCCAGTAAGCAGCACTCCTCTTTGGTCTCTGTATCAGCTCCTGCCCCCAGGGTTTCTGCTCTGCTTTAGTTCCTGCTTTAACTTCTCATAGTGAATTGCATATGACCCTGGGTCTGTAAGCCTCCTCAAATTGGTTTTTTTTTTTTTTTGTAATGAGCTTTCCTCTGTCCCACCAGCTAGCTTCCAAATAATGACACAGAGACCTCCCATCAATCACGAAAGCTCAGCCTATAGCTCAGACTTGTTCCCAGTCAGCTTCCACAATGCAAATTAACCCATTTATATTAATCTATGCTCTTTCTTCTGTTTCCTCTCTGTGTCTCCTGGCGTCTCCATTCCTCCTCTTCTTCATTTTGCTCTCCAGAAGTCCTGCCTGTACCTCCTGCCTAGCTATGGGCTGTTCAGCTTTTTCTTACACGAATCACGGCAAATACATCTTCACACAGTGTACAAATATCCCACAACAACTTTTGGTCATGGCTTTTTATCACAGCAACAGAATCCTATCTAAAACAATAGTAGCCTAGAAAGTTGCCCCTGTGATTCATGCCTAAAATATCTTAAAACATTTCAACTCCTCCATGGAACCTTCAGTAAATTAGGAGGAAAGTCAGAGAGATTTAGATAAAAGCTAAATGTTAGTTTTTCAAAAAGTCTGCATCACTCATTCTCTGATACAGGATTTTAAGACGTCCAGTCTTCCTCTTTGTACACAGCTAGCCTTTTATGTTTTCTTTTTCTCAGTACAGCAAAATTATTTAGGACATTGTGAAATAACAGTGAGATGTAATCATCTATATCGGCACAGTGTCTTCTCTGTAGAAAGTCCGCCTTCGCGTGCCTTCCGACTTGAGCGGATTGTTGTTGATAATTGGAAAGTGTCTTTCTGAAATATGACTTTTCCATCCAAGGTAATATTGTAATGAAAGAGGCTCTTCTTGGCAAACTGTGAAAAGTCTGCAGCTCACTAGAGCCTTTTTTGTAGACTGGCACCTAAGTTTTACTGGATGGTCGAGCTGGATTTCTTGTGTTGACTTATGATACAAGCCATCACTGGATTCTATATAGCTAGAGCATTCGTTCACTTGGAATCGGCGTTTGTAATGTGATTCTAGGGGGGGAGCTCCTTGAAGCCTTCTCAAAGGTTAAAGATAGAAATAATAAATAAATAAAACAATTTGATGTAAAATTAACTTTAATATTTACAGTTTCTAAATGGGCTAAAATATACTGAAAAATGAATAAGATGTCAGGAATTGTTTGACCTGTAAAGGCCATTAATATAAATGGACAGCGAAAACAACTTAAGAATAATATGAGACCCAGAACATAAACAGAAGGACTCCTCTGAGTGTCTAGGTCCACGTGAGAAAGCCAGAGCTTTGTTGGCGGTAGAGTCAGCCAGCCTTCTTGCTTAGCAGATACTCACAACTGTTTATCATAACAGAAAGGCTGCTTTATTAGACAAAGTCTGCTTGCTGCTATTAAATGAAAAAAAAATAAACCTGTTGAGCTTCATCTTCTTCGGTATACTGTTTTTTCTTGGATCAAATAAACCCTATCACATCATAGCATTAATGGAGAAGCCCAAAAGTATGTTAGAAATGGGCCGGAACTAGTAACATAGATGACGATTTTCATAACAGAAGGCAAATCATGCATTGAACAAGCACTTTCTCAGGTCCATGCCATGTACTACACGCTTTCTAAGAGGATGGAGCAGTGGACAAAATCCTTGTCTTTGTGAAAACTGTGTTGTGTCATTGCAGAAAGAGGCTGCAATAGACACAGTAAGCAAATTGGTGTAATGTCAGGAACCAGGGCATAGTAGGAGCAAAAAGACAAGGATAAAAGGACAGAGAATCTGTGCTGGTGTGAGCGTAGTTCTTGCTTGCTCTTCTGGAGACTCGAGATGCCATTGCTGGCTAGAGTGAGAGGGAACCACAGTGTCATGGCCAAGTGCGAATGGTGTGCCTATCACCTGCCCTCCCCATCCGCTCATCATCTCCCCACTCCCATCCACTCTACAAAGAGGTTGAGGCCTTCATGAGGAGTCAACAAAGTCTGGCACATCACAGGGAGGCAGGACCAAGGCCCTCCTCCCTGTATCTACACTGAGTAAGGTATCCCTCCATAGAGATTGGGTTCCAAAAAGCCAGTTCTTGTACTAGGGATAAATCCTGGCCCCACAGCCAATGTCCCCACAAATAGACCTATCTACACAACTTCCACCCACATTCAGAGAGCCTAGTTTGGTCCCATTCATGCTCCCCAGTCGTGAGTCCAGAGTCCATGAACACCCACTAGCTCAGGTCAGCCGTCTTTGTGGTTTTCCCCATCATGATCTTGACCCCCCTTGCTCACATAATTCCTCCTCCCTCGCTTCGACTGAACTCTTCTTATACTACTTCAAGAAAACGAATAAATCTCTTACTGTCTTAGCCAGTGTTCTATTGCTGTGAAGACACACCATGATCATGGCCCCAGTACTTGGCCCCCACATCTATTCTTATATGAAATGTAGTGCATGGTTATGTAGGATTCCTTTGGAAAAGCTATTAAAAGTTAAGGTCTACTGTGAGGCGGATCACCAGAAGGATGTCTTTAAAGAGCTTGTTTTGTCTCTGGATTTTTTTCTTCTCTTCTCTATCCTTGTCTTGATATTCTTCCCACTTCTCTTCCTCTCACTCCCAAAGAAGGTGGCCAATCTTGCATAGCTGCCTTTGAATCCATGAGCCAAAATAACCCCACTTCCCTTTGAGTTGATTTTGCTCTGGTCCTTTGTCACAGTGACGGAGAACAGTTTAACACAGATAATCATTACATGTTCTTATTTCTTGCATAGAGCATATCAATGAGATTATTAGCATTTCATGAGGCATTTTTCCAGGAAGTGTACTCATGCCCAGACCCTGAATCAACTCAGCTAGTTTGAACAAAGGTACAGTGTTCTGTCCCTCTCCTCTTTCTATGTTAACTAGAGAGGAAATTGGACTCAAGGGAAGTTACTGATAGCATATTAATTTTTCAGGAGAGGGGCTGGGACAAAAAGTTCCAACCAAATAGTTTTGGTGTAGTTGAGCACGATTTTTCTCCAAATTCAACTCAGAAGTTTCAGTGACAGAATGGAGAGAGGGCCCGGAGGATAGTGGAATGCTCAACAAATATTCAGGAATTTTTAGGTCATTTCCCATTCCCCCTCAACCCCCAGGTTCAGGGGAGCTTTGGAAAGAGATGAACTAGCTTCTTATACTACTTCAAGAAAACGAATAAATCTCTTACTGTCTTAGCCAGTGTTCTATTGCTGTGAAGACACACCATGATCATGGCAATGCATAAGAGATACCATTTAATTGGGGCTTGCTTATAGTTTCAGAGTTTTAGTCCATCATCTTCATGGCAGGGAACTAGGCAGTGCATAGACAGAAATGGTGTTAGAGAATAGCAGAGAGTTCTCCATCTAGATATGCAGGCAGCAGGAAGGGGAAGTCACTGGGCCTAGTTTGAGCTTGAAACCCTAGAGCCCACCCTCTAGTGACATACTTCCTCCAAGAAAGCCACACCTACTTCAGCAAAGCCAAGTCTCCTATTCCCTCTCAGGTACTGCTGCTCTTTGATGATCAAGATTTCAAATATATGAGACTATGGGGGGCCATTCCTATTTAAACCATCACACTGCCTGTAACATTATACAAATTAGAGCAAGAGATCTCATGCCTTCATTACTATCTTTCAATGCTTTAGATAGAAGGAACGTGAGCACAGACTTCTGAGCTGGTCTGTCCAACCAGGGGATCTCCCATAAGTAGTCTAACTTGTCTTTCCGTTTCCACACCTATAAAAACGAGGTAGTTGTTCTATGAAGAGTTGTTGCAAAGAGTTAAATATGGATACAGTTCTTGGACAGAACTGGACCTGGTGCCATAGGCCTGGAACCCCAGCTATACAGGAGACTACAGAAGGAGGGTTACAAGATTAATGCCAGCTTGGGCTGCAGCATGAGTTCAGGACCAGCCTGGGAAACATAGCAAGACCATATCTTCTCTATTCCTTCCTATTTTTCTCCTCTGTTCCTTTATCTTTTCCACAAAATCAACTTTTTGCTTCCAAATATAAAAGAAGACATTCAGGACAAGTGTTTCTAGACTGACATTTCTCTTCATATTGTCTTTAGTTTTATCCGTGTCTTCATAACACCCCTCCAAATAAACCCCAAACCTCAAAACAACAACAACAACAACAGGATTTCATTATTTGTAAAGAGTGAATCACGTTCCTCTGTGTAGAAACATCACATTTTCTATATGTGTTTATCTGTTGGTAGGACACCTTTATTGAGTTCATACCTTGGCCAGTGCAGCCATTGCTGCAAACACAAAAGAACATAAGTTCCCAGTCAGACTCCTATCATTTGCTTGAATCTATCCCCAGCAGAGAGGTTATTGGGTCAAGTCTTGACGAATATCCGGCCCCTGTTGACCTCAATTCTTCTTGCTCTGTATCTTCTCCAACTTTTTTTTTTTTAATATCATTGTAGTGACAGCAATGTGTGTAAGCTAGATCTTGTTGCTATGACAGATCCCGAAGATGAACAGGTTAAAGGGTGACAGGCTAATTCTGGTTCATGGCTTCAATTTGGAATTGCTGGATCCATTTTTTCCTGCTGGAAGGCCTACTTTTAACACAGGAGTATTTGGGGACTTCTCATATTCAAACCAGAGCATCATCCTGTGGGTCAGATGATGTCATTTGGTTTTGATTTTAATTTCTCTGATCTTTTTTGACCACCTCAATATCTTCATTTTTGAAAATGTCTACTCAGATGATCTACTTATTTCTAATCATTTTTTGTAGTTGAATATTTTATGTAGTTTAGATATTAGTCCTTTATTGGATGAATCTTTTCTTCTGGAGTCTCTTTACTCTGTGGTTTCCTTTGCTGTGTGGAAGTTTCTTATTGGACATAGACCTACTTGTCTAATTTTGCTATTGTGTCTTATCCAAGCAAAAAGCTGCTCATACCATTGACTTGAAGCGCTTTTCATGTGTTTTCTCCTAAGAGTTTCCTATTTAGTTCTTAGATCTATTTTGGGTTGATTGTGTGTGTGTGTGTGTGTGTGTGTGTGAGAAAGAGAGAGAGAGAGAGAGAAAGAAAGAGGGAGAGACAGAGACTAGTCAGAGATAGGAGCCTAGTTTCATTAATTTGCATCTTTGCTATCCAGTTGACACAGACATATTTGTTAGAGAGACTGTAATTTCCCTCAAAATGTATGATTTCTTTTGGTATCATTGATGAAAGTTTTTAAGTATATGTATATACCGTTCCGCCTGTACACCATGGGACAGTTCGCAAGTCAGGCAAGGGGCTGAAAATTGAAACACACACACACACACACACAGAGATAGAGACAGAGACATAGACAGAGACTGGTCATCTTTGAAACAAGAATGCTCCTTTGATTGTGTTCTAGGGCAGTTTATATAGGACTCTTCTTGACTAATGGCCATGCCCTAGATCTCGGGATTTTCCAGCTGCAAGCCCATCAGAAACCACTCCCTTGCCTTTAGGAATTCATGGGGGTCTCATGCTCAGAGCAGCTGCAAGCACAGGAAAACAAGTTACTTACTCCAGCAGGCAAGGGATTGCAGAAAATTCAGGGTCTGAGGGTCTGCAGTCCCCAACATATGTATTTCTTTCTTGGTTCTCTATTCTTTTCTATCCATCAATATGTCAGTTTTAGGAAAGGTCTGATGTTGTTTTTGTTATTAGGACTGCAGTGTGTGTTGACTGTAGGCATTGTGATGTCTCCAGCTTTCCTTTTATGCTCAGATTCATACAAAATGGGTCTTTATAGCTTCATAGGAACGATGCTACAGTTTCCACTGTCTGACTGTGAACAGTGCATCTATCTATATCACACCCTGCTTCCAAGTCCATGGACCATTGTGGAAGATGGCCAGAGAGAACGTAAGAGTCAGAGGGAGGAGATATCTGTAGCAAAACAGTGTTTGCTGGGCATGACAGGGCTGCCGCACACACGAACTCACAGTGGATGCGACTGTGTGCAGAAGACCTGTACAAGATCAAGTCAGATGGAGGGGAGGGGGCTCATGAAATCCACCCTTCTCAGAGGAGCTATGGGCAGCTAATGGCTGGTGGGGGAGGGAGAGTCTGTTTTCTTCAGGGATGCAGCCTCTGAGAGGCTGCCCATATTCCAGTAGATGGTCCCACGCCCACGCACAAAAAGGCAGCACTGAATGGACTCAGTGAATATTGGAGGAGGGGAGAGGAGAAAGAGACAGGGAGGGAAGAAGAGGGTAAGAAAGAGCACATGGAGTTGGAAGGAAAAGTGATGGGGCTTAGGAAAAAAATTGGTGGAGAGTGGGTTTGATCAAAATATACTCACATATGAATATTAAATAAAATATTTAAAAAGAAATGTTTGGACCGTCTTTTCTAATTCTGTGAAGAATACCACTATTATTTTGATGGGGTTGTACCAAATGAGTGTATTGCCTCGGGTAATATGGATATACTAGCAACATCAGATCTTCCAACCCAGGAGAAGCTACTCTCCTAGCTCTTTTTAAACAAATCTTTTTAATTTTACATACAGTTTCCACTCCCTCTCCTCCTCCCACTCCCCTCTCCTTCTTCCTCATACTCCAATCTGCTCCTCAAAGAGGTAAAGGCCTCCATGGGGGTCAACAAAGTCTGGCACATTACATTGAGGCATGACCAAGGACCTCCCCTTGTATCTAGATGGAGCAAGGTATCCCTCCATAGGGAATGGGCTCCAAAAAGCCAGTTCATTGGTCAAGGGATAAATCCTGATCCCATTGCCAGTTACCCCACAGACTGCCTAAGTCACACAAATGTCACCCACATTCAGAGGGCTTAGTTTGGTCCTTCACAGATTTCCCAGTTACCAGTCTGGAGTCAGTGAGCTCCCACTAGCTCGAGTCAGCTGATTCTGTGGGTGTTCCCATCATGGTATTGATCCCTTTGCTCACATTATCATTCCTCCCTCTCTTCGATAAATCCGGCACTGGGGAAATTCCCAGCAATTTACAAAGATGACCTTAGTTAAGACTCTAAGCAAGCTTGGAGAGGATGCCCGAACTGGCCTTTTCCTGTGATTAGATTGTTGACTACATGAAGGTCATTACAGAACCTTCCTCCAGCAAATGATGGAAGCAGATGCAGAGATCCACATCCTCCTAACTCTTTTACCTTTTTTTTAAATATTTTAGATGCACTTGATATAACTATTGCAGAAAATCATGTAGCTTTATCTTTCGTTTTATTTATGTATTATGCATATTGATTTGTGTGTTTTGAGCATTTCTTGAATTTCTGGGCTAAGTCCCATTGCATTGGAGAGGACACTCCTGTTGGTGTACTGTTGGATTTGGCTTGCTGATGTTTTATTGAGAAGTTTCACATTCGTATATTTCAGAGGTACTGGTTGACTTTCCTTTCTCCCCTCCTCTCTCTTGTGCTGTATGTCTATGGTTTGGGTATTGGAACAATGTTGACTCGCTAGGTGATGATGACGACAATTATTTTTATTATTATTACATTATTAACACCAAAGATACTCTCTTCTAAAAATTACTTTAGCAATAGATTTTTTTTTACAATATTGGCAACACTGATTTGAATCTAATACATATTTTTATTTTTAAAATGCATTTTATCTGTCTGTCTATCTGTCTGCCTGTCTGTCTATGTATAGATGTGTGTGTGTGCTTGAGTGCATGCACACACATATGTGTGTCTGTACATGAGATGAGAGCAGAAGAGGCTTTCACTTACGCTAGATTTCTGTGTTTCCAGAAAGCCTGGCTTGTGGCTTGTTACATATATTCTGTATTCAAATGCCAGGTAGGCCTCATGACTATGCAGCAAGCCCATTTAACCCCAGAGTCATCTCTCCATCCTTCTGAACCAAATGCATACTTTATCTCTGCCCTCACTTTCCTCAACTCTTCTCACTCACTCCTTTCCGGCCATCATGGCATGTCTTTATCTCAAGTACTACATACAGGTTTTTCTACTTCAGAGCCTTTCTGCTCTTGTTCCTGGGAATTGCCTCACAGAAACCTTTGCAAAGCTGTTTCCTTTTCATCTCTTGAGCATGTAATTACTGCGCAGCGAGGCCCTGCATGAGCCCTCGACTTAATCAACTCCAGCCCTACCCACTCGTATCCCCAGATGCTCCTTCGCTCCAGAAGACCTTATGACATTTGATTTTTTTTTTGCATAGGATGATTAATCTCTAGTAAGATCTCTCATAATTAGCTGATTTGTATGTTGATATATTTATAGTTCTTACTTATCCTTCTACAGCAATATCCTGTCTATCTTCAGCATTTTATTCCACTGTTAAGAGTTGTGACTAGCATAAAATAGGCCAGTAACATTATACACATACATATTTATCAAATAAATGAATAAGTAAGCCCTAGTATTTTCTAATGTCTTCCTCGGTTTTAAGTCTCTGGAACTGCTGATGAATGTACTCTGGGCCAGTCTTCTCTGTTACTCTCTGCTAATCCTGAGCCTTGCTATTTGGGGAACAGTTGCTATTGCTTTCTTTCTTTTAAAAACAGGGCCTTGGGAGAGTTAATTTTGAAAAAGTGGGGTGGAAAACTTCAGCCAACATACTTGTAATTGAAATGGGCCTATTTATTTAATTTGAAAACAATCAGCTTTGATATTCTGCCATGCTAATAAATCAATGTAAGGGGGCTACTTTGGAAAATAAAAACATTATTGTTTTCTCTCTTAAAATTTGAAAGGAATTGCATATGGTATAAAATTAGCTCTATTCTGGATGGTAGTAGTAAAAAATTGCATATGCTTAATCAAAACACTTAACTAGATTTCTAAAGTAAAAAGTGTTGGGAATAAGATTGGATTTGAGGGTAAAGTAGACTTTAATGCAGCTGGATAATTCTTTTGAGTTGGCCTATCTCACATTGGCCTTGACCCCTTGGCCAAAGGGGTATGACCTTGAACTCCTTGACCCTTCAGTCTGTTTCTCAAGGGCTAGAATTCTAGGTGTGAGCCACCAAGTCTGGATGAGTGTAAGGAACAGGACCTTAAACATTCATGTAGATTTTAGGCAAGGTTTTTTCAACAATAGCTTTCAAACGGGAACTTTATGGTGGACAATCTTGCCTCAGGAATTCCTTCAAACCTTCATCAAGGTCAGGTAAGGGGAGCACACAAGGACTCCACCTGAACTTTTCTCTGTGTTGTGAACCACCTGGCTGAACCCTCACTTTGCTGAACCCTCACTTAGCTGAATCCTCACTTAGCTGAAAACATCTTTTGATGCTATCAGTAGTCAGAGTCTGGGCAGTAGTCGTGATGGAGAGGTTGTGTGTGTGTGTGTGTGTGTGTGTGTGTGTGTGTGGTGTGGTGTTCACAGTTAAAAGTAAGCTATATCCTAAAGACTGAGGGTAAAACCAAAAATATATAGTGATAAAATGACTCCTAATGACATTCTGCTATACTCATAGATTAGCTCAGCCATCATTAGGGAAGTTTCCTCCTGAAGCAGATGGAAACAAATACAGAGACCCTAAATAGGATCTCTCCACCAAATCCCTCCCCTCAGAGCTCAGGAATCCTGAAGAATAGAGGCAGAAAGAGTGTAAGAGTCAGAGGGGATGGAGGATACCAAGGAAACAAGTCCTTATAAATCAACATAGCAAAGCTCGCATGAACTCACAGAGACTGGAACATGCACAGGGCCTTGGTGGGTCTGCATCAGGTCCTCTGTGCATATATTACGGCTTCTGGTTTAGTGTTTTTATGGGACTCTTAGTGTGAGAACCAGTGGGTATCTGATTCTTGTACCTTCTCTCGGACTTTTTTCCTTTGGTTAGTTAGTCTTGTCCCACTTTTGCGTGATAGTTTTTGCTTTATCTTATTATATTCGATTTTGTTGGATTAAAAAAGAAACAAGTGAATAAAAACCGAGCCACAGCAGTAAAGGTTAACAGCTGAGCTGTCATTCATACCTGCTGGGAGAAGGAAGATGGTTTTCTCTAAAGGAGTGATACAGGGCATACCAACCACTCCAGGGCAGGCCTCATGCTGAGGAAGAGTTGCCCAACATATAATGGACTCTATAGGTTTTTGTGTATATGCTTTTATTTGGTTACAGTTTGGTGGTTTGTTTTATTTATTCTTTTCTTTTTTTTTTTTGGTGGTGTTTTATTTTGTTTTCTTGGCTTGGGAGAGGTTTTGTTGCATTGGGTTTTTGTTTGCTTTTCAACAAAGAATTTAAAGCTGTGTGGGTAGGGAGGGGAGATCTGAAAGGACTTGGGGGAAGGAAGAATATGATCAAAATATTTTAAAGTTGAAATTTTTTTATATTTATTTATTTATTTATTATGTATACAATATTCTGTCCGTGTATGTGCCTGAAGGCCAGAAGAGGGCGCCAGACCTCTTTTTACTGATGGTTGTGAGCCACCATGTGGTTGCTGGGAATTGAACTCAGGACCT
>NW_026067903.1:10312860-10386774 GCF_014885135.2 Alexandromys fortis | reverse complement strand
AGAGAAAGAAGAAGAAGAAGAAGAAGAAGAAGAAGAAGAAGAAGAAGAAGAAGAAGAAGAAGAAGAAGAAGAAGAAGAAGAAGAAGAAGAAGAAGAAGAAAGGGAGCTGTATGTAGAACAGAAGGAGGGAAAATTCCAGGCTGACCTTGAACTCAAAGTAATCCTGCTTTACCCTTCCAACATTTGAGATTCCAAGCCTGAGCCACTATGCTTCACTCCAAGATTTGTAAATCTTACTTAAGCATACTATTTCCTAAAGGCCACTGCACGGCTCTATCCTGTTCATTCTTCTCCCAGCTACCTGCCTGCCCACCAAAAACAGCGGTATTTCTGGCCCCAACCGCACGTTAGGCACTGTTCTCAGCCTGGAGATGTAGCAGTGTGTACTATGAATTATAAGTTCCCAATGAATTTACATTCTAACAGGGAGGCAGGAAAACAGCAAGATAAACACATGACATTTCACTTGATAAAAAACTTTGAATAAAAAATAATGTAGGGTAAAGGACAAGGGAGTGACGATGGTGTGTCCTCTATTGCACAGCCAGGGACATCCTGTCTGGGAATGTGACATTCGAACCTGAGGGAATTGACATGTAACCATTTTTAGACATCTGGGGTAGATTTTGTGTGGATTTTTGGAGGAAATGCCACTTGTTGGGGTGTAAGGACACAAGGTTGGCAGCTGGCTGAAGCTTAGCGACCCAAAGGACAGGGTGAGTGTGAAATCAGGAAGGAGGGCAGAGGTCACAGAAAATTGAAAAATGTTTTGAACAAAGACTCAATATTAGAAATGTTATTCAAATTATAAGCACATATGGAAAGCATCAAATATTTATTATTTTCATTTGCTACACACTCTAGTAGCTGCTATTTTATGTGATTCCATATTAAATATCTGCTATCATTCAACTGTAAGAAGATACTACATGTGATATACTAAACAGATTTTATGATAAATGAGCTATGGTGTCCAGTTGGGGAAAATCTGATAGGGCTTCATGTTTCTAAGTCCTGGATTTTTACTGTAACTGAAGTGGGACATCAATAGAGAGTTACAGGCAGAGCAGAAAAAAAAAACAAAAACAAAAACCAACAGCAACAGAAAACTGCTATCTGACTTACATTCTAAAAGAGCCACATTGGGTCCTTTCTGGACAAAAGACTTATGTGTATATGGGGGTGAGGTATACAGAGATGGAAGCTGGTCTTTGCGGTAATATATAATCCCATATCACCATTAGTGTGTAGAGCGTCTGTTGCCACACACGCTAATTAAGGGTAAAGAGCAGCCAGGTTTAGAGTAGAAGTCTCACAGCCAGTGTCTTCAAATGTAAAATTTGACAAAAATGGTGCACTGCAAGCTCCAAGTTTTTCTAACCTTTAGTGTGCTCCAGTCGGTCAACCAGATCTTACTTGGAACCCAGTCCAGTGCTCTGTGAACCTCGCTGGCTTCGGACTGTGTTCCTCTCATGTCACCTTGGGCTGTGTCCCTCTCCCATCACCTGTCTTCCACGATCTCTTCCAGCACAGCCAGTATCGCCCTGATCAGGCTGGATCAGGGAGTTTTGATCACAGATCAACTGCTCCTGGTCTATGATGACGTTGTTGCTGCTGATAGCCAAGTAAGCATGGCTTGAGTACATCCTCCTCCTCAAAACACATAACTCAGAGATCAGGAAGCTTCTCTTTTAGAGAGAAAGTTTCTTTTGGCAAAGAACAGTCACCAGAGACCATCTTCAAGTGACTTGACAGCCTCTCCCGAGGATTAGCTTTCATAGTATCAGAAGGTGCTTACATTTTGCTTCCAACAGGAGTGGGGGTGAAGCAAACAACAGTCCTACTCAACTATAAGATGCCTGTGAACCACAATGACCTCCATGGTACAATAACCCATAGGGTGCCATAGTGGCATGCATATATTGGTGGTAACCAACAGTTTTCTAATTGGACTCAACAAGAACAAGATCGCCGGGTGGTTGTGGTGCATGCCTTTAATCCCAGCACTCGAGAGGCAGAGGCAGGCAGATCTCTGTTGAGTTTGAGGCCAGCCTGGTCTACAAGAGCTAGTTCCAGGAGAGACTCCAAAGCTACAAAAATACTCTGTCTTGAAAAACAAAACAAATCAAAATTAACAACAACAACAAAAGAACAAGATCATGCCTGATCCTAGAAACTTAGCTAATCACCTAAAGCTTGTGAAATCGTAGATCTTGGTTGCTAGCTTACAATTCCCTTTTTGCTAAAGCAGCATAGTTCTTAATTAATCCCTAAATATTTGTTATTATATCTACAGGTAAGTATGATTCTCACCCCTTATCAAGAGAATTTCTTTTTGCAACAGATGGTGATCTTTATAGAAAACCAAAATTGATACGTCTGTAACTCAATGCCAGCATCTAAGTCTCAGGGACCATCACAGAGGAGGCAGCAGAGAGTTTGTAAGAGCCAGAGGAACAGGGAGTCTACTGTGAGGTTGTGCTTCTTAGAAACATCGTCAGAGAAGTTGGCACCCATGAGACCTTATCAACATGGCTGCCTAAGCAAGAGCTGAAGAAGAGCGCCACCAATAGACAGGGCTAACAGGGAAGGGGCAAGCCCATGAGACTTTAACAGTAGGCTCCACAGTTTCTGCTTCTCCATCGTGACTGCTTCCTCTTGCTTGTCCAGCGGCTGCCTTTCAAGGAAGAACCACAGGCATCTCCTCCTACTCTGATTTCAAGTGTCTGAAGAGCTGTGATCATGAAAACAGAAGAGATCTTCAAGGTTATTGCTCAGGCTCAGTTTTTTTTTTTTTTCTGGGTTCCATGGAGTGACTGTGACTCTGATGAATGTCATAAAGACTGAGGCACAGCCCTGTGTGTGAGCTTGCATTGGCCTCTCTGGGTTCCAGGAACCCTCTCTAACCATGGGGGTGATGAGGGATCCCAGATATTCTCGGAACTAGGAGCAACATCAGCCTTTGTAGACTTCTCTTAATGCTGTTTCTTCCTCTGAAGATACATGCTTTATTGCATGCCCCTTTCCTGTCCTGCCTGTTTCCTAGTAGCCTCCCGATTGCACTGCACGGGTAGAGATGAGTGGGAAAATGAGAGTCCTTTGTACTGAAAATACTCAAAGTTGTTTCTACATCAGAGGCAATTTTGTCTCAGAGTAGTGCACCCTCAAGTTAGGTCATTTATTGCCACCAGGACTTGAGCACTCATGGCCTATGGGGACCTAACATGGTCAAAGTGATTTTGAGGAATGAGTACTTTTATTGAATATTATGTAGACGTGTGTGTACTTATTATTTCAGGACCCACGATGACTAGGAGGAGGAAGCTTCTTCTGCAGTTCTTTCAGTTGAAAGAGGCTGTGTGTGGAGAAGATTCAATAAGAGATTTTTAGTTGTGGGACAGTTTCTGTTTGGTTTGCAGATATTTGGAGGAAAGGTCACTGGATAGAGGAAGTGTGACATAGGACTTGGAGCACAGCTTTGGGGGCCGATCCTGCTGTTCAAATCTTTCCTTTGCTGTTTTCTAGTTGAGTAGTTTCGGGTGAGTTACTTCACATCTCTGTGCCTCAGGGCTCCCACGGAAGAAAATGGACTTCATAGATGCTAATACAGCTACTGAGGATACCACATACTTAAGTTGCAGGTCATAGAGGAATCAAGCTGGAGCTGATGTGAAAACTTCCTCTCTGCTGGAAAGTGCTGTATGGTTCACTGGCAGAACGTATTGGTTTCTTTCTACTGCTGTGATAAAATACCGTCTAAGTCACTGTTCAACTGCTGTGAAGAGACACCATGACTAAAGCAACACATATAAAGGCATGGTGCTGGACAAGCAGCTAAGAGCTACACTCTGATTCTGTAAGCATCTATCTATCTATCTATCTATCTATCTATCTATCTATCTATCTAGACAGAGAGAGAGAGCAAGAGAGAGCAAGAGAGAGAGAGAGAGAGAGAGAGAGAGAGAGAGAGAGAGAGAGAAAGGAGAGAGAAGTTGGAGGTTGGTGTTGGGTGTTTTGCTCATTTTCTGCCTTGAGGCACATCATCTTGCTGATCTCAGAGCTCTCTGGTGATGTTAGTCTAGACTGACATTTTGTCCCAGGGATCCTGTGTTGGACTCTTTGAGTTTAGGAAATTGGAGACTCTAAAAGAGGCTGTTCGTCCTCTCCCACAGGTGCCAGCCAGCACATAGCCTTTGGCTTCATGCTTTTCTTTCAGGAGCTACATTGGCTTGGCTCTGGAGGGCAGAGCTTGGAGTCAGCAACCTTGACTTTGTTTTCTAGTTCTACCACTTAATAATAGCATGACCCAGAGCCAGGTGGGTGGCTCTCCTCTCTGAACTTCTGGTTATTCATCTGTGAGGTGAGATGAGATGCTCTTGGTGTCTGACTCATAGGGGTCTTCGTGAGGATCAAATGGGATGATGTATGTGCCGTCACTTTGGATGCTGCAAGGCTTTCTACAAGAGCAAGGTATCATTATTTGCTCATTAGCAGACTTGTATTTTGCCAGACACCCAGTTGAGAGCAATAAAAATTGAGTAAGACATGATCGCTCAAGTTTCTTTTAAATATCCTTCATTCTGAATCATAAATCTTGTCGACAAGGTTAGGACCTACCAAATAGATTTTTCTTTCCCTTGCTCTTTTCCTTACCTCTTTTCCACTTTTCTCTTTCTCCTCCCATGCTCCTCTCTCTAATAGGGTCTCACTTGGAGCCCAAGCTGGATGGGAACTTATGGCAATCCTCCTACCTCAGCTTCCATAGGCATGAACCTTTATGTCTGTCTTCTGAGTTTTCAGTAATGCCATCCTTCATTTATGCAGGACAGCACAGCCCTGAGCAAAGCACTGGTGTAATTCATCCAAATTGGCCTGTTTAAGTCATAACTCATTCCACTCTAGTCATTCAAACTTAGGAAGAAGCTCTCCTGGGCATTCCTGAGATCTTTTTGCTGCGGCTGCTGCTGGTGGCATTTGTTGTCTTTTTACTGAAACAGTATCTCACCGTATAGGCCAGGCTGCCTTAAAAGTCATGGTCCTCATCCCTCAGCCCTCCAAGTGCCAGGACTAAGGGTGAAGCACCAGTCCTGGCTGCTTCTGGCTTTATTACTAAAAGCAATCAAATATGAACAATATTGCACATATTTCTCATTATAATCCTTCCATGAACGAGTCCATGAGAGTTGTGGTCAGGGCCCACAAGCACTGTGCTACCATAGGCAACATGAATACAGAAGGCAGCATGCCGAGGATACTGGGACAGAACATTAGAAGTCTGGGTTCCTGATGGCCATGCTGAGCACCTGGATCGGCTTTCACAGTTGCTGCCTCCAGACTTCTTGTTGCTTTGTGCAGCTTCTCGACCTTTGTACTTCAGCTGTTCTGATTCCCCCATGCTATGAGAAGCACACACCTCTGTCATAATTATTGTTCACCATCTCTGGAAAGAAATACAGCTGTCAGCTTGAAGGCGCTGTTGGAAAGCACAGCAGGTACAAGTACTTGGTGTGCACGCTGGATAACCTGAGTTCAATCCCTGGGGCCCACAGTGGAAAGCTGTGCTCTGACTCCATGAATACACTGTGGGGCCCATGTGCTCACACACACACACACACACACATGCGCGTACACATACATGCACACATAATGATGCTATTAACAATAAAGTTCAAAATAGTGGTATTCAAAGATTATCAAGATTTCATTATTAAAGAAGGAAATATATGGCAGCTGGATTGATATATTCCCAAAATTTTAGGAAGGGAGCCATATCCAAAGAAAATGTTTTATTATGTGTACCACTTGTAACTCTTGCTTTTTGGTTCATTTTTGTGGATTTGTGTGTGTGTGTGTGTGTGTGTGTGTGTGTGTGTGTGCAGTGCACATGTAGGTCAGAGTGCAGCCTTGGTTATCATTTCTCTGGCCCTGTCTAACATTTTGGAAACCACTTGAGAGGCACGGTCTTCAGAGTCCTGAAACTCACCATTTAGGTTAGGTTTGCCCATGAGCCTTAGAAATCTGACAAGGTCTTTGCAAAGGTTCTGTGAGGTAACAAAGGCCCCCTGCTTGATAGGTAACCATCCATTCAAATGAGCTATCTCCCCAGCCTGTTTTTATGTTTCTTTAGAGAGGGTTTCATGTAGCCCAGATTGATCTAGAATTTGCTATGTACCTGAAGGTGGTTTTGCTCTCCTGATCTTCCTGCCTCCACCTCCCAATTGCAGCAAGAATAGGCATGGGCCATCATGCCAGACTTATTTCTGCCTGTAATTGTCTTCATGCTACAGGCCTAGCACTGCTGAAACAAGTTCTTTTTGTATGACTACTTAATGCTTGAGGCCTTATAAAGATGCCTACTAGGGAGTATCTTCCCAATCACTTTGAAAATAATTTATTTTGTTATTTTATGTGTCTGTCTGTATGAAGATGTACTTCTGTGCACCACTGGCTTGTAGAGCCCATGGAGGCCAGAAGATGATGTTGGATCTCCTGGAACTGGAGTTACAGTCAGTTGTGAGCTACCATGTGGGTGCTGGGAATCAATCCCAGGACCTCTGGAAGAGCAGCCAGTGCTCTTAACTACTGAACCATCTCTCCAGCCTTTAATAACGCTGACTTCAAAGAAAAGTCCAGCACTACTGAACTGAATCAGGATTTTCGATGAGGACAATTAATGCTTTGCTGAAAGGTACCCTCAAGTACAGCCTCTCAGACAGGGTCCATCCTATGATGACTGAAGCACCCATCAGGGGCTGATTCCTCTACATGAGTGTTTTGGGGGGTTCGCCTGCCTGAGACTGAATAAACGGCAGCAGCAGTTTGCTGACCGTCTGGGTCAAAAGGTCGCCAGTCTAGGAGTTTTACCTACGCTGTTTGTGAATATTCTGTTTTAAAGAACTGTGCCTCTATTAACTCATTTGTCCATTCCTTTACAGACGTACCTCATATCCAAGCCGCGGAAACCAAAAACAGATTGCCGTAATTGCAAAGGGATTCTAACCAAACACAAGCAGGGTTTCACAGGAGGGAGGCGGTGGGTGGAGGCCTGTTTTATTTCGTAAACATTTTATTTTGGTATAAGAGGTCTTATTAATAGTGACACTTGGTTTCAAAGCAAACATCCAGAGCGATGAGAGTGTTGCTCTCAGCGCAAGGGGAAGCCCCAGGACAGCCACCCTACTTTTAATGACTTGTTTACCTCGGTTAGGAAACCACAGGCTGAGGGTTATAACTCGTGTGTGTCACATGTCTTCCCACCACATGCTGAATTAAAAACAATCATGCTAGCATATTTGATACTGTTTTCTTCATTGCTGAGATATATGGATATTTAGGAGCCAGTTTTCATTTTTTTATCAATATCTTGAAGACAATAGGCCTCTAATATCAATTGTAATTTTATTTAAAGTGATAGGCTACAGTTTCGTCTACTTATTGTATCTTAGGTTGGCGTTTTGATTGGAGCTGAGATTTGACTATTTGATTATGAGAACACATTTTTAATAATCTGGTCACAAGAAGACAGTGTCTTTTTTTCATAATCTCATTTTAGCCAAGCCTCCCACAAGGTGAAAACACGTTTATAATTAATTAGGAACCAGAGTCCTTTGAATCATTAGGTAAAGGACTAGAGAATACAGTATCAAAGAGAATTGATTTAGGCTGCCCAGCTACTATAAACAATATTTGTTTTCAAACATTTCAAACTAGTACATTAAAAATGTGAAAATCTGGGTAAGCAAGATGGCTCAGGGTAAAGGCACTGACCATCCAGACCCATAACCTGAATTTGATACCCGGAACCTACATTGGAAAGAGAGAACCAGCTCCAAAAAGTTGCTTTATGACATCCACAGGTGTACCACGGCACAACTGTGCCCCTGTGTGTATATACATAGATAGATACACACATGTGTGTGAACACACGTGTACACATGTGAGTGTAAAAGAAAAATAAAATAATTTGAATTAAGAATGTGTGTTGAGACCCTTTAAATTGAGAAGATCAGAAATGGCCTAAACTCCCTCTTCCTTTTGTTTTTTTTTTTAAGGAATTTTAAGCTTTTGTTTACAATTTCAACTTCTCTCTCTCTCTCTCTCTCTCTCTCTCTCTCTCTCTCTCTCTCTCTCTCTCTCTCTCTCTCTCTCTCTCTCTCTCTCTTATTACTATAGAGGCACACAAAGGAAAACATCAGACTTTGGGGGAGAGAGGAAGAGACCTGTGAGTTCTTGCTGTTAGGTAATTCTTTTATGACATGGAATTCTGTCTAATACAAAAGGGTGCAGCAATAGTCAAACCCAACACTGTCAGCCATGGGAAGACAAGACAAGTTCACGAGCTGTTTCACACTGTAATATTTAGATTATCAGGGCAGTGGTTCAGACTTGACTTATCCTTAATGAGGGTAATTTAGAATCAATACCTTTATGCAGCCCTGGGTTCCCTGGAATTCAGTACTGGTACATTCATAAAAGACAAGCAGCATCGTGTGTATGTGTAAGCTGTGTATGTGTACAAGTATGTGTGTGAGTGTGAGTATATAGGAAGTGTGCATATGTGTGTAAGCAATATGTATCTATGATATGTGCATATGTGTGTATGTGTTTAAGCAGTGTATATCTATGTTGTGTGTGTATATGTGAGCACCAGAAGCTCAGAGGTGGCCAGAATTGAACGATTCTAAAACCGAGTTTTAGCATCCTTAAGGCTCTGATTGTCTTTTTTTTTTAATTGTTTTGAGCAACTCACAGTTGAATCACTTTAAATTTTACTTAAATCAGAATTACAGAACTCAGTAGGAAGAGCCCTCAGCCTATGGATCATAAAATTCGGGTCTATGGAATTAACCCTATGCTTTGGTCTGAGGGAGCCATGAGCAAAGGATGACTCCAGTTTTCCAGATTCGGGACTGGGGGAGTGAGAAGGGTAATGGCAGGACAGCACTACACACTTAGTGTTCAGTTTCTCTAGCGTTTCCCTGGAAGGAGACCCAGTCTAGACGGGGCTGTGCTGGAAATGCAAGTTCTGATAGGACTCTGGCCTCTGGGTCCTGAGTCCCTGACCTCACTTCTCCAGACTAACATGAGAGAATGACTTCCCCGTGATGCCTGCCAGGTTAGGGCCTCACGACTGCCTGTGGTGGGACACGGAAAATCTCACTCACACACTTTTCCTCAGTATTCAAATCAATTGGCTTTGGTGGATGTGTTGTGGAGGAGTCCCAACTTCTTCCAGCAACGGCCATTGTTCTGACTTCTGGCACTGCCGGAGTGGGAGTGGGTGGCTTGCTAGCAGAGGAGAGCGAGCACTGTGACTGGGCATTCTGGGTTTGGGATGCAGTGTTTTCTGTGTTGTGAACTATGACAGCTGTGACTTTCTTATCTTACTATGGGACCCTGGCTTGGCTCTTTGGCTGGAGGTCGTTGGGATTCCCCAACAGAAGTCTTCTTCAGTTCTAAGTACACAGCATATGCAACAGAAACACATAAGCCAGGGGCCTGTGCCTTGGTTTCATCCTTAGTTCTAAGCTGCTTAGCTGGGCTGTTCCTTTGATCTTTCAGAGGTTTTTCTTTGCTTGTTTGTTTTTCATTTATATATAATATTGAAGGTTTTAGTTATATTTAGATTAAAATATAGAAACAGTATGTATTAAATCATCCATAGGGGAAGGGGCATTGTTGTGGATTTTGAAAAATAATAATAATAATAAATAATAATAATAATTTTGAGACAGAATTTCACATGGTATCCTAGGCTGGCCTTAACCTCCTAGTGACTGTCCTGCCTCAGACCCCTTAGTGAAGAGATCAGGTGTTCACCACCATACTCGGCTTAAAACTCACATTGTCTACTTACCAAAATATTAAAATGAAATGCAGGAGACTGGAGAGATGGCTCAGTGGTTAAGAGCACAGGTTGGTCTTCCAGAAGTCTCTGGTTCAATTCTTACTACCCACATCGTGGCTCATAACCACCTGTACTTCCAGGGAAACCAGTGCCTTCGCTGGCCTCCGTAGGCACTACACACATTGACATACATGCAGGCAAAATACCTATAAATATGAAAAGAAATCCTTAAAAAAAACAAAATGGAAAGACTGAGGGCAACCCAAAACTGCCTCTGTCTCACTTTTAACAATTCTAGTTTCTTCCCAGACAGAGAGAACACCTCATTCCTAGCTATTTTGGAGTTTATTATCATCCCATTAAGAAACATTTTTTCTATTACTTTGTAGACATTATCTTTAAACACCGTCATTAAACATTATGTGATGAAATTGTCTCATTTGTGCATTGTCCATCCTCTCAGTATTGCATTATGTTACCAAACCCAGGTCATTTCTGCAATTTTTATTTGGCTCCCACTGCCATGGTCTAGTTCTCACCCTGAATGAATGGCAGGTACTGTTGGTGCTCCCTTCCTTTTTCCCACCACATCCTCCTCTCCCCATCTGACAATATCTGACAGCTACATCCCGCTCTAACCTCTGCCTTGCCCGGCACTGTGTAGGCCCATTGTATGTGGTACTGTGTTACATACAGACATTTCTATACAACTGTATATATCAGCTGTGTGGACTCCTCCCAGTTCCTCCCAATCAATCCTCTTTATCACCCCAGATGGCTTCACTTCTACTTCTGGGTCAAATATGCCTCCTTGATTTTGAATAAAGATTTAAAATAGACAGCAACAGTAGAGAAAACGTACCTCTCTTTCTGAAATTTAATTTGTGGGGTATGATTATCTACAGTTGCACCCACTCTCCTGCAAATGTCATAACTTTGTTTTTCTTTAAGGCTGAAGAGCTCCATTGTGTATGAGTACGATATTTTCTTTACTCATCCCTCCACAGTTGGCCTTTTGGATTGGCCTCGCAGCCTAACACTTGTGAATGGTGCTGCAGTACGCACTGGTGTGGACGTGTCTCTGTGATGCTTTGACTTGGAGCCATCTGGGTAAATACCCAGGAGTGGGGCGCTGGTGCATATGGTAGGTCTATCTTCAGTCTTTTGAGGAACTTGCCTTCTGATTTTCATAGTGGCTAGACTATTTTACATTCCCAACAGAAGGGAGAATGGTTCACTTCTATCCACATCCTAACCAACGTTTGTTTCCTCATTGTCTGCTTTCCCAACTGAGGCGAGATGAAATGTCAGCCCCTTTTAAATTTATATTTCTCTGATATCTCTCATTTAATTTTTTATAGTCTTATTTTATATATCACTGGTGCTGAAGAGACAATTCAACAATAAGCATATGCTCTTCTAGAGGAAGCAAGTTTGGTTTCCAGCTTCTTCCCATGCAGCTTACAACCACCTGTAACTACAGCTCCAGGGGATGCAATGCCTTCTTTGGGTCTCCATTCACACCAGCATACATATGCACATACCCTCTCCACCTGTCTTAGTTAGAGTTACTCTTGCTATGATGGAACATCATCACTAAAGAAATCGGGAGGGGGGGTGTTATTTGGTTTTTGTTTACATATTACAGTTCATCATCAAAGGAAATCAGGACAGAAACTCAATCAAGTAGAGCAGGAACCTAGAGGTGGAAGCTGATGGAAAAACCATAGAGGAGTGTTGCTTAGTGGCTTGATTCCTGTTTCTCTTACCCTACTTAACTGAGGACCACCAGGCCAGGATTAGCTCTACCCACAATGGGCTGCACCCTCTGCCATCAATCACTCATTAAGAAAATGCCCTACAGGTTTGCCTACAGCCCAATTTGATGGAGTTTTTTTTTTTTTTCTCAGTTGAGGTTCCCTCCTCTCTGATGACTCTGGCTTGTGTCAAGTTGACACAGAACTAGCCAGCACATCCCATCGATACATTATTAAAAATAGAATTGATCTTAAAAAGATGTAGACTCCTTATTTCTCAATTTGGCCCCCACTATCCTCTTGTAAGGCCCCATGACCATTGACTGTCGACTTCTATTCTGCAGATGCTGAATGCGTTTCTGCACACACATACATTTCAGGGTTGTCAGAAGATGGTTTGCCTTAGCATTTGCATCAGTAGCGGTGAATCACGATGCCTTTCAGTAATGTTTCTGCAGGGAAGAAGGATGAAGCCAAGGCTTAGCTAGGTACTTTGCCAGCTTTTCTCTCCCATAAAATTATATTTATTTGTAAGTAGAGGGGAAGATGCAATTTGAGATGAACTAAATGAATGTAGCTTTTTGATTTTTAATTTTCTCCTCAATGGTTGGGAAAATGGAGGATGAGAAGAATTTGTTTCATTTTGGATGCTTTCTTTATTAGATTAAATGGATAGCTTCATCCCAATGTCTGCATTTCCCACATGTTTAATGAGTTTACATGGAAGAGTAATGAATCCACATGCGACTTTAAAGAGCAAGCTCACATAACACAACCTATGTGACATCGACATGAACATGAAATAAGACGTGTAGAATAAAATTCAGGGGTGATTTGGAACTCCATGAAATTGCAGGGGTCTTTCATGTTGGGAAAACACTTTTTGCCTCTAGCTACATGAAGTCACTCAACTTTTTCAAAGAAATGGTGGAATATTAAATTTTACTTAGAAAATTTTCACCTATTAAAATGCTTTATTGAGTTATAATAAATATACACAACTGAATTCTTTCATTTGCACCAGCTTATGATTTGTGCATGTGCAAGACTGCTGATACCACTATCACAATCACCAACACCTCTCTTTGAATGTCCCTTGGTTTCATTGAATAATGCTTGGCATCTACCTTCCTAACAGTTTTGAAGTACATAATATGATAGTGATTAAGCTGTATTTCTGCAGAATTTATTGTTATACAGCAATTTCCTCTGAAAAAATAAGCTCACTTTGGAATGAAGCCTATTAAGATGTAGAATGTTCTAAAGGGAAGTGAAACTTTATCCTGTGAGGAATCTTCTTAAGCTCGGCTCAAAAGCTTCGGGAAGTCCCTGAAACCAAGCAGATTCTCTAGCCACCTTTCACCTCAAGAATATGTAAGTGATAAGGACTTCTGAGAGGTGTTCTCACTCTGACAAGACATTCAGATCAGTCGAGCTGCCTGGAAAAAACAGAGGCTACCAAAGCTACATGAAAGAGATGGGAACCAGTACACTTACCTGAATGAGGCTTAGCCCTCCTGAATTGCTTGAAAGAGATACTCTTCAATATGTTGAGCTGCCTGCAAGTTGTGCCTAGTGCCTCAAGTTTTCAGGTGTTATCCAGACTGGGGTAGGCATTTGGTGATGTGGCTATTCTGTAACTAACCACTCATACATATTCCTGTAAGTAACCCCAATAAAACTCATTGGTTCAGTAAGTTTGACTTTGGTGTTATACTTACTTTGGTCTGTGATTGGTTCACTATCTGGCGTAAATAAATGTTTATACATATATCCCCAGAAATTGTCACACAACCTTGTAATTTAATGTAAATGAAATTTTATAACTAGTGAACAAAAAAAATTCAAGAAAAAAGGAGGCAAATATTTGAAAAATATATGTGTATAGTAAGTGTAAGATAAAGAACACTGATGGGTTTCTATAACAAAATCTATGAGGCAAGTTAACTTTATAAGGAAATATGACTAGCTCACAAATCTAAGCATGATCCTGGCATAGCTTGGCTATGGGATGGACTGCAAGGGCTAGTGTGATGATGGTGGGAACTCATATAGGAGGAAGAGAACAAACCAGCAGCCAGGAAGGCAGGGGGAGATTTGGGGGTTGGACTTAGAAGTATCTTATTATCTTGTTTTTTTTTTTTTTTTAATTTTATTTTCTTTAATGTACCTGGAGGGACAGCCATGGGTGCTGGGAACCAAACTCTTAAGTTTTTGGTTGTGTGCCAAGCCTGTAACAGCTGAGCCATCTCTCCAGGCCGCTTGCTTTGTTTTTGAGCAGGGTCTTGGTCTATAGTCTCAGGGTAGCCCAGACTGGTCTTGAACTCCTGATTTCCTTGCCTCAGGTACCCAAGTGCTTGGATTGTTGATGCTTAATACCACAATTGGATAAAGCTTAGACTTTTATGCTCAGTTTCCTAATGGCCTCCTGCTAGGCTCTTTCCTCTTAGATATCTGATTGTCTTTCACATCACAACGCCAAGTACCAAATCTCCAATACCATGTTAATAGCCTCATGTGCTGAGACTGAGACACTCTGCTTGACCGTAGTCATGAAATGTAGACAACACAGAGAGAACACAGGCAGTGTTCAGAAACCCAGTTTCCAGGCATCTCAATAATTGCAAGCCTTTAAATACAGGACACCAAGACTAGTGACTCTTCTGACTCTAATATTTAAGAAAAGCATTATAATATATTTAAAGTATTCACACACACAAAGGCTACTGTGTATTTTAATTTTAAAGAAAAATCAAAAGAATATCCTTCTATCTTACTATCTTGCTCAGTCAAGGCTAAATTACAGCAGATAATTAAATGTAGCATTACACAGAGAAATGCTTTCATAGCTCTGTGCCTTTATTTGGAATAACCTTTATTCAATGTGAAGGAGGAAAGTCATATCACAGACCATGTGCCATACATCTAGTAGGTGGAAACTGGCATTTTCACTTTGATTGGAATGATTTGAGACTTCTGCTGGAAAGGTTGCCTAAGGTCGGAGAAAGACTCAGCCTTGGAACTGCAGCACAAGAATCTCTCTTTCTAGCCTGGCGATCACTTAATTACAACAAGGTGTGTGCTTTTCACACACTCCTGGCATCAGTCAGAAAATGTGGCTGAGTAAAATTGGAGCAAAAGTTTGATGTAAGGTAAAAACATCATATAATAAATGCCAACTTCTCTTCCTTTTCAAATTTTATAATATCACCTGGCTTGGTTCCTTTTTCATTGCTGTGGTAAGATATCATGACCAATACAACATATAGATTTTTTGGGGGGAGGCTTACAGTTTCAGAGGGAATTCCTGGGGTGGGGAATGTGGCAACAGGCAGGCATTAGTAGGTGAGAGTTTATATCTTGATCTATGATCACTAGGGATTAAATAAAGAATTAAATTAAGATGGGAATATGTGTGCTTTTGAAACCTCAGAGGCACACCTTCCCCAATGAAGTCACACCTCCTAGTTCTTTCCAAATAGTTCCACCAACTAGGGACCAAGTATTCAAATGTATGAGTATATGGGGGTGTTTCTCTAAACCCCATCACCATTCATTTTTTAGGAGGTTTATAGATTTCAATAAGAAACACATCTATTCTTGATTGTCAGCTACCCTGGTAGAGATCTAAAAACTGCATGCGGCGGCACCCATTCTATAAAGGTTCAAGGATGCTTATCAGATGATAAAGAGTAAAACTCTCACTTTTCTTATAGATTCCTGAAGTAATGTGTTTTTATTGGTATAGATGGTAGTGTTTCATATTTTAATAATCTGTAGGTTCACTAGGACTTTAATGCAAAAATTCTTCTTAATCTTATACCTGCCAGAATGGCTAAGATCCAAACCACAAATGACAGCTTGTGCTGGAGAGAATGTGGAACAAGAACACTCCTCCTTTGCTGCTGGGATTGCAAACTTGTCCAGCTAGATACTTTGGATATTATTTACATAGATGAGTATTAGTCAGCTGTTAAAAAAAATGACATCAGGAAATTTAAACCAAATAGATGGACCTAGAACAAATATCATCCTGAGTGACGTAACTCAGACCAGAAAGACAAACATGATATGTACTCACTTAAAACTGGCTATTAGCTGAAAAGTAAAAGATAACTATGCTACAATCCATAGACCATGGAGGTTAGGTAACAAGGAGGGCCCCAGGTGGGGTGGGGGCAAAACACATGAATCTGCTTGGGAAGGGGAAATAGAAGGGTGCTCTTGGGTGGACTGGGGGTAGGTGGGGAGGACATGAGGGATCAGGTTTGTGGGGGGTGGATGATGTAAGCACTAAAAGAGATGAATGGGAGGAGGAGGCTTCCTGGGGTCAGATAGAAACCGGGTGCAATGGAAGCTCCCATGAATCTCTAAGGTTGACCCCAGCTAAGACTGTGGGTA
Organism: Alexandromys fortis; assembly: GCF_014885135.2. NCBI lineage: Eukaryota > Metazoa > Chordata > Mammalia > Rodentia > Cricetidae > Alexandromys > Alexandromys fortis. Next base: position 10,370,769 of record NW_026067903.1, on the reverse strand, counting down.
TGTAGTCTCAACTGATGATCTCCTGGGATCAGATTGGTGACTGCCCCAGTTGCCATCAAGGAGCTGTCTTCCAGCAGTTGATGGAAACAAATGCAGAGACCCACGCCAAATACTAGGGTGAACTTGGGGAATCCTGCTGAAGAGAGGGAGGAAAAATTGTCTGTGTCAGAGGGGTCAAGGACATCATAGGAAAATCCACAGAATCAACTGATCTGGGCTCATGAGAACTCACAGTCTAAACCAGGGAGTCTTCATGGGACCAACGTAGGCCCTCTACATATATGGGGGTCAGTTGTGTAGCTTGGTTTACTTGTATGACTCCTAAAAATAGGAGCAGGGGCTGTCCCTAATGCTTTGGCTGGCTCTTGGGAACCTAGTCCTCATACTGGATTGCCTTGGCAAACCTTGGTACAAGGGGAGGTGCTTACTTTTATCTCAACTTGATGTGCCATGCTTTTTCGATTCCCATGGAAGTCCTGCCCCTTTCTGTACAGAAATAGAGGAGGAGTGGATTTGTGGGTGGTGGAGAGGGGAGGAGGTAGGGAATGGGAGGAGAGGACGGAGGGGAAACTGCACGCAGGATGTAAAATGAATAAATTAAATAAAAAATGACTTATAAATATTATGATGTTCTCAAATTTTCTCAGCCCATTGACTTAACTAGCAAATGATTTTCAAGCTAGTCTCTTTTTCCAACTTGCCTTCATTTCATATCTGTAAATATAAACCAGAAAATCGAATATCATTGCTTTTAGATTTTGTCTTTGGAAATATCAAAAATTAATTTTATTCTTCTGTTGAGTCTCTATTAATTACCCACTATTACATTAAAACACTTGGGTGTTATCAAATGTGCAAGTATCTAGTAACCATTTGGACATTTAAAATTCTTAAATTATTTTATATAGAAACACAAAGAAAGTAAGCTTCATGGCTGTTAAATCAGTGACCAGTGTGAGCTCTGCAGTGAAAGAGGTTGAAGTCTCTCTGCAGGGGTAGATCTTGGGATTTATGGTGTGGAAGACAATGGATTCATTCCTCTAGAAATGTAAGTCCAAATAAACTCCTCCTTCTATACCTTTTCTTGGTCTTGATGTTTTTTATCTCAGCAATAGAAAAGTCACTAATACACTAGAAAAATTCTAAACCATTGTCATGACTTAACCAGGGTATCTCTGGGGTCTTTGGGACAGTCAACAAAGTTTTCAAAGATCTCACAGAAATTCTAATCAATTTTAGGAAGAGGGTCCTGTAGTCTTTTTAATCTTCAGGCCATTCCAGAACTGGAGTGTCTTAGGGTTTCAATTACTGTGAAAGAGACACCACGACCACAGCAACTCTTACAAAGGAAAACATTTAATTTGATGGTTTACAGTTACTGAGGTTTAGTCCATTATCATCATGGCAGGAGATGGTGGCATGCAGGCAGACTTGGTGTTGGAGAAGGAGCTGAGAGTGGAGAAGAAGCTGCATCTTGATCCCGCAGGCAGCAGAAAGTGGTCTGAATGTCACAGTGAATGAAGCTTGAGCAAAGGAGACATCAAAGCCCACACCCACAGTGACGCACTTCTTCCCAACAAACCACACCTTCTAATGATGCCACTCCCTATGAGCTTATGAGGGCCAATTACATGCAAACTACCATAAGAGAGTTTGTATCCTGAGAATAAACAGGTAACTCTAGGCCCATATGTACAAATAATGTTTTGTACCAGTTCAATAGTAGGTCCCATCTGTGCTTCTGTATACCTACAGGGCATGGGCTGGATGGAGATTTCTGACTTAGAATTTATTCCAAACACCAGTGCCTAGGACTTTAAGGTAAATTTGTTCTGTCCTAGTAAGGATACATGTCAAGTGCCTATAGCATCAGCTGCTCACCAAATGCAGGGCTGTTCCTAAATTTGCTTAGTTCGCTCTGTGGCCTACATTTAACATTTGCTACAGACCCAAGTGCCCAGTGCTGGGCTAGTTATCTGGTTAAAATGTCCATCATAAAGCCCTGCTCCTTGGGTGACTTAATATTGACAAATGACCAAGGTTTAAATGGCTTCTTACATTTGATTTAATCTATTAAAGTAAAGCCCCCGAGCCACCACAGGGGTTGGCACAATTTTATAGTCATACTTAGTATGAAATTACTATTTAGCCTCCTGAGATTACAGTTCAACTAAAGTGCTTTTATTTGCCTTCTATACCTGATACATATTTATACAGAGGTCTTCCGAGTCAGATTTCATTTTGAAAAATAGGGAAAGGTTACTGCTAAATAAAGGCAGAGAGACGGTCTCAGGAACTTTCTGTTTCAGTCTTATTAAATATTCATATAAGCATCGGATTAAGGAGCCACTCAAATGTATGATAATATAAAGTATGGCCTTTGATTGGATTACTGTCAATTAAAAAAATCAAAACATTTTAGCAAATGTATATTTTTACTGTGTTTAGAATGGCTCAATTATAAGCAATGGGAAGAAAAGAATTATAGCTACCACCACTGTAAGAATTCATGGAGTCTGTGCCAGCCTGGGTGGAAACAATAAGTATTTATTGACTGCCAGGTATTGCTCTAAATCACTGTGGGACATTTACATCTCATAACCACATTCCAAGGTGTGTATTGTTTTACAGATGTGGTAATCCTGAAAATCAGAAATACCAGAAATTTAACACACTTCCATTCATTCAGCAAGGAAGTGGAAGAAGGGATGCAAAGTAGTGTATCCGACTCCCAGGATTGTTAGCAATTCCTCTCTTCATTTTAAAATGAACAGCTATAAAATATTACTGTTTCTGTGTCAAGAGAATGCAGATGCTAAATGTCAAAGTAGGAACTTCAAACCAGATCATGTCACCTGCAACCTGGTGCCTGAGAACCACCACAACGGCTGGAAATAGTCAAAATTTGATAAGAAAGGTTAGTTGTTTTTGACAATTATGTAAATGAATACCTTAAGAAGGTTAGACACATGTCAGACAGGGTTAAGGAGTCTGAGAAAATTATCAAGTAACACCTGATAGCCAAATGCGTGTCTCAGAAAGATCATAGAAACTAAAGAGACATTTGGTGCCTTTTATCCAATATGTCATAAAATGTTTAATATTTTGGTGATATTACAACAGATCTTTTAAAATGTCAACCCCTCATTTTTCATTGCTAGCAGTCATAAATACAGATAATTGATAATAGTGTATGTTGCTTCATAGTTTTAAGTGGTTAGAACGTTAGCCCTCAGTATGATGCTATTGGTGGGTCTTTGGGAGATGGAACCCTCATGAATGTTCTTACACCTTCTCATAAAAGATCAAAAGAGTCTGTTGGACTCTTAGTGTGTCAAGTTACAACGACAAGATACAGGTCACATATGAGGAAGATGTGAATTTTGACAATTTCTATTCTTTTTAAAGAAAATTTTAAATCTAAGTCATCCAATATAGGTGCATAAAGTTGTTTGTGGTTGTATCACATTGCCTGCCCTTATATACTACGATAACTGTCAAAAGTGACTTGAACACATATTCATTATCCCTGCATCTGAGGACCAGGAGTCGGCTGAGGGTCTGCATTAGGGAGGAACAGAATTGATGGCATGGATACACAATGAAAGGGCCTTTATTAGATTGGGTTGCACGATACAGGTTGTAGAGTACAGAAATGGCAGGTCCTCACCCTGAAGACGCTGAGAACCTAGTAGCTTCACAGATCACGAAGCTGAGTGCTGGAGAAGTCTTAGTGTGGTGCAGAAGGCCTGACGAAATCTCGGAGAATTGAAGAGGCTGGGTTCCAAGATCAGCAAAGAGTGGTAGCTGCAGCAGCAGCAAAGTAGATTCATCCATCAGCCAGGAGCGAAGGTGAACAGGCAAGAAAGAGCATCGTTTTTCTCCGAGATCTCTTTATATCCAGGCTGGGCGCTCTGAGGGAGCATCTCCTTCCCTCAGAAATATCCCTCAGACCTGCTCACAGGCAAGTTTCTTAATTGATTCCAGATCCAACTCTATTTACAAACAAGAGTAGTTATTAGTGTGTCAGAATTCTGCAGTGAAAGTCTCAGCTAAGCTTGCACTCTCAGCAGGGTCCAGCCCAGAAGGGATATTCTTCTAAGAGCTACTTCTGTGGTAAGACTAAGTCCCTTGAGTTGTACAACTTCCGGAAGCTTGCTTCTTTAGGAGGGCAATGGAGAACGTGAGAATCTAATAGAAGTTACATAACTCTCGTGGAATTCCACACCCTTGAGCATGGGCAACCTGTAGCCACAAGGTGTGACCCCAGGTGTTTTCTGCTCATCGGAACCTTGCCTTACAAAGACGCAAGAGAGAGCAGACTGGTGACACCACAAATCTATGTGCAGCAGCTTCCAGCTCTCCATTCCCTGCAAAGTCACAGAAGCTGCTGGAACTTGTCAATGTCTGTTGTCATTCAGTTTTCACCTCCACATTTGCTTTGTGACTTTCGCAGTATGTATTTGAAATAGGAGCGGCGGGGCTGCGTCCCCAACACCCCGGCCACTTGGCTAGCTCATGCCTGAAATAACAACACACAAACTGTATTCATTTAAGAACTGCTTGGCCCATGAACTCTAGCCCTTACAGGCTAATTCTCGCACCTGGACTAGCCCATTTCTAATGATGTGTGTAAGCACCCCAAGGTGCGCTTACCGGGAAGATTCTAGCCTATGTCCATCGTGGGTCTCAGCTTCATGCGTCTGCCTCAGAGAGCAGAGCTATTGCTTCTGCGTCTACCCGGGAGAGCTGAGCATGGTGTCTCTGCCCCAGCAGAGCTGTCGGGTCTCTCTTGGAGCAGAGCAGAGTCTGACCTCACTTCCTCTTCTGCCCAGAATTCTATTCTGTTTACGCCTCCCACCAATGCTTTAACCTATGAGGCCAGCCAAGCAGTTTCTTTAATTAACCAATGAAATCAACAGATTGATATATGACACTCCCACATCAGTATGTTCTCATTTTTTATTATTTTCAGAAAACTGAAGTGAAAAGAGGAGAGTCCTAGAGGATGCTCACCCCTCCCTCAGTAGTGATGCGGCTTCTGAGAAGTGCTCATCACTAGCTGTTAAACCGCTTTTTGCTGGTCGCCTTAGTCCAGGTCTATATGGCTCCCATTAAATTTCCTACAGGTAAAGACTGCTGTGTGGCATCTGTTTATTTAGAGCAAACGTGACCAATAAAGTCTTAGCTCTGCCTTGTGTCTGAAGTTTCACTATCACTGACTGCAGTTGAATACTTTTTTTTGACGTAAATGTTGTGGAATATTAGTTAAAGATGTGTTACAGTCATTTACGCTGTGGAATATTTGTTTAATGATGAAAAGATGTGTTGCATTCTTTTATGTTGCATTTGTTTAACTCCGTAAAGCTGTGTTATTTTGCCTGCCTAAAACACCTGATTGGCCTAATAAAGAGCTGAATGGTCAAAAGCTAGGCAGAAGAGAGAAATAGGTGGGCTGGAAGGCAGAGAGAATAAATAGAAGAAAGAAGAGGGAGGTATGAGAAAGGAGAAGGAGAAGAGGTTGCCAGGGGCCAGTCACCCACCAACACAACCAGCCATGAGTAAAAAGAAAAGAAAGGTATGTAGACTAGAGAAAAGTAAAATCCCGGAGGCAAAAGATAGATTGGATAATTTAAGTTATGAAAATCTGGCTAAAATTAAGCCATGCTAAGACTGGGCATTCATAACTAAGAATATATCTGTATATTTATTTGGGAGCTAGGTAGTGGCTCTCAAAGAACAAAGAGTAAAAAGTAACCAATTCAAGTAAGGTCTTGCTATGTAGTTCAGGCTGACCTTCAATTTACAATTCTGCTTCAACTCAGTGATTCTGATATTACAGGTATCTTGACATATGTTTCTACAGATTCTTAGAACTAGCAAGAACTTAGAGCAAAGATAAAAGACTTTGACTGCCCATAGCTGATACTTCATGTCATGATATTTACACCTTCTGAACCTCCCCACCCAGTTCTAGGCAGCAGATAGCGAGACTGACTTTTGCTCTTACAAGCTGCGTTCTTGCAAAGAAATATGCTTTTATATGTCCTACTCAAAAATGGTCTGTTCTTCTTAATAGCTGGAGAACTATTAAGCAGCCATTCATCCCTGTGCACGATCAACACATTTATTACTTATGACAGGTTGGTATAAACATCCAATTATAGTTACCTATTTATACATCACTATGTATTTTAATGATGGGTTTTTAAAAAAATAGCTGTTAAGACTAAATTTGTGCCTTGATTTACAATGTTGGTTTTCAGAGTGTTACAGGTTAATGCATTCTCCCTAAGAAATGGCCTAGATGATGATACATTCTCTGAAAGGCTGCTAGGTGTACCTCTGTATTCCCCCCATAAGACTTTGAAAATTCCATCTAGGAAACAGTGCTGACTATGTTCAAGTCGGCTACCTGGCTGCATCTCTCTTGCTCTAGACTAGAAAGGTGTCTTTGGCCTACACTGACGTGTGCCTTGTTCACTTTTGGTAGGACTGCACTGCATTCATTCCTCTCCTACCTCTTGGAATCCTGAACAAGTTTATAACATGTAGGGAAATATTTCCCCCTCTTTTAGCAGTGCATCCGGCTTGTAGAACTGAAGCCCAAGGACCATGCTCCTGCCAAACAGGCCTTATAGAAATTACAATCCTAGAATTCTACATGACTGTAGAAAATACAGTCATGATGGTATATGGTAGTAATCTTAGTATTTGGGAAACTGAAAGAGGAGAATCATAATTCTGAGGATAGCCTGGGCTAAATAGTGAGATGCTATGGCAAAATAACAACAGCACAAATCAAACTAATCCAAGCCAAACATAAAAATCCATGGGTATAAAATACAGAGCAAAAACCACAGAGGTAAATGGAAGTTTTAATTCATGCGGGGAAAGGAGACCCAACAAATGTGTTTAGAGAAAGAAAGATAAAACAACTATTCTCATCTTGATTCCAAATGATAAAAACCTATACCTCATCATGCAACCTGCGACCTGATGAACATGCTCCTTCCGTAACTTCTGTAGGAAGGCTGGAAAAAGTGTACTTAGAAGTGAATCTTATCAAATCAATCACTCAAGATGCTACCTGTCATGCAACAGAGTGATGTTCATGAGCTGTCTTCCAAAGAACAGCGTGATAAAAATAGGTGTGTGCCCAGGGCAGAAATGCTGCTTCCTCCTTGAGAGGTGTCTGCAGAATTCCCCCCATCCAGATTATCCATGAAGCTTGTTTTCTGTCTAGTCTGTGTTTTCTAGGTGTCTTCCCTGCCTGGACACCACGGCTCAGAAATTCAACAGCCTTTCGGAGAGAGAGGAGTTGAGACAGACATACTTAAAGAATAACAGAAAACTACAAACAACTAAAAGCCATGAAAGACCTTGAATATGAGAATGATTTCCTGGCACACATTAAACAAAGCAACATTTTGCAAGTCTGAAGAAATGATTATTAAAAAAAAAGATGCCAGGGGTGGTGGCACATGCCTTTAATCCCGATGGCTCAGAGATTAAGAGCATTGCCTGCTCTTCCAAAGGTCCTGAGTTCCAATTCTCAGCAACCACATGGTGGTTCACAACCATCTGTAATGGGGTCTGGTGCCCTCCTCTGGCCTGCAGGGATATGTGCAGGCAGAACACTATATACATAATAAATAAATAAATATTTTAAAAAAAATCCCAGAACTCAGGAGGCAGAGGCAGGCTGATCTCTCTGAGTTCAAGGTCAGCCAGGTTTCTCTTATGTGAGCGCCCCCTACATGTTGACTCTGGATGCTGTGCTAAGGGTCTGTAACTGTATTCTGATGGTGATGCCGTCAACTGGCTTAAGCGTGGAGGAAGTAAAATGATATACCTTGAAAGTACAGTGCCTGCCCATGGTCAGAGCTCAGGACTGAGGCTGCCCGGCTTTTCTTGGTTCTGTTTATTAAACTTGTCTGTGGTTGGTTGAACTATCTTTGCTAAAATTGTTCTATTATAACAAGGATATTAATCTTTTTTACAGATAGAGCCCATGCAGCCCATGCTGGCTTTCAGCTTTTCATCTCCTTGCCCCACCTACTAAGACCTGGAATTGTTGGCGTGTGACAGTATGGCTGGCTTTTAACTTTGATCATTCCTCTTGGAAGCACTCTTGAAGCACATTTTAGTTTTATTCTGTCGATTACGTTCCCCATTCTCTTTATTTTCTTGGTGGGTAGTCTAAAAGACTCCCATCTTCGATTAGCAGTGAGGGGAGAGCATGAATTGGTAAACGCTACAAGTAGATTAAGACAATCTGTCCCTTTAATAGCTCAAACATCCTTTCTTGGCACCTCATGACCACTGAGAAAGAACAGATTCCTTAAATATGGCTTTCAGGACTATCAATAACATGTCTATCCCAGGATCAGCAAAGCTCACTCAGCGTCCCACCAGACTGCACGTGTCTTTAGGTCCTTGGGGTTAGCGCTGTCATGGGGAACAGCATATCACGTGGGCTCATCAATATTCTGGCTGTGAGTGACATGTGTCACTTTCAGGCAGATGCATATAAAAGAGAGACAGTTGTCTCCTGCTCTTCCTCTGTGACAGGGACAGAAAACAAGATGTTCTTGTCTTCTTTTACTCAGGATATGCCTCCCACAGGGAGCTGACCTTGACTTTCTGCATTCTTACCAATGCCCTTTTTATAAGAACTTGAATAGACATGGTACTTATCACTCATGAGGTAACTAATCCCAGAACATCTAACTTTGAGCTCCTTTGGACTGTATGCCAATGTGGACAGACATACAGGTGGCCACTAACGTATTCCTAACACAGACAGTAACAGGCCAGAAACAAGATAAGTTCTCAACAAATATTCCTGAAAGATTGAGCAGACACGGGACTGGAGAGATGGCTCAGTGGTTAAGAGCACTTCCTGCTCTTTCAGTGGACCTGGGTTTGAATCCCAGCACCCACATGGCAGCTTACAACTGTCTGTAACTCCAATCCTGGGAGATCTGAGTCCCCTTCTGGGTTTCTTTTCAATAGACACCCATATAGTCTAGAGACATACATACAAGTGGAATACCCATATACATAAAATTAATAAAATTTCAATGAACAATTTTCTCAAAGGTAAGTTAGGAGAGACGGGGAGATAGATGAAATGGGTGAAGCCAGGCTTCACTGGAGCTTGGTGAAGATTCTCCTTCCCAGCATGCAGGTGATGCTTGCTAGTCTTAACCCTGTTTGCTGCCTGGTTGGTTGCTGGGTCTCTTATGCACCTCCCACAGTTTTCTCTCTCCTTATGGACAAGCCATAGTTTTTAAAAGGTTTATTAGTGATCTATGACCAAAGATTGTTAAGAACATTTACTGGCTTCTGCATAGAGAGTTGCAAGTAGATGCGTGACAAAGATAGACAGTTCTTTTTGCAATGTTTTCCCTCTAAGTTAGAGGAAAATCAATGTCAAATTCGTTTTTGATATGCATTATCGCTGGTGTGCATCTGTTTCTATTTTGAAGTATCCTTTGCACTCAAGGCATTTTTAAACTGTGAGAGCAGCATGTTCTAGATTAGGAGGGAAGAGAGTACTTCATGGAGTGTGTTTTCCCTTTATTCTGCTTTGTGCCTCGACATTTCTGGAGCCCTATTACCTCTGACTGAGTGATGTTCAGATAAAAATAGTGGTCATTTGTGAAGGTGTGTCCCTGCTGAAAAGCACTCTGTGTGCCCCAGTGGAAGTCACCCAGTGCAATCTTATCCCCACTGGTAGCCTGCTCAAGGTAGACAGTCTAAAGACTCAAATTAGACAGTGATTTCTTACTTCCCTCTTCCATGTGAGGCCTTTTCTTTAATGCTTCCTTTCTTACATCTAAAATTCTACTGTGCTCAAGTGAGAGGAAACCTCGTAATTGTGGAAGAAATAAAAGCAAAGCAGTGAATGTCAGCTCTCTATCTAGCTGCCTCTGTTCGCTTCAGTGTGAAGGAGGTGGAGCGTAGAATAACGAATCCAGGCGCTGTGGTTTCTAGGCGTCAGCATCAGTAGCTGGAGGCTTTGCACGTCCAGGTAATCTTCCACCTCCACAGGCTTGACACCAAGTAATTAGAATTATTGATTAAGAAAACTGACCGTGCGGAAGAGTCCGGATTTTCTGTTGTTTTCAGATGTATTCTTGGATGTTCGCCTGCATGGCTGTGTGCTGAGGGCAGGAGGAGGTGTCTCTTCAGAAATGATCTGTGGTCTGCCTCCCGCCCAAAGTAAGCCCTCAGGTAAGTTAATAAACAAGAAAGGAAAGAAAAGGAAGGGAAAGGGGGAAGAGAGCCTGTCTTTTTGTGTGAGGCACGCCCAGTGCTGGGGCAGACATCTCTCTGCCAATACATGCAGAGGCAGAAGCGGCTGGGCAGCACAGACGTGGAGAATATAAAGTGTTTGAAACAGGACTTGGAGGAAGCATGCTAGGTTGTGGAGAGACCATAGTGCCTTGTTTCAGGGCTTGGGTTCTGGAATCTCATCATTCCTCGTTGTATTTAATGTGTGACTATAGCCAATTTGCTTAATCTCAAGAAAATTCGGGGGGGGGGCAATACAATACTCACTTCATTTGGTCTTCTAGATTACACAATACACAGAAAATTATTATCATGACACTTTGACCACAGTATGTACTCAAAAAGGTTGCTGTTAACAGTGTAGATAGGATTTTGAAAAATCAAACAATTACTTGAAAAATCAAGCAATTGATTCATTAAAGGAGATCATTTTTTTTCCATGCTAACATCCTGTCCTTACCTATTATTTTTCTTACTTCATCTCAAAATGTAGCTTTTGGAAAGATCATCACAGGACCAGGATGACATCTCAGAGGATAAAACACTTGCCATGCAAGCCCAACTACTTGAGTTTCAATCTTTTTAACTCAGGTGAGGTAGTTCACACCTATAGTCTCAGCACTCCTACTGATAAATAAAAGGAGGCAGGAGAATCACCCAGAGGTTTGTGGGCCAACTAGACAGCTTTGTGGTGAAGTTTCAGAAAGAGAGAGAGAGAGAGAGAGAGAGAGAGAGAGAGAGAGAGAGAGAGAGATCTTTCCTCAACTAAGGTAGACAGTGAGAATCAAATCCTGGTAGATTTCATATGAACTCCACAGTTGAACACATATGGGTTAAAAAGATTGTATGATTTGACTAATGATAATATTATTACTATAAAATACCATATTCAGTGTGCACTGCCTTAAGTGCATTACCACTTAACTTTGCACGAACACTGTAAAGTAGGTAATGTCAACTGGTGATCTATGCGCGTGCGCGCGCGCGCGCGCGCGCACACACACACACACACACACACACACACACACGAGTGTTTGTATCTTGGGTTTCATGTTAAGCCTAGGGAGTTTGCAGAGCAATCTTTCCTTGTGTATTTCAGATTTGCTTGCAATCCCAACACAAGTATTATATTTGTTAATGATGATCTTCATGATTTCTGTATTGCTGTAGACATGAAATAACTGACACTTAGATAAAGGCTGCCAAAAACTCTTTTAATGTGCATGTGCATTTAATTATGGAGTATATATTGGTAATAAGGATTATCCACAATGCTCTCTTTTCATCAACGCTTGGCACAAATAACACTACCTAAAGTTTCTGAAACTCCATAGTTACAAGGATTTGCATCCCTTGGCTGCTTTGATGTGTAAAGAGGGAAAACTTAATTATAGTTTCCGGATAGCACATTTTCACACTGTCTCTGAAACCGCCATCAAGAATAATAGAAGAATATGTTATTTAATCCCAGCTCCCAGTATGACTGAGAGATACTCAGGGAGAGTGAGGATGTAGGTCAGTCAGCGGAGTGCTTACCTAGTATGTCAGAGCTCTGATACCCAGCATCCCAGAAACTGGGTCTAGGAGCACAGCCCTGGAATTCCAGCACTCAGGGAAGAGGAGGCAAGAAGATAAAAGTTCAAGGGCATCTTCAGCTACATATTGAGTTCAAGGCCAGCCTGGGTTATATGAGATTCTATTTCAACAAACAAATCAGAACAAAAAAAACCCAGATCATTTGAACATTTTAAAATTAGAAACTTTAAAAGTTCTTATTTCTGATTACATCTTTCTTTCCTTTTTTCTTTCTTTCTCTCTCTCTCTCTCTCTCTCTCTCTCTCTCTCTCTCTCTCTTCCTTCCCCCCTCCCTCCCTCCCTCCCTCCCTTCTCTCTCTCTCTCTCTTTCTCTCTCTCTCTCTCTCTCTCTCTCTCTCTCTCTCTCTCTCTCTCTCTCTCTTCCCCCCTCTCTTTTTAGATAAATTTATTTACATATTGTACATCCAGGACACATTTCCCCCTCTATTTTCTCCTTCCAGTCCCTCTCCCCCACCTCCCCTCTGCACGCCTCCCCAGTCCACTCCTCCTCCTGTTCTGTTCATGAATATTAACAAAACATGGTTTATCAAGTTGTAGTAAGAATAAGCACCCCTCCCCCGTATTAAGGCCAAGCCAGGCATCCCATGATGAGGAAAAGTGTCCCAAAAGCTGGTAAAGGAGTCAGAGACAGCTGCGACAATTTCCTTTTCTTAATGATAAAAATCTCAGTGGGGCACAGGTGATACACATTTTAAATTCCAGCACTAGAGAGGCAGAGGTAGGATGATTGCTGAGTTCAAGGCCACCCTGGTCTACGAGTGAGTTCTAATACAGTTAAGGCTACACAGAGAAATCCTGTCTTGAAAAGCAAAAGCAAATAAAACAAACAAACAAAAAAGTAAGAAAACCAAAACCAAGACAACCCCCCAAACAAACAAACAAACCCTCAAAAAAAAAAAAAACCCAAACAAACAAAAATTCAGGTTTTGCACAGTATTTCCTTAAACAACAGAATGGCAAGCCACGGAGAAGTAAATACCATGTCTAAGCTATATGTAGACATCGTAATCAAGTAAATACATGTGTGTGTGTGACCGACTTTTCCTGGGGAGATGAAACAAACACACATTTATTCACCCCAGAATAAAAAGACTAGAGTAATGAAGGCTCCAATGTCCAAACTGGTGAAGCAATGAGATTTGTTTGTTTTATTGAAGTTACTAAAAGAAGCATGGGAGAGGGAATTCAGGAATGACTCAAAAGCCACTCAACCTCAACATGGGACACTCCCTAAACCTGCAACCCTGGAGCAATCAACACAGCTTGCAGTCAGCTCCACAGTCCAAACGTCTTCTTTCCACTCTGGCTGGTCAGAGTCTCCACCCCCAGCAACTTCATACTCCCTTTTGTACTGTTGGTGAGGGCCAACTTTTATACTTCCACTAGGTATGTGACCTTTTGGTTACCTCCTGTTTGTTACCTGAAGCTCATGAGCTTCTCCTCCCTCCTGGGACAAATATTTCCATTTGAAGGGAATGTTGGAATTCAGAGAACATACCCTGCAACAGCATGGTATACACAATAATAGAAAAGTGGAAGGAGGGACCACAAGTCAAGGCAGACAGACAACTTCTATAAGTTGGCACAGAAAAGGCAAGAAATATTTTTTTGCAGGGTTTCCTTGTAGATCTAATTTGCATGTTCAAATCCCAAAACCTTAATAGATTTATATTATCTATAAACTACTAAATTTATGCTAATTTGCAGCTGCAGCAATAGATACTAAATTAGGTACAATAGTTGAGTCATACATTTCTTGAATCCTGTCTCTAAATTTGTAAATTGTGACTAAAATATGGCTATGATTTCAACATGTTTGTTTTCTTCTCCATAATATCATAGAAGCTAGAATATATCTCAGAATCACATCTTACTGGTCAGGTGGCAAAGGTGCTCCATGGTGCTACCCACTCTTTTGAGAACCTGAGGCGCAGAATTCAGTGTCACCTACTAGAAAGATCACTTCATAGAGCCTGACGTGTTGCACATGCCTGTAATTCTGGCATTGTGTGGGCAGAGACAAGAGGTGCATGGTTGTGAGTTTGATAGCCTAGTCTCCTTAGTGAGTTTTAGGCTCGAGCTACCTAGCAAGGCTCTGTCAGAAAACAATTCACATTATGTATTAGCATTACCTTCTTTTTTAAAAAAATTATTTTATTTAATTAATATTTTTAAAATTTATATTACATGCCAACCACAGTTTTCCCTCCCTCCTCTTCTGCCCTGACTCCCGTTTATTCCCATGCCCATCCACTCCTCCTTTGTCTCTGTTCAGAAAGGGGCAGGTCTCCCATGGGCTTGCACAAAGCATGGCACGTCAAGTTGAGGTGGAACGTAGCTCCTCCCCCTACATCAAGGCTAGGCGCTGTAATCCAGCATGGGGAACAGGCTCCTAAAAGTCAACTAAGTTCCAGGGACAGGTTGTGATCTCACAAATGAGCCAAGCTACATAACTATCACACACATATAGACATAGGTTCCATGCTGGCTCCCTAGCTGTTGGTCCAGAGTCCACATGCTCCCATGAGCTCAGACTGCTGTCTCTGTGGGTTTCCACATCATGACCTTGAGCTCCCTGGCTCCTACAATCTCTCCCTGATTTCTTCAGGAGGATTCCTGGAGTTCAGTTCAATGCTTGGCTGTGGATCTCTGTTTCTGCTATCCGGTTACTGGATAAAGGCTCTCTGCTGACAATTAGGGTAGTCATCAATCTGATTACAGTAGATAGCAAGTTCAGGCACCCTCTCCCCTATTACTAGGAGTCTTAGCTGGAGTCATCCTTGTGGATTCCTGGGTGTTTCCCTGGCACTAGGTTTCTCCCTAGCCCCCAAATGGTCCCCAATATCAAGACATTTCTTTCCTTATTCTCCCCCTCTGTTCCATCCTCAACTTGCTTTTTGCACCCAGCCTGCCCAATCTACTCCCTCAAGTTTCCATCCCCCAATCCTTCCACCCTTGCCTCCTGTAGATGGAAGTTTTTGTCTCGCCTGGTCCCACAGCTATTTGGTCTAAAAGAAACACACAAAGGCTTATATTAATTATAAATTGTTCGGTCTATTAACTCAGGCTTATTATTAACTTGGTCTTACAGCTTAAATTAACCCATAATTCTTAT
Source organism: Alexandromys fortis (assembly GCF_014885135.2). Classification (NCBI taxonomy): domain Eukaryota; kingdom Metazoa; phylum Chordata; class Mammalia; order Rodentia; family Cricetidae; genus Alexandromys; species Alexandromys fortis. The sequence continues at coordinate 10,355,756 of NW_026067903.1, read as the reverse complement.
CTATGTTTAGTCATGTGGCTTGGTACCTTTTCTCAGTGAGGAATTCTTGTCTCACTTCTTCTGCGTCTGGGTGGTGACTGAATCTCTACCTTTCCTCTTCCCAGAATTCTTCCAGTCTGGTTGCTCTACCTATACTTCCTGCCTGGTTACTGACCAATCAGTGTTTTATTAAACCAATATGAATGGCAAATCTTTATTGTATACCAAAGCTTTGCCACACAGCAGCCCCCAGTTTACCCAGAAGATCTCTTCTATTTCCCAGGGAAATCTAGTCAATCATCCTCCTTTGGGCCCTTTTGCTATATAGCCTCTCTAGGGCTGCAGATTGTAGGTTGGTTATCCTGTACTTTACACCTAATAGCCATGAATGACTGAATATATACCATGTTTGTCTGTTTCTCTAATTCCATACATTTGCCTTCAAATTTCCTGATATCATTGTTTTTGGTTTTGTGTTTTTGTTTTTTTGGTTTTTTTTTTTTTTTTTTTTGCATTCAGGTTGTTTCCAGGTTCTGGCTATTGTGAATAATGTGGTTATGAACATAGTTGAACATGTGTCCTTGTGGTATGATTGACCATCTTTTGGGTATATGCCCCAAACTGCTATAGCTTTGTCTTAAGATAGATTGACTCCCATTACTCTGAGAAACATCCATATTGATTTCCAAGGTGGCTGTACAAGTTAGTCCTCCCACCATATCCTCTCCAGCATAAGTTGTCATCAGTGTTTGTTTTTCTTAGCCATTCTGACAGGTGTAAGATGGAGTCTCCGAGTAATTTTGACTTGCATTTCCCTGATGATTAAGGGTGTGGAAGAATTCTTTAAGTGTATTTTGGTCATTTGAGATTCTTCTGTTGAGAATTAGCTTTACTTTCATAAAAGTTAAAAATTTTAGACCAGTTGCTCAGGCTCATCACCTCCCCCTCGTGTGTGTGTGTGTGTGTGTGTGTGTGTGTGTGTGTGTGTGTGTAGACCTCCCAGATAGAGACACCCATCCTGGCTGTCTGAAGACTATGTACTATTATCCTGTGCACTTGCCTGAGGCAGTGACTCACACTCTCAATCCCCAAAGCCTGCTGACCTTGCATCCTGTTCACGTCCCTTAGGTAACACTGTCCACTCCCACTGTAACCCTAGTTCCTGATACCTAAGTAACACCCATAGAGACCTACAAGTCTTCCACAACGGCTTCTGCAACAAGAACTAACCCTACAGAAGGTTGGCTCCTGCCTGGTATAATTGCAAATTGTCTCTGAGTAGTTGATAGGGTTTTTTCTGAAGTTACTTCAATGATGAGCAATAGTATGGAAGTGCCTTAGTTAGCATTTTTATTGCTATGAACAGATATTGTGATCATGGCAACTCTTATAAAGGAAAACATTTAATTGGGGTGGCTTACATTTTCAGAGGTTTCGTTAATTATCATCATAGTCTGACATGGTTGCATACACGCAGACACAATGCTGGGGAAATAGCTGAGAGTCCTACATTTTGATTTGTAGGCAACAGGAAGTGGTCTGAGACACTGAAAAGTATCTTGAGCATATATGAGACCCCAAAGCCCACCTTCACAGTGAGAAGACCACACCTCCTTATAGTACTGCCCCCTTTGGGGCCCATTTTCTTTCAAATCACCATAGGAAGTGGTAAGTCAAATAATCTCTTTTCTCCCCAGCAAGCTTTTTGTACAAATGTGTTTCATTGAAGCAACAGAAACCCAAGTTAGACATCACCCAAACTTACTACTCCCATAGGAATGTTCCCTAGAAAATAATCTTTTATGATGTTCAAGACAATGGTTTCAAAATAGCAGGTACAAATATGTTCAAGGACCTCAAAGACAATATGAATAAATGCCAGAATGAACACCATAACACACAATCAGATCAATTACATAAAGGAAACAATTTTAGATATGAAAATAGAATTTAACAAAGAATTCCTGAAGAAAAGTTGAATTGAGTTCAACTCTAAGTGAGAAATTAAGTGAATTAAACAAAAAGGTCAATGGAAAGCCATCAATAGAATAGATCAAATGGAAAAGAGAATACCAAGGCTGATGACAAGGTAGACAAAGAGGGTCACTCACTGAAAGAAATGTTAAATATAAAAATACTTACGAATGGAGCATGCAGGAACTTTGGAACACTATAAAAGACAAAAATTCAGAAATAATAGGTATAGGAAAAGTAGAGTAGACACAAATCAAAGGCACAGTGATGTGGGAGTTCCCTCTATGTGCTGTGATTACCATTAATGAATAAAGAAACTTCTTTAGACCTATAGCAAGGCAGAACTTAGGCAGGGAAATCTAGGGTGGAGTCAGAGAGATGCCATGGAGCCCCTGGCGGAGATAGACATGCTGAAACTTTGCTGGTAGGCCACAACCTTGTGGTGATGCACAGATTAATGGAGATGGGTTAAATTAAGATGTAAGAGTTAGCCAATAAGAAGTTAGAGCTAATAGGCCAAGCAGTAATTTAAGTAATACAGATTTTGTGTGATTATTTCGGGGCAAAGCGGCCAGCAACAAACAAGTGACCTCTTTCCAACAGCACAGAATATATTTTTGACAAAACAATAGAAAAAAAGTTCCTTAATCTAAAGATAGTTACCTATGGAGGTATAAAAGGCATACAGAACACCAAACAGACAGGACCAAAAGAAATAACCACATCAGGTAATAGGTAAAACACTTACGCTTAGTTTATAGAAAAAAGAAAACCTATTAACAGCTACAGGAGAGCAAAACCAAGTCACATATAGACAAGCCTGTGAGAATAACAGCTGATTTGTCAATGGAGATTTTCAGAGCCAGGAGGACTTGAAATAACGTTCTGTTCATACTGAAAGACCACAGATGCTAGCCTAGACTGCTGTAACAAAAAAAAACCTACCAGTCATAACAGAAGGAAAAAAGAAAATTTTTGCATGATAGAAGCATACTAAGGGAATTTAAGGCTACCAAACTGGCTCTACAGAGAATACTGGAAGAAATTCTTTGGTCTGGAGAGAAGGCATAAGGAATTAACAGTTCCATAACTGTTAATAAAAAGAGGACTAAGAAAGCATCTCAAAACAACTGACAGGAAATAATATACATCTTTCATTAATAACTGAATATTAATGATATCAATTTTCCAAGAAAGAGAAGCACAGACTAACACTGGATTAGAAACAGGATCCGTCTTTTTGTTGTCTCATCATCGAAGATAGACACCATCTCAGTGTAAATAGAAAGAGAAACCATAAACAAATGGAACTAAGAAGTCAGCTGTAGACAATAGCGAAGCATTTGACTGCGCATCCAACCACAGCACTGCTCCTTCCGTAGGGAGGAAGCGTCCTCACCACGTCTGCTCACAGATTTGTACTCTCCCTGCAGCTCCTTGGGCTCTGCATTTTCCTGATCTCCTAAGTGCAGCTGGACGACAGTCAGGTTTAGGATTATTAGCAAAGACTAACTAAGGGGCCGAGGAGATGGCTCAGTGGAAGAGGACTTGCTGCGCAAACCTGACTGCAGTTTTGATTCCCGGAAGCGTTTACAATCCAGATACTGCAGTTACCTTCCGTAGTCCCAGAGCAGCTATGGTGAGCTAGCAGGGAGACAGGAAAGGCTCCAGAAGCTCGCAGGTCAGGTAGACTGTGACTCCAGCCAGAGACCCTCCCTCCAGCAAGGCAGAAGGCAAAGACCATAATAGCTGAGTTTATCCTCTGATCTTCACACGCATGCTGTGGCGCTTACATATATGCTGCACAGACATATTACACATACAGAGAAACTTTAAAAACTAAACAAGAAAAGCAAACACAAGTCATATTATATTTTTGAGGACGGGATCAGAATGTAAGAGCTTCTTCTTCTTCTCGTTGCGGCACCTCACACAACTATAAGGAGCCACCTCCCACAGTTCTCTTATTACTGGTGTTCACTGACGCGATTACGAGATTAATCTTCTCTAGTTACTACCCCCCCTCAAAGACACGTTATGTGGGAATGAGCTTGGTGCTCGTTTATATGTTATTCTTCTCATCGTAATTTCTCAGTAGAGCGTTGTCAAACTGTACGAACAAAATGGCGGTGGCGAGAAGGAACGGGAGATGGCAGAGAGTGCCAGCCGGCTCTCTATAGCCTATGTCAGCGCAGAGCCTCGTGCTGGTGGCGGCGGTTCTTGTGCAGAGAGATATTTCATGAAATGGGATGTCACTGACGTATGGATGGGCAGAGGAAAACAGTGCTGTGCTGTAAGAAGGCTAATCATCAGCCCTCTTCTCTAAATTGCATTTGTAGCTCTTAAAAGAAACACCGTGAAAAGAGTTTGTACATCATCATCAGCCCGAGGAGCCCACACGAAACCACGACATAGAGCTAGTTATTCTGGTTTTCAGCCTGAATTTAGAAAATCCCCTTGTGACTACTAACTACAATTTTGTCTCTCTTCCTATTCCTTTCTCACCCACACCAAGAATAAAGATACTCTTAAGAAAAAAAAAATGTTGAATCAACTTACCAACAGTGAGTTAAGACAGATAAACTATCCTCCAACCTTTTTTTTTTTTTTTTTTTTTTTGTGTGTGTGTGGCTTATTTGGGTTTTGGGGAGGGACAGGACTCTAGGTCAGTTTGATCAAAGAAGCCAAGTTTCACTGAGCATTCTCACCACTCGGGTTCTTGATAAGTGTTAAGTTCAGAGGTGTGGGAAAAGCTTTCTAATCACCCAGTCAAGTGACTGCTGTGCCTGGGGCAAAGCTGTCTACCCAGTGTCTCAAGGACACAGTGGGTCTGGGGGCATTTTTAAATTTAATTCTATCTCTTTTGTAGCATAAGTAAAATTGGTTATATATTCATCAAAATTTACATCTACCTTCACAAGTTACAAGCATGCAATTCTTCAAGTCAACAGTTTAAGAAAGATTCTGATTAGAGAGGGTGTTGACATTGGTGACAATAGGCACAGATGAAAACAGTAGACTCAAACGCCTTGCCAAGAGAGAGGAAAGTCTGTAAAGGAAAGAACAGAGGAAAACAATGTCCTGGCTCTTGGGGGGAAAAAGCCATTCTGTAACAGATCTGCTCTGGGGCTGTATTTCTCCCATCATTGTCCTGGACCTGAAAAATCCCATCGTCTGATTCTAGGGAGCTAAAATGACCCAAAGCCATCAGGATTGAATATAGTTGAGTAAATCATTCCCTTCTGGCTGCTAAACCCTTGCTTTAATAACGCCTGCCCTGTTCCGAATGCTGGGTCTCATTTGTAGGTAAAATAAAAAACAAACTTTGATGACCACTTCAGCAGCTGCAAAGAAAAGAATTATTATTTCCTTCCTTTTTTTTGGCTCTTTTGAGTTCTCAGGAGGTGTGGTGGGAAAATCAGCACCAGATGGCTCTCAAGGAGATGATGCTCAGTTTTAAATTTATGGCCCATTTCTGGAAGACAATCTGAAGGTGGCCCGAGTTTCAAATAACTTCCAGAACAGATGCACCGGGGAATGCCTCCCACTTTGCTTTACAGAGCGGGTCTCATGGCTCACCTGTTTGCTGGTGCTGCTTGATTGTAGGATGGTGAGACCGTGCCTTTAACTGCCATGGTGACAACCCACCTTGGCTCTGTGCCTGTGTGAACACTGCCATGCTAATTCAGAAATGTTCTCTTCATATGCGTTAGTGGCAACAGAGAGCATCACCTATGTGTGGGCTTTGTTTAACTTAGTCTGTCTCTTTCTTTCTCCTTCCTTCCTTCCTTCCTTCCTTCCTTCCTTCCTTCCTTCCTTCCTTCCTTCCTTCCTTCCTTCCTTCCTTTCATTCTTTCTTGACAGGGTTTCACTGTAGTTTTAAAGTCTGTTCTGGAACTACCTCTTGTAGATCAGTCTGGCCTCGAACTCACAGAGATCTGCCTGCCTCTGCCTCCCGAGTGCTGGGATTAAAGGCGTGCACCACCACCGTATGGCAATTTAGTCTGTCTGTAGAACAGTAAGCAACAGTCAAACAGACCAATGTTTCCTAAAACTCATGGCAGAATTGTATTTTCAAACGGAGAGAAGGAGGGTGAGAGAATTCTAGAAGGGAGAAGAGAGTTATGATTTTGATATTGAACAGTTTCCTTGTTGCAAAGTGTCTGGACCATGGACATGTAATTTGGCTACATTTTTAAACATGGAACCTCTGGGAGCTGGTTAGGGTTAAGTAAGGCTGTTCCGGGGAAGTTGGCTTCATGACAGCGAGGTTGGAGGGCTGCCAACTGCACTGCTAAAATAGATGCTGTACAAATTAATGTTGTCTTACTGTTATAATGTGAATGTCCACATTCACACGTGGACATGGTTGAATATGCTTGTGTGTGTGTACGGGTGCACATCCAGACCTTAAACTAAAACATATCTGAAAAAGCAGTGCCCCTGGAATACAGACAGCATTTCTCTGTTTTCGCTTGAAATGAGAACTGTCTCATTTTTCAGACTTAAGAGGAATGATCTGTGGCTGTCATTATTTATAGGGTTTTCTAATCACAGAAGTATTTTAGATAGTGAAAAAATGACCATAGTATAGTTTGAGCACTTAAAATCTTACTTTTGGGTTGGGCAGCGGTGGCACACATTTTTAATCCCATCTCTTGGGAAACAGAGGCAGGCAGATCTCAGTGTGTTTGGGGCCAGCCTGGTCTACAGAGTTCCAGCACAGCCAAGGGCTACACAGTGAAACCCCTTCTTTAAAAAACAAAAAACAACCAACCAAAGAAACAACCAACCAACCAACCAACCAACCAGCCCAACAACCAACCAGCCAACCCAACAACCAACCAGTCAACCCAACAGCCAACCAGTCAACCCAACAGCCAACCAACCAACCCAACAGCCAAACAACCAACCAACCAAACAAAACCCCTACTTTTGTGGAAGATGCTTACTAAGTTACATGCATAGCCCAATTAATCACCCTTATTTCCTCAAATTGTCTCATCTCTCTTTAAATGTCCCTCCCTTCCATGTTTACCTAGACAAGCTTCTTTCTCTTCCGGTGCAGCCCTCCCCCATTCACTCTACTGGGAACTGAGCCCAGATTCTCATGTGCATCTCATACAAGCTTAATAGACAAGCACTCTACTGAGATGAACCTCAAGTACCCCCCCCCCATATGCACTCTTTCTCTCTCATTCTGGAGACAGAAACACCATGGAGCCTAGGTGGGTTTTGAACTCCTCCTACCTCACCCCTCCCTCACTACTACAATGATAAACATGTGTCCCTGTCCCTGGCCTCTGACCTCTCCTTGGTTCTTTTTAGGTCACTTTTTCATTGTGTGTATTATGAGTGGGATTGTGTGTGTTCTCTCCAAACAGTTTCTTGAAATCCTCACGTCCAGTAGCTCGGGTGGTGAATTTGTAAACGAGGTCCTTGGGGTGGAGATCTGGATTTGATTATCAGATTGGGCCAGAGTCCAGTATGACTGGTATCCTATGGAAAAGGAAAATGTGTGGACACAGCCAAGCAAAGACGGATGAAGACGCGGAGAGACAGAAAGAGTTCTGTGTGAAGCGGGAGGACGGGAGTGACGCCTCTCAAGCCAGGCAGGGCTGGCCACTCTGAGCAAACACTGGGCTCCAGAGAAAGGCAGCAGCGATACTCGTTCGGATCCCTGTGCCTGGCCAACTCCCTTGGTACTTCGAGCCCTCAACACTGCGAAACAAGACATTTTGGTTATTTTAAGTCCCTCAATTGCGGCACTTCACTTTGGTGTTTTGGGACCTATCACCTGATATGGAATACATTAGGTGTAGCTTGTTTACTGAGTCTATTTCTGTCTGCTATTATAGACTCTAAGCTTTCTAAGGGGAGGGGCATGAAAATCTTTGTTCACCCCCTCCCCCCAGTACTCAGAGCCCTGTAATGGCACTCAGTGAATAGTTGTCAAAAGACTGCAGAGGTAAATATTTTAGTATTCCATTTAAAAAATAATTTGTTCCCTTTTGAAAGAAAAATAACAGTCTAGTTATCACTGTAATGGGAACACAATTTCAGTAACATAAGAATGTATTTTTGCCTTATAATTATTTTTTTTTTACCTTACAATCTATTACGGTTCCTTGAAAAATGTTTCATAATTGGAACTCCTTGGTCAGAAGAGTCTTATGTGTCTCTGACCACACCGTGCAGGCATTGCTGCCGGGGCCAGACCCACGGGGTCTAGAGGCTCTGCTGAGTGCTGAGAGTAGAGTCATTGTTTGTATGCAGGGTGTATTGTGTGTCTGTGGGTGTTTATGTGTGGTCTATGTATAGTGTGTATGTGGTAGCTATATTGTATGTGTATATGTGTGGTGGGGTCTGTGTACAGCGTGTGTATGTGTATGGTGTGTGTATAGTATGCATGCGGTACTGTGCATATGTGTGTGTGTGTGCTGTGTGTGCTGGAAATGTGTGCCACCCATTTCTTTCCTGTTGACAGTGGAGTACAGAAAGACTGCCTTCCTGCAGATTCCTTTGTCCCTCATCTTTGTGTTACTGACCCCTGTTGTCCTAAAGGTGCTCCTGCGGGCCTCTGCAACCTGAAAGAACAGACTCCAAGGCCACAGGGACTTGGCCTTTTACTTCCTCAGAGGCCACTTAAGTCTGGAAACTCACCTGTGATAACTGCGTGGGCTCACACATCTGCCTTAGTTCTCAGGCTTACAGAGAACAGAGTGGGCTGCTGTGTTTGAAGGCGAAACAGCCTGTGTCTCCAGCGGTACCTTCTGCCAGTGTAAAATATGGTAGTTGGTGCTATTCTGTGGCTGCTTTGTTTTTCTTAATGCTCCCTCATTCTCCCTGCTAAAACTCCTCACCTTGAAGTCCTCGCCCCTTTTACCTGTAAGTTCTGGGTGCTGGGACTCAGCAAGCTGAATTCACGCTTAGCTGCTCATCCGCCTCTCGCTCTAACCTCCACTTGTTCATTTTGCCAGGGCGAGTTTTGGTTGAAGAAAATAATCCCCAGGGCTCCCAAGTACACAAACATATCAGCCAGAGAATTAATGGGTTCATTTCTTGCTGAATTGAATGATTATTTTAGGTTTTAAAAACTCCTGTACCCTTGATTCTGTGAATTCTGAACCCCATCTAATTCGATTGCCTCATCCTTCCAGCCCACACGAGGGAAGACTTTCCGTGTCTTCCTGTCAGAATTAGATGAACCATCTAACATGACTCATCTGGAACATTTTAAAGATTAACGACTCTAGCGGAGCCCTTCTGACAAGTCACAAGCATGCTGTCCTAAAATAAAAGACTACAATCAAAGAATGTACTCACGCACAAATAGCGCTTCTGATAAGTGAATTCTGGGAAGTCCCACACTCGGTGAATCATTAGCTCACGGCTAGGGCGACGGCCCAGAGGCTGTGCAGATGCTGCCACCTGCTGTTTGCTGGTGGTATAACGCCCTTATGTAACAAACATGCTTCCCCCAAACTTCTTTTACCAGAGAGATCCTCCTTGCCTCGATCACGTTCTCTTTTAAAATTATTTACGCTTTCACTAACTTCCTTTTAAGTACTGTACCTACCTGTTCGCTGTAAGATTTTGTATATATAGATTGGGAAATCCTGACGTAAAGCTCTAATTTTCCCGAGATCTTCTTTTGTATTGTTGAAACAAACAAACAAAACCTGTTTCAGGTTTGAACAGGCCACACTTTATGTAACTGAAATCTTATTGAAAAATATACCTTTTTTTCCCCAACTGAATTACTGGGTTGCCACTTAGTTTTATTCTGTGGAAAATGATCTTACTTTTTTTTTTTTTCTTCGTCTTAGACTCTTCAGGCTGTTATAACAAAGTATCCTAACTCACGAGGGCTCTAAGAATGGACATATTTATCTCCGTCCTGTAGGAGGAAGAGAACCAGACAGAACTCACGTATGACTCGGGATCTGTGAGTCTACTCACGCCTGCCTCGTAGGGAGAGGGACCAGCGATCCCTGACCCTCATCTTTTTCTGTAGCTTGAGGCCCCGAGGATCCAGTCAGTTTTCAAAGGCAAATGCATAACAATCTGGAGGTTAGGATTTGAATGCTGGATTCATGGGGCAGAACTGGAGGCACAAACACTCTTAGACCTTGGCACTGGAAAACATATTGGATGGCAGTGACTGAGTAGTTAATTCTCTTTTATTAGGCTGGAAACCAATTTCTTTAATTGCTAATTAATTTCTGAATTGTCTTGATGATTCTGCAACATACGTCAAGCACAGTTTTTAGTATGTCATCCATCAAATCCAGAAACACAGTAAACGTCCAGAAATTTCCAGCTTTATTTCAGGTTACTATAAATGCTCAGAGATAAGACCTGGCTTATAGATGGATCGTTATAACCGGACTAGTGCTAGGGTGAAGTAAAATATATAAAATATTTTATAGTCAGCAACACTTTGATTATCTTAGTAGACTCGTAGGTAATTAGCGAAGTAACTGTTTTTATATTACAGATATGGGAAGTTGGACACAGAAATTGAAGTACTTGTGCTTTTTTTTTTTTTTTTCGGTTTGTCGAGACAGGGTTTCTCGTGACTTTGGAGCCTGTCCTGGGCTGGAACTAGCTCTGTAGACCAGGCTGGTCTCGAACTCACAGAGATCCGCCTGCCTCTGCCTCCAGAGTGCTGGGATTAAAGGCGTGCGCCACCATCGCCCGGCTTGAAGTACTTGTGTTGACGCATCAATGTCCCTCATCTACCCAAAATAACCTTGTTATTTGGTTCTCTTGTTTGTTTCTTTCTTGTGGTTTTTTGAGACAAGGTTTCTCTGTGTAACAGCTCTGGATATTTTGGAACTCACTATGTAGAGCAAACTGGCCTTAAAACTCCCAGAGGAGACCTCTGCCTCCTTAGAGCTGGGATTAAAGGTATATGTCATCACTGCCAGGTGCATTAGTTTCCTTAACTCCAAAGTTATGAGTTAGCGTAATTAATTAATTATTTTGTGTGTTAGGTACTCCATTCTTTTTCTACTTTCACTTCCTGGATGAGTTTGGAAGTACAACGTTGCACGGAGTCTCCATACAAGACTCACCTGCACAGGTCTCCACGTTAAACCCAGAATTTAACCGTGTCACACCTGGACATCAGACCTGCTGGAGCTGTGGAAGCCCAAGAGGACGTAGTCTAAAGTGTGACTGAAGTCCTTCGCTGGCTTTTTCCGCGGCAAACTCCCCGGAGGTGTGGCATTCCTTTCATGCTTCGGCTCTCTCTGGCTTCTGTTGTGCGCCTCTAGACAGAGCTTGGGATTCATGACGAGGGCAGGCTCTTCCGGGTAGTTTTTCACCTTTACGGATGTGAGACCTGAAGCGCACCACAAAGTCCATAGGAGAGTTTCAGGTAGTGTGTGACTGAATAACAAACAGGATGTACAGGGTTGCTGAGACCACTCAGCAGGTTAAAAACGCCCTTGCTGAGGGGAGCAGAGAGAAAAATGTAGAGCTCAATAAAAATCAATAAAAAAAAAAAAGGAAAAACCTATCAAACTGAGAGCAAGCCCGGAACTCCATCCACCCCGCCCCCCAAAAAGAAGAGGTCGTTAAACCTCCACACACCCAGCATGGCGCTTGCACACCACCCCAATACATGCATATAAAAAAAGGTGTAGCCTGGAAATTTCTGTAGCCTGGAAATCTAGGGTCTTTGTAGAATGTTGCTGCTGTCTCATCTGCATTGCAAGCCTTCTGTAATTCGGCCCCATTTCCCAGTTCCAGTGGGGCTCCTCAAGGCATCTTTCTAAAGTGCAGTTCTGTTAAGTTAAAAAATCTCCCCTACCTCAGTAACAATCCACGGATAGAAGGCCTTCCTGGCAGGTAATGAGGTCTTGGGAACGGCCTGAACCTCTCCAGCTCTTTGCCTTCCTTAATGCACCCTCGAGTGCTCCCCTTGTTTGCTCAGTGCTTGAAGGCTCAAGCTTCAGCTTCTTTGGCAGGGCACTATCTCCAGAAGTACAAACAGCATTTGTTTCGAGGCCGCATACCGATGTAAACCACGCCCCCAAGGAGCTTTGCATTAACCTCTACCCTTTGAAAGCCTTTTTTTTTTCTTTTTGAATCTATGCTTCTATTGTCATTAGTCCTCAAAGAGGCTTCGCTACTCCACCCAAGGAGTTCATTTATCTTCTTAGAATTGCATAGTTTATCTTTGTCCCTCTACAAGCCTGGGGGTGCCTTAAAGATATGACGTTTTCTAGATTTTCCTTCCTTCCTTCCTTCCTTCCTTCCTTCCTTCCTTCCTTCCTTCCTTCCTTCTCCTCCTCTTCTTCTCCTCTTCTTCATCCTCCTCCTCTTTCTCTTCTTTTGTTCTTTTCCTTTTCTTTCTTTCTTTCTTTCTTTCTTTCTTTCTTTCTTTCTTTCTTTCTTTCCTTCCTTCCTTCTTTCGATCCTTCTTTTTTTTGTAACGGTCCTTCCTGTCCTTGAACTTATAAACCAAGCTGGTCTCAAACTCATTGAGATCCACCTGCCTCTGCCTTCTAAGTGCTGGGGTTAAAGGCGTGTGCCACCACCGCCCAGCGAGATTCCTTTATTAACTAAAAAAGAAAACACATCAGAATGTTCTATAAGCCAAGAGTTTATGGACAGTCCCTCATTGTTTGCATCTGGCTGGCAGTCTTTCTTCTTTCTTATGTGGCCACTGTTTTTCAAGTTCATCATTCTCCTAAATCTTTAAGTTTGATTAAATTCCTTAGCTCTTGCCTCATACTGAACGACCGAGTCATTTATTATCTTCTATTATGAATGAAGGCTTTGTTTGATTTTTGGTAGCTGAAGAAGAAGGGTTCTCCTTTGGTTTTTGGAGGTGTCAAGGACTAGAGGCTGAGTCTTCCATCTTATTTTTCATTTCCATAGTTAACATTTTTCTAATACTAGGAATAGCTCTGCCCAAGTCACTCCTGAGTAATGGGCCATGCTCTGTGAGTCACTTATGACTCGGCAAGTATTTCAGATTTTTAATGAGTTACCATTGATTGAAGAGGCTTCCCAAACACCGTTAGTCACGCAGCTTGCCCGTTTTCAGCTCGTGACTAATTGAACATGCGAACACAAATTTACTTTGTAACTTTCCACATTTTCAAAGGACTTGAGCATCAGTTTTCTCACTTACTGTCATAAATCACGTGCCATCAACTGTGGAAAACGTCCTTTTATCTAGAGACTTTCCTAGACTTCATATCCCATTGGAAAAATCCATCCAGGAAAAAAAAATGAATGAAGGAATGAAGGAAGGAGGACATGAGCCTGGGATGAAGGAATGGAGATGAAATGGAAGCAGAAAAAGATGGCTTTAAGATTTATTTTTATTTAGTGGGTATAGGGGGTGAGGTGGGGAGGTGTGTGTGCAGGTGTGTGTGCCAAGGCTGTTGGCAGACACACACCTAGAGGTCAGAGGGCAACTTTCCAAGAGTTGGTTCTCTTCCCCTCCTACCTTGGTTTTGGAGCAGGGTTACTCTTGCTACTGCTTCTGGACCATTTTCCTGTTTCTCTTTCCCATCTTACCGTATGAGTAAAAGGGCTGTGATTAGAAGCAGGAATCACGACATCTGGCTATTTTCCATCAGTGCTAGAAATCAAATCAAAGTTGTTGGGGTTGTGTTGGGCAGGCACTTGCACCAGCTGAGCCAGCTCACCAGGTCTAGAAATGGCCTTAAAATTGTATATCTGATCAACAAATAAAACCATTCAGCTTAACTAAGGAACACAGAGAACGCCAATAAATGGAGAACAATATCATTATAATACCACTACAAATTGTACAGAAGCTAATTCCCCCCAGGTAGCCTACAGATGGATGCTAATTCAGAATGACAGCATGGTTTTATGGCGTATTTGTTTTAAAGATACTGCGTTCAAAATTCCTGTATTAAGGAGTTTTGAAAGGGGACAATGAAAGCAGTTTTGTTTTTATTAAAGGCCTTTTTCTTTATACCCTGTCTGCACTCTGAATTCCTTACGTAGACACCAGATGTTAGACTTTTTTCTCCCCACACATCAATGTTGACTGCCTGTTCTCTGCCATCTGCCAGAGTGACTCCTAGATCTTGGAGGACCTTTTACTCAGGCTTAGCAGTTTATTAGAAAGGATGTAGCAGAGGGTACAAATGAGCAGGCAGCTGCATAAAGTAAGTTCCAAGAAGGGTTTTAGAGCCTTCTCCATGTCCTCCGTGTTCAGGAAATGCAGCTCATAGGCTTCTGGTAGTCTCTATCAATTATTATGTAAATTCATTAAATATTCATTTAATATATTCTGATCATAGTTTACCCTCCTGCATTGACTCTAAGATTCTCCCACCTACCCACCCATCCAATACAGGATGTATGTATGTATATGTACACCCTGTGCATGCCTTATGTTTAGGAGTTCAGGAGAGCACATTTATGGACCACTGCATAGGTACTGGAAACCAAACCTAGGGTCTTTATAGGAGCAGCAAGTACTCCCGGTCACTGAGCCATCTTTCCAGTCCCATAAATACCTGACATAGTAGAATTCTATGTTTCAAATTACAGTTGCACTAAAATATTAACTTGGTTTACTGGATTATTTATTTATTTTTATGTGCATTGGTGCTTTGCCCGCATGTATGTCTGCGTGACGGTGTTGGATCCCCTGGAATTGGAGTGACAGACAGTTGTGAGCTGCCATCTGGGTGCTGGCAATTGATCCTTGTCCTTTGGAAGAGCATCCAGTGCTCTTAAGTGCTGAACCATCTCTCCAGCCTTATTTGCTGGATTCTTAATCTGTATTTTTAAAGACAAAATTATAAATAATTTATGGAAATGTGCACTTACCTTATTAAACACTCAAAGACTATCAGAAAGAAGCAAACTGCTTTAAAGAGACATAATTTATTCCTTCTTTTGTTGCCTCTGATGAGAATATATGACACACAGGTAAATAATGACATGTGGACTTAAATGGAGATTTTTGCTGTTTAATTTTTTCCAGGTAGGGTTTCTTTGTGTAGCTTTGGTGCCTGTCCTGGAAATCTCTGTAGATCAGGCTGGCCTCAGACTCACAGAGATCCTCCTGTCTCTGCCTCCCGAATGTTGGAATTAAAGGTGAGTACCACCATGCTAGACAATGAAAATTTTTTTAAAAGTAAGCTCTATATTTGTTTGACTTCCTTAAATGCTTTACTTTTGTTTTCAAGTATTAAGTCGTATGTATGAGACATCTGACCATGTATTTTTCCATTTATATGTGCAGTAAATAGGGCTGGGGGTGTCACTCTGCATTAGAGCCCTCGCCAAGCATGTGCAGAGCCTGGGGTCTCATCAACACTGACAAAGAGATCCTTTGAGGAAGACAACACAGTGTAAGCATGTGCACTTGTCCACCGAATCCTCTTTGTTGGGGTAAGTTTAGTGGCCTCTGCGTAGTCTCTACTTGGCTTTTGTAATGAAGGAGTTTCAATGAAACTGCCATATGTTCCCCTGCTGCCTGTGACTGCCTTCCTCAACTGTGATGGGGCGGGTTCTTCAAATGGAGATCCTATGATCATGAAATGCACAATACTTCTACTGGCCTTTCCAGACAAAGGTCGCTGCCTCTTTCTTGACTAGGAGTTCAGGTTGCAAGCTGTCCTCCAATATTTGTCTTAAGCATTTCTTTAGATGGCTTTTTTTTTTCCCCTCCTTGAAAATTGAGGAAAGTGTGAAAGGAGCAGTGTCTGGGAGAGAAGAGACAGCACTGCGTGGGATGCACTTTCTCCACAGATTTCTGTTTGTGCCACCAGCTAACACTTCCTCCAGCCTCAAGCCCACAACTGTCACTCACTCTCTACTTGAGTAAAGAAAGAGCCATCTGATTTCTCACACAGACTGAGCACCCGATGTCTTCAGTATTTAGCAATGCCAATTATGCGCTATGAATCCCAGACCTTAAAAACTGGAAATCATCTGTGCCCTTGTTGCATTATGAGCGGCAGGGCTGCGTCCCCGGCACCCGGCCGCCCGCATGGCTAGCTTATGCCCAAAATAATTACACGGAAACTGTATTTTTTTAAACACTGCCTGGCCCGGCTAGTTCCAGTTTCTTATTGGCTAGCTCTTACATATTAATCTAACCCATTTCTAATATTCTGTGTAGCCCATGAGGTGGCTTACCAGGGAGGATCTTAACCTGCATCTGTCTGGCGTGGGAGAATCATGGCGACCCCTTGATTCAGCTTCTTTCTCCCAGGATCCTCTTCTGTTTACTCCACCCACCTATGTTCTAACCAATAAAATGGGCCAAGGCAGTTTCTTTATTATAATTAACCAATGTCCTTCCTCCATCATGCCCTCCTACAGGAGATGGACAATTTTGCTGCAAGTCGCCATGCATGTTCTTCATTCAGCTCGGACAATGCAGGGCAACAAAGAGTGTTTCAAAATCCGTGCGCCACTTTCTAGGCTCGCACAGGGCTAAGGCACAAGGATTAGCAGAAGGCTCTACTCTATCCGAATCCACATATTCTTACATGGTGCATTTTGGTTTGGTTATGTGTCTGAGTGTGGGTTTGCGCATGTGAGTGCAGTGCCCTCAGAAGCTGGAGGAGGATGCTGGATCCCCTGGAGCTGGAGTGGCTCTGAGCTGCTGACATAGGTGCTAGGAATCAAACTCTGTTCTTCTTGCATGAGCAGCAGGGGCTCTTAACTGCTGAATTATCTATGTTGCCCTGATGCTGAATTTTAAGACCTCAATTCCTTCTTATCTTACCCTAGTGGTTAGAAGGCAATTGGCTGATTCACGTCCATCCACTTGTAGGAGGCACGGAAGTCCTTGTGCTCACAGATAAGCACCCCCGAAACCAGTAATGTTAAACATTCAGAGACGTCTCTTCAAAGGGAGAGCTGTATAGCTTGTTTTCTGCCCAGAAGGGTGGGAATGAATGTGGTTAACAGCTTGGTGACCTCTGTGTCATTGTACTTTATAAGAATTTCCATGTAATCATGTGTTGACCTTTGCTATGCACATGGATTGAATTAATTATCACCAAGAACCGCCCCCCTCAACTGTGCTGCGCTTAAATATGCCTGAAATAAGTGGCTACTCCATGTCAGACTCTTGAAGTTTGAATCAACATTGGTTACGGAGTCCTGTGGACTGGGATACCTTGGGATACCTTCTTGTCTCATCCCAATTGACACTGTGGTGTTTGCATAAACCCCCACACCCACTAACCTGAATCCCAGTTGTCTTTGTTGTAAAATCTACTACTATCGTGCACTAAAAGTCACCTTTTTTTTGAAACAGGATCTTAAAGATTATTATTTTTTTCTTAAAGATTATTTTAAGATAATCCTGTTTTAATAACTTTTTAATAACTTTTCGTAGTTCTTCATAGTAGCCTCATCCAAATTATATTACAAGGAATATTAGGCATGTACAATTTTCAGCTCTTCTAAGACATTGAGCTTAGTTTCGAAGAAATAATATCACTTGAAAAAATGTGTGGATTAAGCACATTCGTGATGAACTCGGAGTCAACAATAATGTGCCAAATTAAGGAATTAAATCAAAACATTTTCCCCTTGGTGTCCTGTAACCAAGTGCCGCGCATCGCGCCCCCGTGTCTGTGCTCTGTGCCCTGGCACCCAGTTACCGAGCTTCGGGCAAGGGGCTGGAGGTTAAAATACACAGACACACACAGACAGAGAGACAGCAACACGGGTCATCCTTCAATTCCCCAAGAATGCCCCCTTTATTGTGATCAGGGGCAGATTATATAGAGACAGCCACGCCCCAGCCAAACCCACCAGAAACCACTCTCCTGCCATCAGGAACTCCTGAAGGTCTCGTGCTCAGAGCAGCTGTAGGCACTCAGATCAGGGGATTACAAGAAATTCAGGATCTGGGGTCTCACTGCTCCCAACAACCAAGAGTGAGTCCAGACTTGAACTTGTGGCTTCATGGTTGGTCCCTGCAGCTTTCATCCTCTTTCTGTCAGTTGTATGAGTCTGAAACTGTGCCTGTCTGAGGGCTGTCTTGTGAATCTGTCCCTACATGTGTCTGTCCCTAACAAAGGGCTCTGGGATTTGCCCTGTCCTTATTGAACATCACAGAAAGCATCCCACGAGGAAGGAATGGAATACTTTACAGAAATCTTTAGTAGAGTTTTAAAAGGCATTGAATCACCAATTCTGACTGATCTAGACAATAAACAATACTACAAACGATAATACTGATACCCAAATGGTGTGCGCAATATTTATGTGGGTATTAATTTTAGGATACTGATTTCAATCTCTATTTTTGCTGTTTTCAGTAAATAATTATTAGAAGAGGCCCGTGTTAGCCTGGCTCAGGGGCATGGGAGATCATCCCGTAAGATTACAACATGGATTAGCTCGTGCTGCAAAAGCTGATTGCTTGGGAAGTCCAAGGTAAGTACAACTAGTTGTCAGATTATTCTCTTAAAGGCATGTTAAACAAATAGCTGAGTACATAGTAGGATGCAGTCTTTAGTCTCACGTGACTTCAGGGCGTATTATTAACTCTGGTTATGAGAGTCCAGCAAAAGTTCCACTTCCTCAGAATGCAATAAATATTTTTACCATAGTGCATTGCCACAAAAAATTTTCATTTGACTGCACATTAGAATAACTACTGCAACTGAGATCAATAATTTTGAAAAAGACAATTTGCTTTTAGGAGTTATATGGCTTAGCTAGTGGAAATGGACATGGAGTGAACATGGAGGGGGCTGCTATTAAAATAATCTGCGATGCAGAGTGAGGGTCAGGTCTGCGTATAACCAGCAGTAGACTGAAGACGACAGGTGGGTAGAAGTGATGAAGCCCGCTTGACCAGGGAGGATGCTGTAACTGGTTGTGGGAACCGCTGAGCTAAGTCCTCTCTATCTTGTGATGTGTGATTGTGGAGTCACGTGTGGAGTGACAAGTGCTCTCTGCACGTGGCCTGAAAGTTCTCGAAAGGAATAAAGAAGCAATTTGGCAAACTCTGACTGCTTACGTGCTTTATTGGCTAGAGTACATAAGCTCTGTGTCTTATATAAAGTCTACTGTCTTGAATACTAGAAATTCCAAACTAGAATATTGTTTGGAGGATTAAAGAAAAAGGTCTGGTTATGGATGGAAGTAGAGGCATTTAGACTGTGCTGTTTTAAATAATTTTATAATAAATATCTAGTAGCATTGCATATAAATTTTTATGTCATCTCAATTCTATAAATTAAGTAAGTTATTAAAATCTAATAGGAAGGCTGGACAGATAGTGGATAAAAGCATTTGCTGCCAAGTCTATCTTGGTCTATGTTTTATCCCCAGGATTCATATGGTAAGAAAACAAACTTTCTCAAGCTTCCTCCTGACTCTTATATATGCTCCAACACACATGTGTACCTGTGTGAACACACACAGTGAATACACAAATATAATGCTAAAAAATAAAATTTATAAAGAGAATCACTATTAGAATTTAAATGAAATTAGAAAAAAATGCAAGCCAGTGAGTAAACAAGCATGACCTAGTTCTTTAAACTTTATGAAAAAAAAAGAAAAACTTTCCCAATATCTAGTTTTGAAGATAAGACTAGATCTATTATAAACTGTATGTTTAAATTTTAAGTTATTGTTGAATTAAAATTTTTATTACATTTCCATTGTGTGTGTATGTGTGTGTTTGCCTGTGCCACAACATTCTTGTGGAGGTCAGAGGACAACCTGTGGGAGTCAGTTCTCCCCTTCCACCATGTGGGTCCCAGGGTTCAAACTCACGCTTGGTGGCAAGTGCCTTTGTCACGGAGCCATCTCATTAGGCCCTTCCTGTTTGACTGGAGACACAGCACTGGAAAGGGACAGGGAAAGAAGACAGTTGGTAAAACGAGAAGATACAGAAATTCATAGCATTGACAATAAAGACATTGATAGGCTAATGGAAAGACAAAGAAATGAGAGGAAAAGCAGAGTTGATATTAGGAAAATAAAACAATGACTGCATTATAAGGAAATGTTGTCAAACGCAAATCCAGTTCTGGGTCGCCATAAAATATCACATGCAAACTTGTTTAAAGTAGGATTTAAGTTTTGAAAAATGGACATACATGATATTAGGCAATTGATTTAAAATCAAGAGCTCAGGAAAGGCTAGGGAAAAAAACTCATAAATCCACACTGGAGAGATAGGATTACTAAAATATGATAAAGATGGCAAAAAAAGATAACAAACTCCCTGGAGAAATAGCACACTGCTATAAAGAAAGGCTTGGGCCCTCAAGTATCCTCATAAGGAGATAGGAGCTTGTGAGATGACTCAGTGAATAAAGCCACCAAGTCCCGGGGGACCTGAGTTCAATCCCTGGGACCTGCAGGGTGGACGGAGAAATCAGAGTCCCCCAAGCTGTTCTCCGAACACCACATGCGCCCTGAGCCATGAGAATCCCCAGAAGCAAGCAGATAAATATTAAAAAGATTGCCCTAATATGTAACCCCCTTCACCAGCTGTTTTCTCTGACATAAAGAAGCACTGTAGAATTTTTCACAGACATTTTCCCATGGAATAATGTCGCCTACTTTGGGTCTTGGGAGAAATAGTTCTAAGAGGAGAGAATTGACAAGAAGCCTGGGTGAAAATAAAACCCTCCGGGTGAGGAGGAAAGAAAGGCAAATCAAGCAAGTCAAACATAGCATTGGAGGTGGGAACGCTTTTCCTGGGGAGATGTGATAGGGGAGGACGTTCAGGACAGGACGCTGGTTCGGGTGTCAAAGCTAGACCTAAAGCAAAACCAAGTGCAGAGCTGCCAGCACAGAACAAAGGCATTGCCAGCAGGCAAGAGCAGGGCCATGCAGAGCAAGCAAGAACAGTGGTTCTTGTTCTCATGAAAGGGGGCTTTTAAGTCATATTCTGGATGGGCTGAATGACCGGGGCTTTGCCAAGTTCAGAAGACCTGGACAGCAGTGCTCAGTCAAGGAAACTATATGCGCCTTAGTGCATTTGGTTTGATTCAGAAGACACATCCTGTGTTTGCCCTAGCATGTCACACCTATATTTGCAGTTGGAATATAGATGGAAGGAAGCACAGTCCTCTTGAGTCCTACAGAGAAAGCACTCCTCATTAATTCTGCTGGAGTTAGGGTTGCTTCCAGGGTTCCGTGGGGCAGGTGAGGACATGAGGATGGCCTGGGGTATATCAGAAAGGCGAAAGAAAGATAGCTGTGGAGGCAGAATGAAGAGCCAGCCTAAGCTGGAGGCAGGAAGGTTCCCACAATGGAAAACCAGTGCGTGAAATACAAAGGAGACCGTCTTTGCCTTTGGTACGAATCTAGGTCACTTACAGCAGCGTTTTTCCATGTGAATTTTTGTCTGGGCTTTGATACCATAGCTGTCTAAAAAATGTTTCACCGTCTGATTATAACAATGGATTTCATCCCAGAATACAACTGTTGTATAACACAATCCATTGGGTTGGAACGGGCACAAAAGTCAACCAGCACGATTTTAAGCTTTGTGTCCCTTTGTTTGCAGGGATTCAGGCATCCGTGAGCCTTTGCCATCAGGCGATTCCAGAGCATTTTCCACACACTGGGATGTTTATCTTTTATTACCTGCTGGATCCCCCTGGAAAGAATCTCCGCGGGATTGTCATGTGCTGCCTTTGTTGGAGCTCTACATATAAACGTCCTCCTAAGCCATCGCTGAAGGGAGCGTGATTTTCACAGCCGATTTACCCAAAAAGTGTGACATGAAGGATGAAGGGGACCTTCCACAGGAGGTAGGACGCTAATAATCAAAACATTATTTGTCAAAATATTGACAGCGAAGGTTTGATGACGGTGTAAATTTCAGCACGGCTGGGGATGAGGGCACTGTGGCGTGCTGTAGGCCTGCTTTCGAGAAGTTTGCGAAATAGTGTCCTTCTGTTCCACAGTTTCTAATAGCTGAACAGCTCGGAATTTTCACCCAGCCAGTTTTGCTTGGTTTGAGTTATCAGTTGAAATGACTTTGTCAGGCACTAGGCTTTAGATGAATAAGAATGCTGTAAGATTTTATTCCAATTTTGATTACTGCTGACGGAATGGTCTCTGCAATTCTCAAACCTCACTCTGTCGCATTCTCTACACCCGCCTCGACCCCCACCCTCAAGGAGAAAAAGGAAAAGGACTCTGAGGGCGAGGAATTCAGCACTGTGCCCTCCAAATACTTCTTCCCCCACCTCCAGTACTTCAGGAGTCTCTACCCTATGTGGGCCGCTGAGACTCGTGAACAAAGAGACAGGAGAGAAACCCCAAAGCGTCCAGAGCACGAAGCCTAGGCACAGGCATAACGAGCGGGAGCCCCCACTTAGCTTGGAAGCTTTCTCTGCCCGACCTGGGCTCTGGGTACCAATCACTGAACAACGGCTCCACCAGTTCGGATGGGCATATGGGGAGAGCTAAGAAAACCCCAAGGGTGGGTCCTTCTTCGCCCTCAACACATTCTGCCAGGATCTTCAGTGACTTAAATTGCCAATAGTCTTAGTTTTGGTGCCAGGAAGCCACTTATCTACCAAATTCTCAGCAGCATTACCAGGAAGAAATACCAAAACCACATTTTCATTTCTTTGTGTGTCCATACCTTTGCATAAACACGTGTCTATTTTTAACCATTAAAGACAATAATTCAGTTATGTACGTAGTATGCTTTTATTTTATAGACTGGAGTGTCTTCTCTTGTAACATTTTTTAACGTTTCTGTTGATTAGGCCCCATGTTTATAATTGCAATAGCTTGTTATCTGATATCTCCCTGACGTTGTATAACAGTCAAGCTCCCTTACAGAACCCAGTATCATGCATATGTATCATACACTGCACACATATTTACATTTTATACATTATTTATTTCCTTTTCTTTTTCTTTTAAAAATGTGTAGCCCAGGCTGGCCTCGAACTCGTGATCCTCCTGTCTCTGCCTCCTTCAGCAAATCCTACCGGCGTGCGCCACCACAATTGGCTATACATTATTTCTTAATTTTCACCTGCATATATGTTTGTATACCATATATGTGCCTGGTGTCCTGGGAAACCAGAAGAGGTCCCTGCAACTGGATTTGCAGATGATTGTGAGCCACCATGTGGGTGTGGAGAATCAAACTTGCTCTCTGGAACAGTGGTCAGGACTCTTAATCACTCAGCAGTCTCTCCAGATCCCTTTTCTTGCTTTTTTGAAATCTATTTGGTGAAAAATTATCTGCTATCTTTTGTTCATCCATCAAACCTTTACTTCACTTACCTTTCAATATATATATATATAGTCATAGTTATAGAAATCTTGATTTCTTTGGTAAGTTTCACTGCACTTATACCATTTTAAAAACAGCAAAGGTATAGGGAATTAGTTGAATTCCTTGCTGTCATTATTACTTTCCTTCCTTTGCCATTTGCCTTTATATTATAAGAAATCAGAAGAGTGTCCAGACTTTTAGAAATTCTTCTTTTCCTTTGTTGAAGTTGATATGTAGGTGCAGGGTCCTGGCACAGAATTTTCTGTTGGAGATTTTATTTGCTTTATTCTCAGAGATGCCATGGTCTGACCACCAGCTTGTTGGCAGAACTAACCATGGCTGTTAAGTGTGGGTAGACCAACATGTAGAGTGAAGAGAGCTGCATTAATGATATTGAGAATTAGTAAATAAACTTGGATAAGAATTCCAAAGGGTGTATTACATGGTTTATCAGTTGAAATGAAGAAATTAGGAGTTGTGAGTTTTATGAGTGGGTCATGAAGTGAACAATAGATGGTAACCTCCCGTTCAAATAAGGCTCCTTGTATAATACAGTGATTCCACTACTGGGATTTCCAGTCAAACTTATGGCATCTGTGTAGAAGGGATGAGCACAGTCCTGTGCTCATCATGGCTATCTTCGTTACCTTTCTGTTGCCACAACAAAAACCACCACCAAGACAACTTACAAGAGAAAGTTTTGAATTTGGGGTCTCATGACTCTAGACTGTTAGATTCCATGACCACCACGGTTGGGAGCATGGTAACAGGCAGGCAGGCAATATGTTGGAGCAGTAGCTGAGAGCTTGCATCCTGATAGGTAGACACAAGGCAGAAAGAATGAGAGGGAGAGAGAGAGAGAGAGAGAGAGAGAGAGAGAGAGAGAGACAGAACGCTAATAGAGAATGGCCTGTTCTTTTGAAACCTCAAAGCTCACCTGAGTGACATACTTCCTCCAGCAAAGACCACACCTCCTAATCCTTCCCAAGCAGTTTCACCAACTGTGGTCCAGACATCTAAGTATATGAGCCTATGGGGGCTATTCTCATACAGAGAATACCACAGTGGTATTATTATTATTGTTCATATGGCTCATAATACAGCATGTTAATCAGTGCCAAAGTGCCAATCAATCTAAGACTTATCAATGAGTAAGTGTAGAAAGAAAATGTATGTATATATATAAAACACATGGATAATGTATTTATTCACACATATATATGTGACTATAAATAAAATGTGCACACATGTACACACATATATGAAATACCACTTAGCCTTAAAGAAAAAGAAATCATGTCACTTGTTACAACAAAGATAAACCTGCAAGATATTATAGTAAATGTAAGAAGTCAAGTACAGAAAGACAAATGGCATTTATATGTGAGGTTAAATTTTTGAAATTACGTGAATGGGGATTGAAATGATAGATACTAGAGTTTGGGATGTAAAGGAACTCAGAAACACCCGTCAGAAGGCACAACTACTCAGATAGACAAGAGGGATAAGTTCAAGAGGCCTATTGTACACCGTGATGGCTAGAGTTAATAAAAACAATTGCATGTTTGAAGACTAATAACAGAGTAGATTTTTAAGTGGTCTAAAAACAAAGTATATATTGGATAATACTGTGTTAAATGGCTTGATTTAGTCATTTTCCAATGTATGCATATATCAAAAGATTATGTTGTAGATGGTGACAACATACAATTTTACTTGTTATGTTAAATAAAGATTCATAAGAAGACATGAAAACAATCTTTTGTAATGCCTTCCTTCCAAATAAACACATTAATAATCCTCGAGTAGTGTGGTCACCAGGGAATACAGGTTCTTAGTCTTATAGATAATTTACTTTTAATAATTCAATTATTTTAATTGAAAAGCAGACTCAGAAGGAGACTTGGGCACAAATTTTATTGGAGTTTGAGTGAAAATAGCAGAGAGAACAATCAACAGCCAGGTGGAGATCTGCCAGGGGTGGGGAGAAGGCTGAAAGGAGGAAAAAATGGTGATGTTTTTGGAGTTAGAGGTTAAGAAAGCAAAGAGGCTTAGAAAGCCAGCCTGTGGGCAGGCACATGGGGAGAATAGCAATCAGCAAAACAGAGACACGTGGGGTCAGGGCAAGCAGGCTGACAATCAGGGCTGGTATCAGAGAAAGAGAGATACACAGAAAGTAATTATTTCAAGCTGATCAGTCCTAACTAGCTACCTCTCATAGCTATCCACCTACAGTATTAGTGTTTAGACGTGGCCAGAACAGTTCACATTCCTCAATTGGATAGCTGGCTAGCCAATAGGATCCTAGGAAAGAAGGAAATATGAACACAAGGAAGGATAAAGTTAGTTGGAACAGATGGAGATGGGGTTTACATAGGAAAGGACCAGATATAGAAGCTGGAAAAATGGATGAAGCTGGATTGTCCCGGGCCTCAGAGAACAGTAATCTGAATTCTTCTAAAAGTTGTGGAGATGATGGATGAAGCCTCAGCAAAGCAGGAGTGTGATTATCATTGTGATGTACGGAGGTGCAGCACCAGCAGTCATAGGAGAGGGCAATGTTGGCTGCAGGGACAGGGAGGAGAGACTGTGGGGACTCAAGGTGACAAAGCATGAGTAACAGGAACACCTTTTCTTTAGTAATTTTGCTATATTACTACTTCTGCTCCTACTCCTACTATTGATGGGGTCTCACTAAGCAGTCTAGGCTGTCCTGGAATTCACTATGTAGATCAGGATAGCTTCCATTTCACGAGAGTTTCACCCACCTCTGCCTCCCCAGGGCTGGGATGAAAGGCACATACCACCACCAAGTCCATCAGAAGCCCTTGTTTCTAAATAGTGAACTCACTGAAAAGAATCTCCACGGTACAGTAACTCTGTGTTTTGCTCTAGGCTGCTCTCAATGTTCCACTGGTAGACCGTCACTGGACTCACTCACTCTCTATGGGGAGGTTACTAGACCAAGTCAGTAGAGTAGTAACCTTGGGCCAATAACACACATTTAGATCATCTGATGCAAGTGTATGGTATGTTCCTGCCAATATGTCTTCAGTCAATATTTTCACTATTTTCCTTTCCTGAGTAATGCATTTTAAGGTGACTAGAGGCATATCTTTTTCTTTTTTTCTGTGACATATTCTTATAACTTTGATGACTATTGATTCTTGAGTCCAGTATTTGTAGCAGAGGTTACAGCTTGCTGACTGTCATTTTTTTTTAAACTTGCTTTTCTTTTCATCAGTATAATTAGAGTGCTTGGTAAATGCTTTGATGATTTTATCTCAAACCATGACGGTTACACAGGGGACTTAAAGAAGGATTTTTAGAGTATTGGCATTAAAAATGTAACCATTAAAGAAAATTAAAAGTCGATGAATAAAACCAGTGATATTTAGTAGCTGAATAACACTGGTTACTATATTGGAAGGGAAACTTTTAGATTCAATTAGGGTTTGGATTCAATGCTTGAAAGAATTTCTTTAGGTTAAGGCTCTTTAATTTGATCAAGGCAGCAAGCTGAACTTCACAATGACAGACTTATATCAAGCCACAGGAATGAGGTTCAAAAGGGACACCGTGATGAGTAAAATAAGGCCCCATATGAATGACTTGTGATACAGAGTGTTCTTCACGGCTATTGCAGATGAGGAAATGACTGACGGACCAGATCAGAGAGACTTCAGAGGTGGGAAAGGCTGCTCTTCTGGAAATGCCCAATACCAAATCAACCTGTTGTTGTGGAATTTTGAGACTATCTGAATTTAGACGAATTAGAATTGTCTATTTGTGCCAGTTAATCAACACAATTGCATCCCTGTGCTTTTGTTCAGCCAGTGCAATCTGGTTTTCCTCATACTTTATTGTCAGCTCAAATGAGCTTAGTTTTATACAAGCTTAGTCTAGGTTCTCTTGTTGTGTAAGGACTGAACTAATAAAATAGTATATCTGCTCCTTTCATGTTTTGATGATAGAGATAGAACCTAGGGCCTTTTTTTATGATTGAAAAAAAATGTTCTACCATTGGGATATGTCTCTAGGCCCCATTAACTAAAGACAAAACTACTTTAGAGTCCATACAAGAGTATGCTGGCCATGTTAATCCCTCTGAGAATCCTAACACTGCTTCTAATGCCCTCACCTTCCTGAGAGGGTCTGTTGGCTTATTGTGTTGAGAACCTGGAGATGCTCAGATAGGACACTGAAGGCCATCCTGAGGTTGGCCCCTGAGGTAACACAGAACGAAGCACTTTCCTAAGGAAGAGCCTTGGAGACACAGAGTATCTGGGTAATGATAACCATGGCCACCTTCTCTTCAACAGTTAATGTACACCGGTCACTGATTGTCTAACACAATGGCACAATCAGTGAAAACTATGGAGTTAACTACTTGATAAGAGGAACATACTTCTAAATGGACTGGGCTGAGAACAGCTGAGATGGCTCCTCTCTTAGGAAAATAAAGCAATGTTGAAAATCTTTCTCAATTGTTCTTCTGGTCCCCTGGGGCTTTTGGGAACTCCCAATTACTCATTAACTAGAGTAACTTTGTAGAAGACTCTCTAGTATCTAGTTCTTGCTTCTCAGCCCCCTGGACTCCCACAGTGATGATTCCTGTTCTCATCAACAGAGTTCATTTACTTTCAGTTAAATATTTGATACCCTGCATTCTACTAGTTGGGTCCACATCTTGGTATCAACATTTAAAAGGTAAGAGACTTGGGGCTAATCTTATCTTTCTCTGAACTGGCATATAGTTGGTATATGTTTTTTTTAATTTTTTTTGTATATGTTTTTCCTTTTGAAAGATTTTATTTTTATTTAGATGTATGCGTATAAAATATATACGTGTATGTGTGCACACATGTGTGTTTTGATGCCTGTGCAGAGCAGAAGTGAGTGTCAAATTAGTTGAAACTGGAGCTACATGTGATTGTACCTGAAGTGGGTATTAAAAATCGAACTCAAGTCCTCTTTAAAAACACTTTTTTCTTTCTGTTTCTCTTTTAAAAATCAATCAATCAATTAATTAATTTTACACCCCAACTGCATTTCCCCCTCTCTATTCTATTCTCTTCCCCCATCTCTCTTCTGCCCCCTCAATCCACTTTTCCTTTTCTGTTTTTGTTCAGACAGGGACAGGCCTATTATATGTATCAACAAAGCATGGTGTATCAAGTTGCTATAAGACTAAGCACTTTCCTTTGTATTTAGGTTGGGCAAGGCAACCCAGTATGAGAAATAGGTTCCCAGAGCCTTTCAAAGCATTAGGGACAGTTCCTGATTCCATCGTTAGGAGTCCCATAAATAGACCGAGCCACACAACTGTCACATACATGTAGAGGGCTTTGGTTGGTCCCATGCAAGCTCTTTGGTATGATGGTTCCAGATTTTGTGAGTTACTATGAGCCAGGTTAGTTATTTCTGTGGGTTTTCTTGTGATGTCCTTGACCTCTCTGGCTCCTACAATCCTTTCTCTCTCTTTTCAGCAGGATTGAGCTCACCCTAATTAGCTGGGAGTGTCTGTGCCTATTTCTATCAGTAGTTGGATGAAGGCTCTTTGATGACAATTGGGATGGTTACCAATATGATCACAGGAGACAGCCAGCCCAGGGTAGGAATCCACAATTGCTAGGAGTCTTAGCTGAGGTCATTCTTGTAGATTTATGGGAGGTTCCTTCACATATATGTTCTACCCGACCCTGAATATCCCCCCATTCCTTTTAATTATCTTCCTTCACATCCATTTCCCAACCAGATCACTCAAGTTTCCACGTCCACATGCCCCCAGTCCACCCAGGAGATCTCTTCTATATCCCCATCGCAGGGAGGTCCATTTGTCTCTCTTTGGGTCCTCCTTGTTTCCTACCCTCTCTGGTCTGTGGATTGTAGCATGGTTATCTTTTACTTTATTGCTAATATCCACTTATGAGTGAGTACATACCATGTTTGTCTTTCTGGGTCTGGGTTACCTCACTCAGGATGATTATTTTTTCGACTTCTATCTAATACTTTCTAATTTCCTGATGTCAATTAAAAATTTTTTTTAATTGATTTTATTGAGCTCTACATTTTTCTCTGCTCCCCTCCTTGCCTCTCTCCTCCCCTTCAACCCTCTCTCAAGGTTCCCATGCTCTCAATTTACTCAAGAGATTGTCTTTTTCTACTTCCAATGTAGATTAGACCCATATATGTCTCTCTTATGGGTCTCATTGTTGTCTAGGTTCTCTGGGATTGTGATTTGAGGGCTGGTTTTCTTTGTTTTATGTTTAAAAACCACTTATGGTGAGTACATATGATAATTGTCTTTCTGTGTCTGGGTTACCTCACTCAATATGATGTTTTCTAGATCCATCCATTTTTCTGAAAGTTTCAAGATGTCATTTTATTTTTCTGCTGTGTAGTACTTCATTGTGTAAATGTACTACTTTTTTTCTTATCCATTCTTCAGTTGAGGGGCATTTAGGTTGTTTCCAGGTTCTGGCTATGACAAACAATGTTACTATGAACATAGCTGAGCACAAGTCCTTGTGGCATGATTGATCATCCTTTGGGTATATGCCTAAAGGTGATATTGCTGGGACTTGAGGAGGGTTGTTTCCTAATTTTCTGAGAAACCACCATAATGATATCCAAAGGGGCTATACCAGCTTGCATTCCCACCAGCAATGCAGAAGTGGTCTCTTTTCCCCACAGCCTCTCCAGCATAAGTTGTCATCAGTGTTTTTCATCTTGGCCATTCTTTCAGGTGTAAGATGGAACCTCAGAGTTGTTTTGATTTGCATTTCTCTGATGAGTAAGGATGTTGAACATTTCCTTAAGTGTCTTTCAGCTATTTTAGATTCCTCTGTTGAGAATTCTCTGTTTAGGTTTGTACTCCATTTTTTTTACTGGATTATTTGTTCTTTTGATGAACAATTTCTTGAATTCTTTGTATATTTTGGAGATCAGTCCTCTGATGTGGGGTTGGTGAAGATCTTTTCCCATTCTGATGTCATTGTTTTTAACAGCTGAATAATACTACATTGTGAAAATATACAACATTTTCTTTATACATTCTTCAACTGAGGGGCATATAGGCTGTTTCCAGACTATGGCTACTTTGAATAATGCTGCTATGAACATAGTTGAGCAAATGTCCTTGTGGTATGATTGAGCATCCTTTGCGTAAATACCCAAGAATAGTATAGCTGGGTCTTGTGGTCTAATGATTCCCAGTTTTCTGGGAAACCTCCATATTTATTTACAAAGTGACTGTTTAAGTTTACACTCCCATCAGCAATGGAGGAGTGTTTCTTCTTCCTCTACATCCTTTCCAGCAGAAGTTGTTATTTTGTGTTTTGTTTTTAGCCATTTTGACAGGTGTAAGATGGAATCTCAGAGTTGTTTTGATTTGTGTTTTTCTGATGGCTAAGGAGGGTAAACATTTCTTTATGTGTTTCTCTGCCATTTGAGATTATTTTATTGAGAAATATCTGTTCAGATATGTACCCCATTTTTAATTGGATTTTTTCGATGTCTAGTTTTTTTGAGTTCTCTTAATGGCTGAACCAACTCCTCCAGCCCTGTAATGTGTTCCTAAACTGTTATCACCTGTGCGTTTATGAGGTATTTGAGTCTTGTTGTCCTTCAGTGTCCAGTAGAGTCCGTCACACATTTTCCAGTTGTGAGAGAGTTGAGAAACTTTTCTTCTTCATCCCTTGTCTTTTATGTTAAATTAATTCCCAACATTTAGAAATCATGTAAGGTATAATGGAAAGAAATCCATATTTTTCTGCAAGATGGGGGCAGGAGAGATGGGGAAGGAAGTAGGGGTGAATATGAGCATGGTACAAAGCTATATATACATTAAAACATCAGGACAAAACTGAGTGTTTTCTATACTAGATAAAAATACTAACTGAACTCTTGTCTTTGGAATGCTTTGGCAATGCGTAGGATTGACAGTTCTGGGACAATACTTTGACAGGCATTGGGCAGACAGAGCCAGTGTCAGCTCCTTTTTAGAGGGAGCATCTGCTTTTGTTCAGTCCCGGTCCACTGGTTCTGTCTGTTATCATGGCGTTAGAGTTTGCTGTCCCTGACCTATGGTGACCTAAGAATACCTCATTATACATATTATAAAGAGCTTCAGCTGCTCTATGAAAACATTTTAATGCCTGAACTTCACTGCAAGAGTCTTTGTGAATAATGTTTCATTTTTACATCTTTGATTTTGCCTTATCCATGGCAGGCTGAGTCGCTGCTCTTCAGAGTTTCTACTGACAAGAATTAATAAGGAGGTTTCAACCATTTCACAGGAAAAAGCACTTTAAAATATTACTGGAAGAGAATATATAATAAACAGATAAAGCATTTTTTAATGAATCCAATAGGTAATATTATATAATAGGAATGGAATTTGATTTAGGTCATACGTTTGACTGTGACGTTGAGGAAAGCACCCCAAATAGAGTGGCTTAGGTTTGAATTCTTACTTATCTATCACAATGACCTTGAAAAAAATTACCTAATCTTTGTGTTCTTGTGATAAATATAATAACTGATGTTCTCCTGGTCATATTGTAAGGACTATATATTGGTAGGTTTTTTTTTTTTCATCAAGTCATCATTCATACTGTAGCTGAGTACAAATCTAAGATTAAGAATAAAAATATTGTACTATAGTGGGACAGCCTGGGGGTTCAGTGCATTTGTTTCAGCTATTATGGCAATGGTCAATCTACCTAGCATAGAAGAGAAAACTCAAAAGAGAGAACAAAGTGTATTTTTTATTAGGACCAACTCCTCCCCTTTAAAAAGAGAAGCTTCTTAAGTATGATGCCAGCACTTCAGTGTTTGGGACTCTTACTGCTGGATTTCTCATGTTGGTACCTCATTAATTATTCCTGCTTTTGTCACAAGAACTTCCCTCTTGGTCGGCTCATGCAAGGGCAGAGAATTGACTGGATCCTTGTGCTCTGAAGAAGAATGGAATCTGGAAAAACAAGAATACTTTTATGAGAACGTCACCTTCCATGGACTATTGTGGCCTTGTTCATTTTTAAACCGGAGAATTCTTATCTCAAGGGTTCTGCCCGGAAATTTGTGTGACAATATGTATAACCTAGCATGCTGTGACACTTGTGTTTATTCAGTTAACATTATTGTTTGGAGCTGGAGGTGTCTTAACCTTCGCTTTGCATAATTCCTTCAATCTATAAATTGAAAGAATTCCTGAGAAGCTCAGACTAAGTCAAATCTCAGCCAGATCAAAATCCAGTGATACATGCATACTTTTAAAAACAGCATTTCTGTAAATATCTGAGATATGTCCATGTGAAGACATTCAAAACCAGAATAGTATATCTCTGGTTACCCAATTTTGGAAATAAGCGCATGTCCAATATTACTGCTTGATCTTATCAAAAGCATACTGGGAAATTTATGTAAATATTTGAATAACATCCTAAAGTATTAGGAAAAATAAATTATCCTAAGAAGTCCTATATAATTAAATATAAGACTATCTGACTTCCCACAGGGCAGGGAACCCTGATAGCTCTTTGGGCTGACGAGGGAGGGGGATTTGATTGGGGGAGGGGAAGGGAAATGGGAGGCGGTGGCAGGGAAGAGACCGAAATCTTTAATAAATAAATAAACGGAAAAAAAGACTATCTGAAGTGAAAAGACTACAGTTTTCTGATGTCATAAAATTACAAGAAGACACGATCTATAAAACGCATTTCTTTGTATGCTAACCTGAAAATTAATAAAGTAAAAAGACTGTTTCAGGAAGTATATCTCACCCGATAACAATAATCACAATGCATCATAGTTACATTCCATCAGAGAAAACTCCTCTTTTGTTTTCAGAGACTGAATTGGTTTTATGATAAATTGGCACAGCTCTGCCTGCAACTGCTCTGGATATGTATTCATACAACATTCCCCCAGATATGAGTCCTTCCAAGCCTTCTCTCTAAAGAGACAATGGCTCAAAACATGTAGAATAGCCTTTGCTTTGACCTTGTCACTTTCCTCGCCCTTCAAGCCAAAATTTGAAGTATACAAACACACACACACACACACACACACACACACACAAATCGTAAAACAAAACATTAGATTAAAATTTCTTTTTCAGTGACCACTTTTGCATCCCATGCTTGAAGGGGGTGATTGTTTTTACTGCCAGCAGTGGGGTACCCTCCCCAGTCTTGCTCACTGCCTAACTCCCTGCCTGAAAATTCTTGTTAACAGTTATAAGTAGATTATTTTTGGCTATTTTCCTTTTGATGTATTTTAGATTTTTATCCAGCTTTGAAGTAACTTGAATGAGACTTTCTAATACATTTAAAATCAATCCCAAGAGCAGAGGAACAGAAGCCAAGAGGGCAGCAGGGGGGTGCACCTGGACAAGGTGTATTGTGTACATGTATGAGAATGTCACGGTGGCACCTGGACAAGGTGTATTGTGTACATGTATGAGAATGTCACGGTGGCACCTGGACAAGGTGTATTGTGTACATGTATGAGAATGTCACGGTGGCACCTGGACAAGGTGTATTGTGTACATGTATGAGAATGTCACGGTGGCACCTGGACAAGGTGTATTGTGTACATGTATGAGAATGTCACGGTGGCACCTGGACAAGGTGTATTGTGTACATGTATGAGAATGTCACGGTGGCACCTGGACAAGGTGTATTGTGTACATGTATGAGAATGTCACGGTGGCACCTGGACAAGGTGTATTGTGTACATGTATGAGAATGTCACGGTGGCACCTGGACAAGGTGTATTATGTACATGTATGAGAATGTCATGGTGGCACCTGGACAAAATGTATTGCGTACATGTATGAGAATGTCACGGTGAAGCTCACTTGCATGCGCTAATGAAAAATGTTTAAAAAGTCGTTTCAAAAAAGGCATAAGTGAATGAAACTCCTTTTTAAATCCAAGTAAATAGTGATGCAAGGAGGATGAGAGAGTGAGGGAGGGCAAAGGAGGGTGAGGGAGAGTGAGGGAAGGTGAGGGAGGGTGAAGGAGGATGAGGGAGCATGAGGAAGGGTGAGGGAGGGTAAGAGAGGGTGAAGGAGGATGAGGGAGGATGAGGAAGGGTGAGGGAGGGTAAGGGAGGGTGAGAGAGAGGAGGAGAATCCAAAGATTTCAGGTCCTGTTCTTTTGGCAAAAAACCCCCAAAGATTAGAAAACATAAAGTTAAAAAATACAAGACTTTTTTTTTAAAAAAAGAAATAGGTTTTTTAAATCAGTTATTAAGGACTAAACAATTGAAAACATTCTGAAGTGTCAATAAGAAACACTGAATAGTTAGACAAGAGCCTAATTTAACGATTTTCAAAGGCAATAGAGACAATTCAGTCTCTTTGAGTCACTGGAAGGGATAAGGAAGTGACAGTTTACCTCCTCTAAAGAATGCCTTGTGCTCAATTTAAACCCGACTGTCCAACTGCACACACACACACGGTTCAGCTGCTTGCAAGGAATGCTATGTGGGTCTCTATTTACTAATTACGACAGGACTCAGCAAAAGATGAAGGTAATGAAACTGAAGGCAGCAGGATGAACAAGTTGAGAAGGACAAGGAAAAGAGTCACCAAGCCACATCTTTGCCCAGCGGATGGCGGGGAAATCACCATGGCCAGTTTCAACGGTATGTGTCTACTGTGACCTTCCATGAGTGGTGTGGCCAGTGGCCAGTTTCTATTTCATGTTCATTTCTATAAAACATTTCTCATCTTCAGGAGAAGCAAGAGGACAGCAAGATGCGAAGTATTGCTACATGAAGGATGGTAAATGTAGCTTATATTAACTGCATAGAAATAGCCAATCGGAGTATTTAGAATCCAAGAGAGGGGTGTAGGGTGGGAGATGCAAAGCAGAGTGGGAGAGAAGCTTTCTTCTGCACTGAGAAGGAATGTGAAGATTATGGCTAAGGACCTGCAAGACCGCAGGAAAGGTCTGGAGAGTTTCTATCTACAGGCTGAAATTCTAACAATACTCTAATAGATCTGAAATAGTGCTAAATGGAGGTCAGTATAAACAAGGTCACTCCTGGTGTTTCAAAGAAGAGGCAAAAGGAATTATTAGCTCATGGTAACAATAAAAAGCAGACTTTAACAGGTTTTATTATTGTTTTAATTTTTTTTTTTAATTTCAGAC
Source organism: Alexandromys fortis (assembly GCF_014885135.2). Lineage (NCBI taxonomy): Eukaryota > Metazoa > Chordata > Mammalia > Rodentia > Cricetidae > Alexandromys > Alexandromys fortis. The sequence goes on along the minus strand of NW_026067903.1, from coordinate 10,320,386 downwards.
CATGTACTTCCTTACAGCCTGCATCTAGGACAGACCACACCTAGTGTCCTTGTTTGGCATGTCACTGTGTAGGAAATGGCATTTTTTCTAACATTTCTTTCCAAGCTGTGTTAAAGACAGTTGAAAACAATTCTAACATGTTTTGACATTTCCCATTATCACCATAGAAAGGTCTGGAAACCAAACATCAGATCTCAGCAAACCTGGCTCTTCTGAATCTTGTCCCTCCCACAATGACAAAGATGCCCCGGATCAGATGCCAGTGGTAAAACCATCACTTGCCAGCACCCCAGCCAGTGTTCCTGATGCCGAGTTCAACTCCAATGCTGGTAAGCCGTTACCTGGAAGGATTCTGGAGGGAACAGGGAAGGGTTTCTAGCCACTGTTTCCAAGTCTACCTTTGCAGTCAAGATGATGTGCTGATGGTGAAAATGACAGCCCAAGTCAGGACAGAGGATTTCTATTTTTAAAGTTTTATTTTATATATTTTAATTTTTTAAAAAAGAAAACAAACTATATTTTTTTCATTTTACACACCAATCCCAGTTCTCACTTCCTCCCCTCCTCCCAGTCTCTCCACTTACCTCCCCACCCGGCCCCTCCATCCACTCCTTAGAGAGGGTAAGGCACATTTCTTTGGGGGAAGGTTCCAAGCCCTCCCTACTATATATAGGCAGAGCAAAGTATCCATCCAAATAGAACAGGTTCCAAAAAAGCCAGTACAAGCAGTAGGGATAAATCCTGGTGCCACTGCCAGTGGATCCGCAGTCTGCCCCAGCCATACAACTGTCACCCACATTCAGAGGGACTAGTTTGGACCTATGCTGTTTCCTTCCCTGTCCAGCTGGAGTTGGACATTAGCTCAGCTCCCATTAGCTCAGGTAGACTGTTTCAGTGGGTGTATCCATCATGGTCTTGACTTCTTTGCTTATATTCTCACTCCTCCCACTCTTCAACTGGACTTCAGGAACTCAGAACAGTGTTCCAATGCGGGTCTCTGCCTCTGTTTCTTTCAGTTGCTGTATGAAGGTTCTATGGTGATATTTAAGATATTCATCAATCTGACTACAGGGCAAGGCCAGTTCGGTCACCCTCTCCTCTATTGCTTAGGGTCTTAGTTGGGGTCATCCTTGTGGATTACTGGGAATTTCTCTAGTGCCAGGTTTTTTTTTTTTTTTGCTAGCCCCACAATGGCTCCCTCAATCAAAATATCTTGTTCCTTGCTCTCCATCTCTGTCCTTTCTCCATCTCGACTATCCTGTTCCCTCAAATTCTCCTCCTCCCTCCCTTTCTCCCCTCCTCTTCCTCTTCTGTCCTCCCTACTCCTACTCCATACCCCCATGTTTCTGTCAGGCAATCTTGTCTGTTCCCTCTTTCCAGGTGAATCTATGTATGTCTTCCTTAGGGTTCACTTTGTTACTTAGCTTCTCTAGGATCATGAACTATAGGCTCAATAGCTTTTGCTTTACCATAGTATCCACTTATGAGTGAGTACATACCATGTCCATCTTTCTGGGTCTGGGTTACCTCTCTCAGGATGTTTTTTCTAGTTCCAATCACTTGCATGAAAATTTCAAGATGTTATTGTTTTCTACTGCTGAAAAATCCAACACCCCTTTATGATAAAGGTCTTGGAGAAATCAGGGATATAAGGAATATATCTAAGCATAATAAAAGCAATATGTGGCAAGATGACAGCCAACATCAAATTAAATAGAGAGAAATTCAAAGTGATCCCACTAAAATCTGGAACAAGTCAAGGATGTTCACTCTCTTCATATCTATCCAACATAGTTCTTGACGTTCTGGCTAGAACAATAAGACAACAAAAGAGATCAAGGGGATTCAAATTGGAAAGGAAGAAGTCAAATTTTTGTTATTTGCAAATGATATTATAGTATATATGTGAACTTCTACAGCTGATAAATACCTTCAGTAATGTGGCAGGATACAAGACAAGAGGATTTCTACATCTGAGTTTACAAAGCTCTCTGCAGACTCATTACCCTTTATGCTACAGATCTAGAAAATTAGGGGATTGTCATGGGAGAGCACTTAAGTCTTCTTTAAACTTGAAATTCTGTCATTCAAAGTCTCTGAATTTCTGGATAATAATTATTCTGGTGCATGAGCGTGTTGTTTAACGGCCTCTTGGATACAAGAGATAGAAACTGGTTAAAAAGAAGTATTTCTTGTGTGAGAAAACCTGTAAAGAAAAGGTTAAAGAAGCAGGGTTTGGAGAAGTAGGAACACAATGGGGTATAAAATTAGAGAAACGGGGTATAACATATTGATCTCACTTCTGATGACAATTATCAGTGGTAGAGTTTTTCATGATTAACTTTAGGGTTCTTTAAGCTCATCTACTAAGAGGACAAATAGAAACCATGAAAACTGTTATATTCACAGCCACACTCTTTTATAACATAAAAACTTTTATAACACAAAGGACTAAAACCATCTGTGAGATAAACTCTAGGTGCTAAACATGGCTATCGGTTCGTTCTCTTCCAGCGGGAGCAGACATAACACCATCACTGGTCAATGTGTTTGGCTGACTAGGGAAACTCATTTTAGTATCAATATCTAAGGACTTTGGAACATGGTGTACCTGCCATGTGACTGAACTCTGTTTCCAGTCCTTCTGAGGGCTAAGTTGGGCTGTGTACGAAGTCATCATCACACATGATGCTATTTGACTTCCTGGCATGAAACACAAACAATTTCTAGAGAAGTACATAAATTAACGATAGGTGGATCCTTCTGTGAACTGTGGAGTGAAGGGAGCTCCTGGGGTACAAGCCCACAGTTCAGACTGCTCTTCACCCCTCCCGTCTCCCATCTTTATTGCTCACAGAACCTAAGAGGGAATGAGCATGATGAGGGTCCATCTGTATTATTGCCTTTTGTTAGCATCACTCATGATCCCAAACAGCATTATTCCAAACCACAGATTCACATCCAATTTCATTTAAGATGTGGAAAGAACCCAGGTCCTTGTTAGGTTGCTTCCCCGTAAAATGGGGTTCCTTCCTCTCAGAAGAGTTTCTCTGGTTTTACATCTGAGGGAGCAGCAATGGCCTGGATGCTTCGTCTGTTTGGAAGTGGTCTGAGTTTCCCTTTGTTCCCACGTCCAATTTACCATCTAATTTACCTTCGGCTGGAGAAAGTTCTCAAGCTTCTAACAGCTTGCCTTGATAGTGCTAAATATATTTCCCCGTCTTAAGGACAACAACTCTTTGTCACAGCAATTTTCACCCCTCATGTTCTCTGTGCCTTGTTTTGTGCACTCTATGGAGCGAGGAAAATTCATTTTGCCATCTTTGCATACTAGGAACAGATACTACCAATGACAGAGTGGAGGGCTGGAGTAAGAACATGAGGTGTGCAACAAATTCTAGCTCATTGGCCAGATTCAGCTTAATGGATGCTTTTTGCAAATACATGTTGCCCGTGGCTGCTTTTGTTGGTAAGACTAATAAAGCATGTTGACCTTGTTGCCTATATGACGCATGCTTTATATGTTTTTGCATATTTTAATTTTTATGCTCTAGTTTCAGACAGAGAAATAAAGATGGAATTTAGCCATTTGAATCTTAAACCGAAACCCACTGAGCTTCTCACTCTCTCTGTATGTAGCTGTGACTAGGAGTGTGGGCACCATTATTGAACAGGATGGATTAAGCTTTTACAGCCTGTAATTCCAAACAAATCACCAGTATATCACATAAAAATAAATGTGAAAACCATTCCCTCAAATAAGTACAGGCAATTTTGATAAGTCATTTTTTTTCAACTGCTTTGAGATTTTTCCAAAAATAACTCAGTTTTTAAAGACTACCTTCTTCGCTCCCATGTTGTTTGGCCACCTATTTATCTCCTCGCCTTTTCTATGGCTTGCACCTGGTTAGTGTGCTAACCTGAACTCTGCAGCACTGTTTGTGGCTGACACTGTGCCTGGATGACGGGGCTTCATCACCCTAACTAGCTATTCTCATGGCAGTCATGCACGTGGCATCCACATGATTGAAGGCCCATGGGCTCCAGGTAGGGTGGGCAGAATCCCGGGAACAAGCTGTCCGTGTTACAGAGTGCATTTTATAGGCATTTGTCCCCATTTCTGAATTTGTATTTCTGTTTTGTTTAAATAAATAATAATCATTTTTCTTGCTATATTACTACTAGTGTGTGTTATATGATATGTGTGTTCACTTAGGTTCGTGGAACACATGTGGAGGTCAGAGGACAGCTTTTGGGAGTCAGTTCTCTCCTTCTATCCTGGGGGTAGAGGGATCAAACTCCTAAAATCATGCTGTACTGCAAGCACCTTTACCTGCCGAGCCATCCCGGAATCTGGTATTTCTGGAAGCCCTCTTATAAGCCACGGTAGCTTTCTTGGGAAGTGACTATGTCCTCATCATCTCCGAATGCAGATGACACTTTTCCAAGGCCTTTGAGATGCTCTTGAGCTTTGAGGTTTCCTTTCTTTAATTTTCTTTTTCTATTTCTCCTCCAAACAAAGCACTAGAACTTCCTCTATAAAAGTGCATTGATGTAATTTATTAGTCCTCTGAGGGGATAGGATAGGAGAACACCTTCCAGAAATCACACTGGAAGAAAAACAAATGAGCCCCTGAACTGGTAATTATCTGCCCGCTATTCATCATGCACAGCTGAGAAAGACTGACCGAAAGGCTTAATTGGAAGTAACAAATATGATTTATTTGAAGGGAAGAAATTCAGACTAGGATGCAGCAAGATGAGGTGTTGCTTTGAAAATGAAATTAGGTTAGATCAGGCTCTCTTCTTTTGTGAAAGAAGTGACCTTTTAAATGAAAAAAAATTGCTACTAACGCTATACATTCTAAAATATATGATGTCAGTTTTTACTTAATAATTATACAAGGTCGTCTCATGCAGGATGTATTTATTAATTTATTCATTCATGCGTATGCTCAGCCACTAAAGGCGTATTTACTCAATGCCTGTTGTGGCTGACATCTCTATAGGTACCGAAGCTGTAGCAGCAGGCGGAACTATGTCCCGCTCTCGTGGAAGATATGCAGAAGAATAATATCTAGACAGCAAACAGGTGACTCTGAAACATGGCAAGAAGGGTGCTAAAGAACATGGAAAGGGGATAATACACTTAGTTGGAATATACCTCTCTAAAATTCTCATAGGTCTAACCCTCAGCACCTGAGACTCCATTTGTAGTCAGGATCTTTAAAAAGGCAATTGAGGTACAATGCACCCCGTGTCACTGCTGTACTCATAAGGAGATGTTAAGGCAGGGACTCAAACAGAGAATATCACTGGGAGATTTTGAAGACAATAATCAACTCAAGGTCACAGAGAGAAGCCTCCGAAGAAACATCCCCCAATTATCTTTGATCTGGGACTTCTAGTCTTCAGGTGAAACGATATAGATTTCTATTAAGCCACTTCATCTTAAGCACCAGTTATGACTGCCCTAGAACATGAAGGCACGTGATCATTGTTCAGCCTCCGCTCAGCATGGATGGGCTCCCCATGGATCTGGGGTTGACCTGTCTACAGTGCGGTCATGTTTCATGACTATTCCAGATGACTATGCGTTAGTCTTTGCAGTTCCCCCATCTCACCAAGCTACCTCACCTTTCTCTCGGATGGCATGTTTAATGCCTATAGTTTCCCCATATTGTAATTTAAGGTATTTTTGAGGGCAGGGTTCTTTCTGACTACATCTTAGATATAGAACCAGTTTGAGAAGTAGGTGGTGATGAAATACCTACCTTGAGTGGTTGCCTGTAAGTGTATGAATATTTTTTCATTGTAAAACAAAAGTGGGACCATTTAGAGGGAAGGAAGGGGATTAGGCAGACAGAGGAAGAAGTCAGTGAACAGAGCAAAGGACAATGACACGTATGACTAAAAAAAGTCACAATGAGCTGGGCAGTGGTGGCCCACACCTTTAATGTCAGTGCTTGGGAGGTAGAGGCAGTTGGATCTCTGAGTTCAAGGCCAGTCTTTCCAGGATAACCAGGGCTGTATAGAGAAACCCTGTCTAAAGAAAAAAAGTCACAATGAAACCTGTTAGCTTGTATGCTTAGAAATTAAAAACGAAAGTCAAGGAAAACATATAAAGCAATACATTATTTTAGGACATATAGAAGATACAGATAGGGCTGGAGAGATGGCTCAGTGGTTAAGAGCATTGCGTGCTCTTCCAAAGGTCCTGAGTTCAATTCCCAGCAACCACATGGTGGCTCACAACCATCTGTAAAGAGGTCTGGCGCCCTCTACAGGCATACAGACAGACTATTGTATACATAATAAATAAATAAATAAATAAATATTAAAAAANCATACAGACAGAATATTGTATACATAATAAATAAATAAATAAATAAATAAATAAATAAATAAATAAATAAATATTAAAAAAAAGAAGATACAGATAAGGAGAATAGCCAGTAAGGCTTCCTGCCACCCCATCACTGGTGCGACAATGGAATAACCTCTTTTCTCTTGCAGAAGAAGAGTCTGGTTGGCAGCATATATAGAGTTTATGAGGTCTGCAATACTGGCTATTCGAACACCTTCATATTGCAAATTGCCTATGAGTTTTATATAAGCAGCTTTATTCAACTTTGGCTAAACACCCAATGTTTCAGAGTAAGGTGAGAACACCCCAGCTGCTAATTAAGCCTATAGCATTCTAATTGCTACAGCTTAATTGTTTGTATTAAACGGAAGGCAGTTACAAACCCTCATGAGTCCCAGAGTAGTCAGTCGTATCAGTGACAGGACATTTTATCTAATAGATGTGCATAGGCAGAACCAGTAATTTGTTTTCCTCATGCTTCGTGTATTTCAAATCTGTTCAATCTGTGTTTTTCCACTGTCAATCTTTATGCTTATTTTAAAGCCTAATGATATCTTGAAAACTGATACCCAGTTATCACTTAAAAATTATAGCTGTTTGATGTAAGTGGTGTGACAGATTGATGGGTGTTCATATGCGGGCACGATCACGGGACTATTTACTGGAGTTGGTGTAATTAGGCTCATACCTTGTGTGTTTAAGTAGCACTTACGTGGTGCTTATTGTCTCACAGTACTGTTAAATACCTTGTTTAATCCTCATAACAAGCCCACAAAGTCGGTAATATTTTAACAGTGGAGAAGCAGAGACACGGAGAGGGTGGGAAGGTTGCCAGGCCTCAAAGGAAGGATGTGGGGGTCTTGATTTGTGCTGGGTCTCTGTGTTCTGTCACCCTCCCCCAAAATCCTGATGGTGGCATTTATAATGCATACTGTGGGCCCAGCCATTCCATCTGTGGGCTATCGTCCATTCATGCCCTGTTAACAAGACACCTACGGGGAACCCAGAAAACTAGATTCTAGCCTCCGTATTGACAGTGTTGTGTGTGTGTATGTGTGCATGTAGTGTGGTGTGTGTGTGTGTGTGTGTGTGTGTGTGTGTGTGTGTGAGAGAGAGAGAGAGAGAGAGAGAGAGAGAGAGAGAGAGAGAGAGAGAGAGA
>NW_026067903.1:10304642-10311950 GCF_014885135.2 Alexandromys fortis | reverse complement strand
CTGATGAACACTTTCTGAGAGTCCTTAGACACTTAGACAGTGCTCTTGGGATTACTCTAAAGCAGGTAAAAGAGAGGTGAGATCTCCGTGTGAAGCTATGACCTACGTGACCAGCATATGTTTCTCTTGTTTGTAACTGTGTGACTACGCACCATATCTATCCTGCTGTTTCGGTCCATCCTGATCTAGTGACTTCGGATTATTACTCCACAGACAACACCAGGGACAGTGCTCAGATCACGACCCCGCCTCAACTTTCTTCGAGAATGAAACATATTAAACAAGAAATGGCCAAAAACCACCTCCAGTTTGTACGCTTTGAAGCAACGGACTTGCACGGCGTCTCCAGATCAAAGAGCATCCCTGCACAGTTTTTTCAAGTGAGTTTTCCAGTGGTGAGGAGTGTGGTTTCATGACCAGTTGCAAGCAAACACTCTTTATGACTCGTCTGCATTTTCTTGTAATCTACACAGTAATTTGAGCTGAAAAGCAATAATTTGTTTTGCTATTTTCCTTGTCCCTCCCCACATTACTGCTCCCCAAGGAGATGAGCACACAGTAGCAATTCCGATATCCAATAGAAATAGGAAACTAATTAAGGCTGGTTATTTCAGCACTTCTGCCTTGAATTATTTTACTCTACAGAACTCTCTTTTCTTTTCATATTGCAATTATAAAGATTATATTTTATTTGACATGAGGAAATTGCAACCCAAGACCCAAGAGCAAACAGGAAAGGTAGATATGATTAAGTAGAAATGATTTGCTAGATAAGAATTGTATCCGTTCAGCAGTAATTCAGATATGAAAATCCCCAATTGTCCTTAGATGACTTAATGAATATTATGTCTTGAAAATAGTGATATCAAGAAAAATTGCCTTTGTGGATACCTTTAAGGATTTTTCTAGCATTGTTTTGTTTAGCTTATAGCATGTGTTTATTCTGGTGACTAATTTGTTGGGATTATTAAACATCAAGTTTATCAGGAAGGGATATCAGCCGGTACCAATAGTTAAGAAAATATAAAATCAAAGCATCCTGGAATTATATTTATTTGTTTATTTATTTATTTATTATGTATACAATATTCTGTCTGTGTGTATGTCTGCAGGCCAGAAGAGGGCACCAGACCCCATTACAGATGGTTGTGAGCCACCATGTGGTTGCTGGGAATTGAACTCAGGACCTTTGGAAGAGCAGGCAATGCTCTTAACCTCTGAGCCATCTCTCCAGCCCAATATGTCATATCTTTTTGCTTTAGTACCAAATTGTATACTTTCTTGGTGTTGGTTATTTTCAAAGTTGTTTTTGAAAATTTGAACAGTTTAAATTTCTTTCTTCAAAAGTTCTTTGGGAGTCAGCAAGACAGGTCAAAGGTAAAGGTGCTTGCCACTAACAACTCTAGTTCTATCTCTCAAAACTACATGGTGGAAGTGGAGAACTGATTCTCACAGGTTGTCTTCTGAGCAACCCTTCACACATATGCTTGCACAATACACACATGATCAATCAACTGATCAATCAATCAATCAATCAATCAATAAATGATCTTAAAAGTATTTGGTCTTGTTTGTAAATAGCCTATAGTGTTTCTTCTACATTCAATTAAGAGCTCTACACGTTAGTTAATTCTTATAAGAAAGTGTGAAATTGCTATGGGCAGGATCAGAAGATAATTCAATCATTCACGTGAATTTCCTTTAACCAGGGATAATACACAATTGGCATTTTAGACACTGGCCTGAACATAAACCTGTTTGCTATTCTGGTTTCACCAAATTCTAATCATCTATTTCACTAGTGATTTTAGGAAACTCAACACTTAGAACACTACTCTAGTGCTTCTGTGAAACACCCTTCCCCCAAATAGAGCTGATCCTTCCGTTTACATTTGCTGAAGATTGAGTTCATTGACATAGAAGAAAATGTCTGCATTTGAAACTGCTGTTGAAAGCGTTAATTTTCTTGTTCAATATTCCACATATCGAAAGACTTTTTCTTCCTGCCTTGTCTTGGAAAAAACTGTTTTACCCTGAGAATTTGATGCAAGTCAACACACCTCCTTTTCATTGGTTTGCTTATTCTTAGTCTCCATTTTCACAAATTCTGTTTATTATAGCCTTAGTTCATTGTTCTTTTATTCTAATTTTATAATCATAGAGCATGTATTGTGAAATAACACTCTTTAAACTGATGTTGGAACTTTTAAACCATGAGTACTTTTATCACAAATATTAATGATCTAAGTCTAGATAATTTATTTTGGATATGTTGTTGTGCACATATAAGTTCATTTCTACAAGTTAATCTGAACTATACATATATAATTTCATATATATGTAAACACACACATATATAAATTTATACATATATAAATAAAATTATGTATGAGAAATTTCTTTGGAAAAAATATGAAATCAATAGCTTATATGTGGCATTATAAAAATAGTAACAAATTTTTTATCAAATTTTTTATATAATCTGTTCTGATCATCCTTCACTCCTCCCCCAACACCTTCCAGATCCCCCTCCCCTCTCCATGCCTTTTCTATCCCTCTTTAAAGAACAAAATAAATAAGCAAAGAAATCTAAACCAAGAAAACAAGAAACCCTCTCTTTCTCATACACACACCAAAAATGAAAACCAAGACACACAAGCAAAAGACCAGTCAGACAGGGAAAAAAAACCCTCCCAAATAAAGAAATTGGAGACAAAAAAATGTACAAAAGTCTCCTTCTTGAGTTCCTTTTTGTTGGGCATATAGTGCTTAAGGTGGAGTCTACTCTGACGCATGGGTAATATACTTAGAGAGATGCAATTGAAAAAACTAATTTTTTCTTTGCAAGTGGGTGTCAATTTTAGATAACGTCTTGGTTAGGGATGGGAGCCCATGTTCACATCCCCTTCGCAGCACTGGGATTTTAAGTATACATTTAAATCATTTTTATTTGTGTAAATAAAGTGCTAAATTGAAACTATTAAGCTAGACTGTGAATGACTAGCGGCGACAACATAATCTGTCTTTATTTGCGGGATAATATAGAGAAATTTTTTCTCAAACTAAATCAGCCAGGCAACCTCAGTGCCTGAGGTTGCTGAGACTTGAGCCTGGGACCCATCACTTAGCAGTTCAGTGATGCCATTTTTTTTTCTGTATCTACTGCCTCCAGCACAGCTTTAATCCTCCTGTTATCCTTTATCTGAACTAAGTGTTTCTTCCTATTTTAAATGCAAGCTTTGATTTTATAAAAGCAAAAATCCAGATCATCTTCTGAGAACTGAGGAAAAGGCTGGCATACCACTGGAAGAGGTCAAAGAGGCAACCTATGATTCGAGGGCATCTTCACTGGTTAGAAAGGTCCCCTTGTGCCTGACACAGAACAAAATGTCCTACAGACCTTAGCACCTTCAACCTTTCACCAAACTTACAGAGTCTTGATCTATCAAAGGGCTGATTTGGTTTAAATTATATGTGAATAATGTGGGTTCTATCCTAGATTTAATATAAATATGAAATATTGCTATAGATCTCATAACCAATTTGTCAGTTGTTTCAAAAGGTAGCCTTCATTGTGCTCCAAATAAGAGCTGTCATAGGCTTTTAACTTAATCTGCAAGAATTTCTTTCAAGTTCAGAGAGATCCATCTTGAAGTATGTAGCCATTTCAGTGCTACAGTACTATACATATAATTTAAGATAATTTACTGTATTGGACAAAGCTATTCATACAGAAGTTTAAATATATCCTACAGCTAATGGAGAATGGTTTAAATCCTGATACATGTCCAAAAATGCATAAAGCAAAGAGAATGTATGTATATTAAAAAGAGTGTTCTGAACCTCACGATTAAATAGCCTAAAGAACAAAGCGTGACTTTTTACTATTCTTCTCGTTTGCAAAGGACTGCTGGAGTCCAGTGGTGACCAGCTGCTTCCCACGGTTCACAGCAAAGGGAACACAATACAGATTTGGATTGTGTGATCTCTCAGAGGTTTCAGGAATAAAATACATTACCCTTCATTTTAGATACACACAACTACCATATAGATTTTGAACTAATAATAATCAAATAGGAAAATAACATTTTTTTCAGTGAAATTTAGTATTAAAATATTCCATATAGAAATCTCACAAGGTGGAAGTTGTAAGCCTGTATGCACAGGCATTTGGATATGCATAAAATTTACGTGTAGAACTACAAAAAAGTGTATGAGTCCCTTCTTTATTGTTGGTAAAAGCAAATTTGGGAACTGGATATGGTGGTGCACACCTGTAATCTCAGCACTTGGGAGGCAGAGGCAATGGGACTATGTATTTCTAGACTAGCACAGCTGTCTTGTGACCTGTTAGTCTGACCCAAGCCTCTTCTGCAACAAAGATGTCGGATTCCTTCTGCAGAATTCTGAGCGTCAGCTGGAGGTTACAACAGAGTAAAACACAATGGAGGCTTTACTTATAGACTGATATAATTTTCTGATATTTACCTAGAAGCGAGGGAGCTGGATCACATAGTGGATCTACTTGTCACTGCATTTTTTACAATGATTAGATATAGAAACAACCTAGATTAATTAGTACTGATGGATGAAAGGTGGAGAAATAAATATAAACTGTGCATTTCTTGGACATAAAAAGAATTAGCCCTATAGTCTGCTGCAGAATGCCTGAAACTGGAGCATACATATTAAATTAAGTAAGTCAGACATAGAAACAAATACCGCGTGTTCCCTTTCACATGTGAATGCTAGAATGTTGATCTAAATTGGACGGTGATTCCAAGAGGCTGGGTAAGTGGAAGGAAGAGGAGATGGAGGAAGACTGGCTAATGAGTATGCAAACACAGGAGTTGCAACTTTTAATTTTCTGACACAGTGTATGTAGTGAGCATAGTTTATAATGACTGTTATATATCTTATCATCAGCAATCTGAGGCAATGGAAAGCATGTGATCAGTAAACATTGTTTACATATATGAGATGATCACAATATATGCCTTAAATATAAAGGAAAATTAAAATATGTAAATAATAAAGTCCTGTAAAACAAGTCAAAGAAATGCCTTACCTGAGTCTTAGAAACTGTACTATAAAATAAAATGCATTGTAAAAATATTTTTGATTGTAATAATTTTCAATATTTCCATCATGTTATAAACCCTTGTCTTTTGCTATATTGTCCCATTCCTCATCGTTAAAGCATTTATTTACAGCTATGTGAAGCATTTATTATTGTTATTTCTCACATTTAAGAGCATATCAAAGCTTGTATTAAAATATTAAAAATTGTAAAAATGTCTTTATGGAATAATAGTTCTTTCAATGTTGAATTTTTGGATGTTTATTTTGAATCTTCCAAAAAGTTTATCTGATAGTTAATACTAACTAACAGTTATTAAGCTTACGTTTCTTATTACCAAGATTTTCTCCCCTGTTTTGTCTTCATCTTTCAGAACCTAGTTCATTTATCTTTTTCTTCTTCAGGAAAAAGTGATCCACGGTGTTTTCATGCCCCGTGGTTATCTGGAACTTATGCCGAGCCCTAAGGACAATGAGGTGAATCACATAAGAGCCACGTGCTTCAATAGTGACATCGTCCTCCTGCCAGAGCTGTCGACCTTCAGAGTCTTGCCATGGGCAGAGAGGACCGCTCGGGTGATCTGTGACACCTTCACAGTGATGGGCGAGCCTCTGCTGACTTCCCCCAGGTACATCGCCAAGAGGCAGTTGCGCCAGCTGCAGGATGCCGGCTTCTCCCTGCTGTCTGCCTTCATCTATGATTTCTGTATTTTTGGTGTGCCCGAAGTGATTAATTCTAAGGCCATATCCTTTCCTGCTTCGACATTACTGAGTAACCATGATCAGCCCTTCATGCAGGAGCTGGTTGACGGCCTTTATCACACCGGGGCCAATGTGGAGAGCTTCTCATCTTCTACCAGACCTGGGCAGATGGAGATCTGTTTTCTCCCTGAATTTGGCATTAGCTCAGCCGATAATGCATTTACCCTCTGAACGGGTGTCAAGGAAGTGGCCAGGAGATATAACTATGTAACAAGCCTTGTGATGGAGACCGGATTCTGCAATTCAGGAATTTTATCTCATAGTGTCTGGGATGTCGGCGGAAAGACAAACATGTTCTGCAGTGCTTCCGGGGTGGAGCGGCTCACACTCACCGGGAAGAAGTGGTTGGCGGGTCTCCTGAAGCATTCCGCTGCTCTCAGCTGCCTGATGGCCCCTGCCGTCAGCTGCCGCAAGCGCTACTGCAATGACAGCGGAGACCTGAAGGACAGTGTGCCCACCACGTGGGGATACAACGACAACAGCTGTGCCTTGAACATTAAGTGTCACGGCGAAAAAGGCACCCAGATAGAAAATAAACTAGGTTCAGCCACCGCCAACCCTTACCTGGTGTTGGCCGCCACTGTGGCTGCAGGCATGGATGGACTTCAGAGCAGTGATTGTGTTAGTTCCGATGAGAGCCAGGATCTCTATCAACCGGAACCTTCTGAGATCCCTTTGAAGATGGAAGATGCCCTCACGGCCCTGGAGCAAGACCAGTGTCTCATGCAGGCCCTGGGAGAGACTTTCATTCGCTATTTTGTTGCCATGAAGAAGTACGAATTGGAAAATGAAGAAGCAGATGCAGAGGGAAATAAATTCCTGGAGTATTTTATATAGGATGGGACTTTTGGCTTTAGAGATGACATTGTGACAAGTAGCTAACCTATTAGGAAGAAAAGATTGAGCCTTTGTAATTAACCATACTAGATAGGCATTTGTCTCCCCATCCCCCCCCAATCATTGGGAGATGAAATGGGACTGTTGAGATTCTGATCTCAGACATAAACAATAAATTTGAGGTGAAGCAGCATTCTCAAACTTACTCTGCCTGACAGTCTATCATTTCCTCTGTGTTGTTAGCCTGGATGGAGTGTGGGGGACTGCCACATAATCATATAGTAAAGAAAGAGGTAAACATTAGGAAGACTGGGGAGAGGAAGAAACAATATAATGTACAGACATAGGCTTTTCCTATCTGGGAGACAGATATGTGAGCAAAATCTTATTAATGAAAACACCTTGAGGTCGGCTTTGCATCACTATGAAGGTTTTAAAGATGTCAAGTTGCACAAAGTAGTACATGACAAGCCCAGAAGTTCTTCCTTTGCTTTTCACACTTCTCCATCCCCTCTTTAAAGGCTCAGGGGTCCCAAGGCTGTAATGTTCCCTAGTATCAAACCACAGGGTAAAGAATCAGGTAACCCTGAGGTCAGACTTGAAGGTGGTAGAGGCCTTTTTTTTTTTTTT
>NW_026067903.1:10260635-10303900 GCF_014885135.2 Alexandromys fortis | reverse complement strand
TTTAGTTGTTCTTTTTTTTTTTTTTTTTTTTTTTTTTTTACTGCTGAGTAGTACTCTAATATGTATGTATTCCATACTTTCTTCATCCATTCTTCATTTGAAGGGCCTTTCTTTAAACACTGCGTGATGAAGGAAGGACGGAAGGGGCCTGGGTTGCTCTGCCAGCTTCGCTCCACTCTCCCAAAGCAGACATCCCTTTGAAACATCTCTGCTCCGCAGAGAGGGAGAATGACTGCCTGCGTAGCTCGGGCTCTGACTGCAGCTGCAACGCATACTTAAATTACTAATTACATCGCCACAGAGGCTGGTGTTTCTCCAGGGAGCAGAAAAATGTTCCAGGTCTTTCTTTGATTGTGATAATATTGCAACTTATCACCGAAATTTAGCATCTCTTGGGAGCAGGTTCAATATCTACTTACTTGCAAATGAAAGCACTTCCACCGCTTAGGATCAAATTGGAGATTTTATGTTCAATTAAAACCGACTGTGGTCTCACTTCAGACAGCAGACACTTAAGGAGAACACTAGAATTTAGCTCCAATCCTCTTGTTTAAAGTTCTTAGCATCTAGTAAACGGCGAAAGTCAGCATGCCCTTCACTGTTAGCTTATTTTCCTCTCCCAGTAGAAGAGGTATTTGGAAATAATAAAAATCCACAGATGGAATAAGGGTTGGAGGTAACTAACACATGGTGAGAAGGAAGTGAAGTTCAGAACACTTAGCTCCTTTTCCGGTAATTAAAGCTCAAGGTGTCAGGTGGGAAGGTACAGTGGAAATCAACGAGGTTATTTGTGCCTCCTCTCTGCTGCATGCGTTGCCGTTATTAAATTCAGCCAGAGACTAAGCCAAAGCAGTCCATGGAAGCTGGAGCTAAGTTCTGTGGAGGACAACAGCAGGTGCCTTGCCTTCCCTTTCTGTTTGTACCCTTTCTCCTGACCGGCCCCTAGACGATGAGGCTAGCCAATTTCTTCTAGAATGTAGAGTGTTGAAAATTTACAAGGTACCATGTTCCTTGTTGGTGTGTGTGTGTGTGTGTGTGTGTGTGTGTGTGTTTGGGTGGGTGTTAAGGACTGGGGGAAAAAGGATAAAGATAAAAGGTCTAATGAAAGATCGTTTCTGAAAACTTCTCATTTCTGAGGTTGGGGGTGGGGATCTGAGTTAACTAGTGGGATCCACTCAAGCAAAAAATTGTTTTCTCACTCTAATAGAGCTGTAGAGAATGTTTTTATAAGTTCACAGGCCTTAATGAAAGTTTGTCTAGTGTTTTCCTTGGTTTTACTACTGTGTCTGTAAGATGCTATAAAAACTCTGCTAATCACAGTGTTTTCAGTCTTTATTTCATTGTCTTTATAACAATATCAGCATAATTTAAAAAGTACAGTATGTAAGGTCTCATTGTGAAGGCTCTACGTAATTGGGAAAGTTATCAGTCGAAGTGGATGGTAGTCAGTCAGCAGAAAACATTCAACAACATATTTCAAGTCAGTTTTAGAGCACGTGTCGGCATGGCAGCCTCTCTAGAGACTCACATTGGCTGTGTGCAGTTGTATTCTCTGGTTCATTAAAAAAGGTCAAAAGTGAGCGTCGGCCAACATGGCTTAGGACGAAGAAAAACTGGGGCAGGTAGACGGAAATTTTTAGCTAACTCTTTTTCTAGTTCTTTGATCTGTGCCTACGTTTCCTCGTGTGGAACCAGGGATGCCCTGCTGCAGCCTCTGTGTTCTTGGTCTTCAGGGAGAGACCAGAAATCCATGCAGTAGCACGTGCCGACCGTCCTTTTGTGTGATAAGCTGGCTACAGTCCTAAGGGAGATTAGCACAAAGATACTGGGTGGGTTGTGAGAGAGTTTGGGATCTACATGTCCTAAAGAGAACATTTTTTTTAAAATGTAAGGCCTTATGCTAAAAAAATCCCCGAACACAACCTATTTATATGGCTGCTTTATGGCTCGAAAAGGATGCCTTTTGAATCTCTTTACAGAAATTACTTTCTTATTTTCATTTACCATAATTGTTCTAATCAAAGCTTAGGGGAAAATGTGATTACTGAATTTAAAGTTGGTTATTAAATGAGTACACATAAGAATCTAAATTAAAAACTATGCTTCAAGAGTAAAAACCTAAAACATTAGTAGCATAGTAAAAGTTACATTTTCTAAGATATCTTATAATCTAAAATTTCATTTTATATTGTCTGAATATAAAGTAAAAAATGAAGCTTGAAATGGTGATTTTGAATGTAATGAAAGATCTAAACTTCAGTCTGAATAAAACTTGAAGTCCGCATAGTAAATACTGAATGTGTTGGCAACCCATAACAGTTATATCCCATGATTTCCCTTCAGACATTTGGTAGCCAGAGCAGTATTAGCATTGTTTATAATGCAGGGTTATTGGTCAGAATCATTAGCAGAGGGTTTCCTGTTCCGGGTGTTAGAACATCTGTCTCTAAACATCTCTGATGTTAACAATGATTCCTTCTTCTGTTGCTTGAAGCAGACTTTACATAGAATTTCCTGATCAGATGAAGAACACACATCTCTCCATATTTGTCTTTCTAGACCTTATTTCCTGAGTGAGTTCTAGGCTTGGAGACGTCAGTCAATGAGAGCATAAAGAAACCATATTGCATGACTGTCCTGGAACCACACAATGTACACATGTTCATATGTCCAGAGACAACGAAGAAACAGCCACAGACACAACTATGAGAAGCTTCTGTTTAAGATTTTATTGTCCCTGAGACAGATTTTTTTCCCTAGAACCATTCTGTTTCTAGAAACTGTAGAGGAAACTAAATTTGATTAGCTTGATGGAGATTATATTAAATGGTTGGAGGGGAACAGTCATAATTGTAGGCATAAGGAACCTTTCAATGTTTTCCTTACTTTGTGAAATGCCTCCCTGTTGATTCTGTCTCTCAGAACAGACATCAGAACCCCACCTTTTTAGTTTCTTTTGCAGCCATGGTATGAAACTGCCACGTCAGGGGCAGACATAGAGCCTATGTGAACCCCACAGTTAGTAGGCTTGGGTGATGGAGGAGTGACAGGCATCAGAGTGTTAACGAGTTGTGGTGCTGACACCAGGTGGTGCAACTGGCCAGTGATGGTTTCTGTGGATCTCTCTGCAACATCAAACATAACTTCCAAATCTGCATTTCTGTGCCTTTCATGTTCTATGAATTATTGATGTTTTTGTTTTTTGTTTTTTTGAGACAGGGTTTCATTTTGTAATAGTCCTGACTATCCTGGAACTAGCTCTGGTAGATCCGGCTGGCCTCCAACTCACGGAGCTCCACCTGCCTCTGCCTTCCGAGTGCTGGGATTAAGAGCTCCACCTGTCTCTGCCTTCCGAGTGCTGGGATTAAAGGTGTGTGCCACCACCATTCGACTGAATTATTGAATGTTTCAAAGAATATGTTCCTTCCTATTTAAAGTATCTTAGATATATATGCTGAAGCATAGTTTCTAAAGGGAGTTGCAAGAAGCAAAAGATGCTCATTAATCAGAAGACAAGAAATAATTTAATGCTCACTCCAGATTCAGAATAAATGAAGGTCTATTAGTTCTGAGGATATGATATTAGTCATCTAAGTGCTTTCTCCTTCATTGGCCCTACAGTTTTATGAGAAATGTATGTGTATATGTTTGAAGTCAAAATGTAAGGCTCAGGGGAGGTTGGAAGCATCGGAACTAAACTTTCATGTTCATTCTGTCTCTTTCTTGATCTTCGTGGTATTCCAAAATGCCATTGACATATATTCCAATCTTGATTTTCGTGGTATTCCAAAATGCCATATAGTGCAAGCAGTACTAAAAATTATCCTGAGGGTTTTATGTCAATTTTGAGGTTCTAAACACCACAAGCAGATAATTAAATAACTGAACCTCTCCTTATTAATACGCTCTCCAGTTAAACACGGGTTCCCTGGCTTTCACCAATATGCTAGGCTCTAAAACAAATGGAACTGCCCAGTAAGTTCTTCTCTGCCCAGTAACCCCCTAGGACAGAAAGCCCATCACAGAGGAACAACATGCTATGGAAACATTTCAGACATCTCTCAAAGAATAGAAATTCATGTCTCAAATAATTTTATAAATGTTTGAACAGAAAATTACCTTGCTGAAATTTCTGACAGTTTTTTAGGATTTGATTTGATTCAATTTCAATTGTGTCTTCATCATTAGAAATAATCTTAGGCAAATGCCCAGCACTCATTGAGAGCATAAATGATCCGAATCTTCTGTCTGACTGTTTAAGGAGTGATAGATGAGGTCATTTGCTAAGGGGCCAACCAAATGGCCCAGTGAAGGCATTTGCTGCCAAGGTTGAGAGCATCAGCTTGACCTTACAACCTGCATGGAGGAATGAGAAAATGGACTGTCACAAGCTGCTAGGCTAGTCTCTGGTTTCCATGTAAGCCAGGACATGTGTGCCAGTGTCCTCATCCAAAATAAACAAGCAAGCAAGCAAATAAAAAAGTGAAAAATTAAAAAAATTAAAAAAGAATATTCACGGAATTTCAATAATAGCCTAATTGAAGAGGGAAAGTGTATTAAAATCAGGAGTTGGGGAAGAGGGGCTACTACCCGACAAAAAGGCTAGGAGAGGGCACAAAATTTCAATCATAGCCTAAAGGAAGGGGGAACACGTGAATTAAAGTGTGTGTGTGTGTTGCAGGTGGCTGCCACTCACTCAAAATGAGGTTAGGAGAGGTGCTTTCTTTCTTAGATTTTTCAGTTGACCATGTTGATTTTATCTAGAGAAGACATTAATAAATAACCCAAAACATTCAGCTCTATGCAAGTGCTAAGTTATAATTCAGTTAAAAAGCAATTGTTATCAATTTACCAGGCTTGGGCGAAAACCTGTTGAACAAATGGTTGCACGCTAATTTTCAAACTTACGCTAGAGGGCAGTAAGGTACTGTTAAACAACTAGTGAGGGCAGTGGCTTAGCAATCCTCACAAAGCTTAATATAAAATGTGAAAGCAAGCAAATCTTTAATGAATGAAAACGGAAAAATGTATTCGGTGGTCTAACACCATAAAGAAATTTCCAGTCACGTGACTCGCATCTGAATACATTGTGCTTAATAGATATTAAATACCTACAACAAGAGAAAGAAACAGTAGCAATTGAAGGCTATGGTATCAGAGATGGTTCAGGGCATATTCCAGAGATATTAAAAATAAGAAACCACAGAAATGCTAGTTGAATTACGTGATGTTTTGATATTAACCCAGGTTTCTTAAGTTCTGGATGGATTTGCACTGGATCTGGAACACCTAGGTCTGGAAAGGACTATTTTTATTCTACCAATCTAAAAACATTTTATCATTTAATGTTTCCCATCTAAGATGTGGAAAAGATGATAGAAAAACATGGATATTACTTTTCCCTAGCTGGAGCTTCATTTAAAATAATTGTATTTTGAGCCGATGTGTTGAAACAGCTCAGAGTGTATATGTTAGAAGGTAGAGAAAACAGTGTAGAGGCATCTCCCATCAAATGACACCAAGGCCTTTCCTGGGTTATAGATTTCCCTGACTTTACCGTATCTCCTCCTGGATGGCAGGAATGAACCAAAGCCCATGACTTGCTGACTTGAAGATGGAAGAGCAGGGCTGTAGCAGCCAGGCAACTGCTTCCTCCTTTCCCATCCGTGGAGCTGCCATCTTCCTTCAGCCTCACCACGTTCCTCAGGTCTACTCAACATCAAGCCCCTCTTGGCTCCTCAGATGCCCATAGTGGCATTTCACTTGTATTTTGATAAATGAAGCTTGCCTGGGAATTAAGAAAGTAAAACAAGCCCACTGGCCAGCTTCACAGACCAGGCAGCAATGACATACACCTTTAATCCCAGTAGCCACACTAGTTCGCCATAGAAACCAGGTAGTAGTGGTGCATACTTTTAATGCCAGAACTAGAGAGAATTATAAGACTGGAGGAGACAGCTCGCAGTCTCAGTCTCGTTCTGAGATTCCTGGAGGCAGGATCACCATTTCAGACTGAGGTAGAGGTAAGAGCCAGTGACTGGCTGCTTTGCTTTTCTGACCTTTTGGTTGAACACCACTTTCTGTCTCTGAGCTTTTATTAATTGTGCATCAGATGTCTTGCTCTATGGTATGTCCATCTCTTGACATCCTTACCCACCTACAGTTTAGCATTTTGTCGTCTTTCTAATGTTTGGATCACACATGCCCCCACACCTGCACTCAAATCCATGTCTTTTACAGTTTCATGCAACCTTATCCATTTTCCTCTCTTTAAAATTTACTGTTGTGCTAATGCAATCTTGTTCTCTCTACTCTATTACTACCCACAGCTTCTCAACATGGACTCCAAATATTCTTGCTCTTTCCCCTACCAATGCAAACCAACTGCCCCTGAAGCTAATGGTGACCATGCTCCTGTTAGTCCCGGCCACAGCTCCTCCTCTCTGTTTCATAAGCAGAATTCACAGAAGAATTGCACATGATTGCTTTCTGCCTCTTTATTGACATGGTTTTCTCTTGATTTGCAAACTACTGGATGGTGTAGGTTTACCTTTCTCATCTTCCTGCGTTTCCTTTCTTAATTCTGAAACTTAATGTTGACTACTGTTTAGGATCCTTCCCTCTTTTAGTCCTCTTCTTCCTTAAAAAAGTCTTCTTGTAAGTATGAATAGCATTAATTTTCAGTGTTCAAGACTCTTGGTTAGACTAGAAACCAAATTAGACTTGAGTAAATTTGTGGATTTTTTTTTGAATGTTATTGAAAGATCCTAGACTTCAGATGCAGGAGACTAAGACATGGATCTCAGCGGGGACTGGAGCGTGGTGGGCAACCCTGCACACATTTTCTCCCTGTGCGTATTTCTATGCCGCTGGCATGCTGTCCCTTGTTTTGTATATGTTGGTTCTGTTTGTTGCTTTCTCCGCATGGTAGAAAATGGGTGCTAACATCCTCAGGCTCGGAGACTCAGAACTTGGCAATAGAAAGCATGGCGGACACAAAAATAGAAGATCTACATTTTCACTTGATCGATGAAGTCAGCATTAAAATGTAGCTCATTCTATTACATTAGTTAATTGCAAAGTTGCTGTAAAGTAACATAGGTGAAAAATTATTCTCTGTAATAAAAGGTAGAAATGAAAAAAAAGAAAACGTGTGTAAAAATCGCAACCCAAATATGTATCCTTTATGATTACATGCCATGTGTATGAAGTTGAACTCACATACTCTAAATTTCTCGGTTTAGCTTGGGAAATGTTCACACTCTTCTTCCACAAGGCTATCTTCACTGTAACGAATACTCTAGGCAGGAGGAATCCTTATGAGACGAAGAGCCAGGAGGTGCCAATGGTCAGTCCCATATCTTGAGTTTATGATGCCAGGCAAATGATTACTAGGTTTGTTTCTCAAAAACATACCTCCACTTGAATATTCCACAGACTTTGTGCGCTCAACACATCCAGTGTGTAATTCGTGGCCTCTTTCAAGCTAAAACATTTACACATTGCTCCTCTTCTATTCTTTCCTTTCATTGGCCTCTCTTTAGAATTCCTTGTGTCCAGTTTTTGGCCATCTGCTGCCATTAAGCCTGATAGTCTTAGCTGACCCTAGAGAGGTTGTGACCCACAGGTTGAGAACCACTGCTTTGGGCATTCCTTTAAAAGCATCACATTAGATATTAGTCCAATTTAATCTAACACTTCAAGTAAAAATTTTGCTCTGAATTAGACTAAAGGAAACTTAAAGGCAGGTGGAGGCTAAGGAGCTTTTGGCTGAAGTCTGCAGTGTATATGAACTGTATTCCTCATGCATAGTGCATTAAATCTTTAATACTATCAGTATCGGGTAACAATCAAAGCTTTAGCTGGTAAGTTTATCTGCCACAGTAGAGCCTTGTGGAGATGAGACTAAAAACACTGAGCATCAAGGACACTTCATTTTTCATGCTCACGCCCTGTGTCGGGTAAGTTTTGTGTTGCACAGAGTGACCTAAGAGTATATTTCTGATCTCTTTGATTAGGAGAAGGCTGTTTTTGCATGTTCTGTATTTCCAGAGCTGTTTCTCAGCCTCGTGTGTTTGAAAGAAAGAAACGAATACCGAGGAAGCAAGGCAGGGCAAGAGATGACAGGGACTGCAAAAATGCCACTGCTCAACGGAACAAGTGTCTCCTTTCAGGAGCCACAGCATCACCTCTGCACTCTTTAGAAAGGCAGAACCTCAGGCCCAGATGTGTGCAATTTCACAAGTATACCAGGCAGTATTTTTGCCTGTCTAAGACCGAGAAGCACTAATAAGTCCTGTCCAGCAGTTCACAGGTGCTTCCACAAGGCTTAAATTCTAGGGAAAGACAATCTCAAAGGTTCTGCTTGCTCTAGAGCCTTTTCTATGTTTCCATGTTTTATGCTCCGGGGCTTTTGTTTGTCATTCTGAACTGCAGGAGAAGTCAAACAGCTGTTCTAACAGCCAGGATCCTAATGTAGGAGGGTGGCTTTTTACAGGCTTTGAAAGAGAGTGTTATCTGCAGTGCCATTAGGTCCACCGTGTTGACTATTAATCAGCTTTGCAGTTGGAGCATTAAAAGCTTCTTGACATGGGAGTGTTCTCACTTTGTCACAAACTTCCGTCTGGAAAGACACTATGAAAAAGGGCCTCTGACGGAATAGCTTCTGACTTACTTAGTTTGAAATGTTTTTAAGAATAGGATGGGGGGGGGGGTGGCTAAAAGACAGCTCAGAGGGTAAAGACGCAGTGTTGGTCCTGAGACCACATGATCAAAAGAGAGAGTAGATTTCTGTCCTCTAGCCTCTGTTCTGTTCTCTCTCTCTCTCTCTCCCTCTCTCTCTCTCTCTCTCTCTCTCTCTCATCTCTCTCTCTCCTTTTTCTTTCAAGAGAGGAAAGAGTACACATGGTCTATAGTAGATTTAGATCACTGCATAAAACTGATACATAAGGCACAGTTTTTTTTTTTTGCAAAATAAAAGAGTTTGGTCATTAAGTCTACTGGGGAAGCACAGTTGAGTGTGGGGGTTCTAGAGTATGGACTCTGAAATTAGCTGGCTGGTTTTAGTCCCAGGACGATAGTTTACTATGTCAGAGATGCTGGGAAGGCTTTTAAATGATGTTAAGTCTCTGCATTAGTGCACTTATGATGATAATAAGGCCATAGCAGGTAAGATTAGACATGATGTGAAAAGCCACTTGAATAGTGCCTGGCATTTATAAAGTATGTATTACCTGTTTGCAAATGAACCACAGAATTACTTATTTCTGTGACAAAGTGGGCAGTGTGCAATTTTTCTTTGTCTATATAGTTTAGGATTTTCCCAGTTGCAGATTATGGTTTAAAAAAGAACTTCCCTTGTGAATGGTCATAGTGGGGAAAATGCACAGAAAGCAAGAGCAAGGACAGGTTGTAGTCTTTCAATCCTATGTCATGTAGACTTCTGCTTTTCTGTCCTCCTTACAGTTACTGTTAACTTTAGACAGGATAAGGAAACAGTTGTTCTTTTAGTATATGCTATTTAAACTTTTACATCTATTTGTTCATTGCATATATTATTCATTTGTGTGTGCTTGTGTGCACATATATGAGTATATATATCATGGCACATGTGTGGAGGGCAGAGGAAACCTTATAGTTCTTTCTGTCTACTAAGTAGATTCTGGGAATCAAAACATCAGCTGTCCATCTTAACAGTAACCATCCATCCCAGCACATGCGATCTAAGAGTTAATTTATTACTCATCGTGTAATAAATTATCTCTCGTCTTTGGTCGAGAGAAAATGCAACATTAATGAGATTTAAGTATTTCCTCAAACATCATTATTTATAATTATGCTCTGCAAATATAAGAGAGGATGCCAGCATTCACAAGTAGAACCCTCTAGAATAATCTTGCATAGCATAGGGTTTCATCTGCCCATAGAGTTAAAATGAATCTCACTACCATACTAAATCACAATGCATTCCCTAAACAATAGGAAAGGCTGAAATCTTGGAAGAGAAATATGCAAGGTTAAAAAAAAGACATAGTTGAATAATTTATACAGAGAACAAAATTGTGGCATATAGAAAAATTATGTTTGACAGACATTTTCTAAAAAACTTATTTTATTAGATTTCTGGTAAAGTCACCTTCTTCTAATCGTAATAGACTATGATAACCTTTTAAATAAAAACATTTCCTAAAGAAGTGTATCTATAATTAAATTTGGGATGAAAACATGAGGTTAATAATGTTATTTAGAACCAGAAACCTCAGACATTTCATAATGTTAAGGCTTTGTCCACACAATTTCAGATTTGAAAATCCTGCCAACGTTGATGTGTATTTCCTACCGAATATGAAACACCTCTAGAATAGTAATTTAATTTTACTACCACATGTAGGCTTTTAGATCAAATAGTGATGCATAGACTTTTTGAAATAGAAAACAAGATGTGGGAAAATCAAACTCTTCACAAGCATTCTCAAGGTACTTATAAAATTCATCTTACTTTAAGATGAATAAACACTACAGATGGTCATGGCATTATTTCCCCTCCAATTTAGCATGCTTACCTTCATAACATTAGTCTTTTAGTAGTTTTTTGATGAGGGGAAAATCTGTAACACACATCAGAAGCTGGTACATGATCGTCTAAGGGTCCTTTCTCAGGATTTCTTAGTACCAGCTTGCCCTTATCCAGGGGCACATAAAGTTGCTCAGTTTCCTAATGCTATGGAAGGGTTTCTCCAGAAAACCACAATGAATTAATAAAACTTTAAGTTTGGGTCCACAATAATATCCCCTGGGATGCATATTAAGCCCGAGTTTCAGGTCAGGTGACTCGGTTTGTTTCACGCTGTTGCTTGCGAGTTAGAGTCTCACAGTCGGGCTACACAGGAGCCTCTATATATCATGCAGTAAATCAATAGCGTTTGCGGCACAATTACATGGTAAGCTCCTTTGAGTTTTACTCTAGATCAATGAAGACTCGCTATGGGATTCACCTTTTAGCTTCCGTGAATTGTATGGTAAATCAGCAGTCTTGACTCTCTTTTAAACTGGGCAGTTGTCATGAAGTTAGACAATATACCTGGAAGTATATCATTTCGGATAAGACTGAGTCCCACTACCAAAATTCATTTCACGAATAATTGAAACGGTCACCAGAAAGTCAAATATTAGCATCAATTAGAGGAAAGGAGTAAAAATTACTGGGCGCCGCACACCGCACCCCTGTGTCTGCGCTCGGTGAGCTATTACCCAGTAGGCAAGCTTCAGGCAACGGGCTGGAGGTTGAGAATACAGACGCAGAGACAGACTGACACACAGACCTTTAAATACTGGTACCAAAAGCCTCTAAGAATGCCCCCTTTATTGTGTTCAGGGTCAGATTATATAGAGATAGCGACACCCCAGCCAAACCCACCAGAAACCACTCTCCTGCCATCAGGAACTCCTGAAGGTCTCGTGCTCAGAGCAGCTGTAGGCACTCAGATCAGGGGAAAACAAGTTGTTTACAAGAAATTCAGGATCTGGGGTCTCACTGCTCCCAACACTGGGAAGGCAAGAAATCCTAGGAATCACGAACGCATGAAAAACCTGAGGGCTAAGAGAGGAGCTCCTATAGTTAGAAGGCGAGGTGGTGGGAAATGGGATAGGGAGAATAAGGGCATTGCAGGAGGGCAGACGTGGAGTGCTCGTTACTTAGCAAATGTTCCCATTTATCACTTAGAAAAATTATTTTTTCCAGAGATAGTTGCTTAGTTTCACAAACTATAATTAGAACAGTATTAGGAATGTGGCTTCAGGAAGAGACAATTTGGGAATATTTTACCAACCTTGAAACATTTTTCAACCCTTTGAAACATGTCGCCTTCCCATGCTATATTACTGCCATCCAGCACTATAAGGCATCCAGTAATGCTTGACACCCGGAAATACATGACACCCAGTGAAATATGGGATTCAGGGCAAGCTCGGGCGGATTGTCATCTGTTATAGCAACAGGAAATTATAAGGAAGAAATTTGATTTTAAAGCAATTTACTTATGAGGTAATGAAATGCTTAGGTCTTTCACTTCAGGCTGGAGTTGAAGGCTGTGCGTAGATATAGAACCAATTGCTTTGTGACCAAAAGACCAACTTACCACATTTTTTAAAGGATATATATATATATATCCACAGAAATAACCTGTCATACCCAGGGATGAGTTATTGGCAGACCTACAACTCTCTCAGAATCTGCTAATTCCTAGTTCATTGCTTAAAAAATTGAATATATATGTATACACACACCCATATTTATGTTACACAACAGAACAGCAGTTTCCCACTACCTGATATTTAAATAGAATTTTTGTCTTGTCATTGGCACTTGAAAAGTATTTTTACCCCCGATTCTGCTCTGTTATTTGCATTTTGCTGTTTTACAGTCCCATTGGTTTTCTGCCTAGAGGAATTTTGAATTAAATTGCCTTTTAGGTTCTAAATTTGTTTTAAAACTCACTTTGAATTGGCTCATAAAACTGCGAGCTTGTCCTGCTTCAGTTTGAGCCCGTCTTCAGACTTAAATTGACTTAGACATAAGCTGGAGATAATTTTCAATTTTTTTCTCTGCTCTCCGGTCACCAGACTGCTGCTTTCCTATTTTATGTTCTGGTGACAGAAACGTGGGCCAACAGCTCAACCCTTGAGAGGATTTGAGAGCACCTTGGCCCAGATTCAAACACATTCCGAGGGAAAAAAAAAATTAAGACTGAGGGTAGGTTTTAGATAGAAAGTGTATTCAAACCTGTTCCAGGAAAGAAAAAAAAAGATGCCAGCCCGTGCTGACAGACAACACGGGACCCTTCATTCTGTTACCACCTTATTCGCTCAGATTGCCTGACCCGGATGTTTTCCGCTGTCAGTGCTAGCGGCTGGCTTCCCCTCTTCTCTTAGGATCCTGAATCATCCTCAGTCTACCGACAATGCCCTTTGGGAAGCGGAGTAACAGCGCAGTTCGATGTAAACAGGCCATATCCAGCTCGTGTACTTTTACTTCTAATCTTCAATAACACGGGAGATTTTTCTTCTGTGGTACGTCTAGTCTCTCTCTCTCTCTCTCACAAACAAAACCAGGCAAAGCTATTTGGAGCCTAGGGGTCCTAATAATTCTTCCTTGCTTTCTTTTCATCCATTTTGTTCCGAAAGACATACAGGAATTAAAAAAAAAAAAGTATTGGAAGTGGAGTCTTGCTGCCTTGCCCGTGCCGTCTTTAAAACCGGTAACAGAGCAGCTGCTTCTACAGCCGAGATTACAGACGAGGTAACTGCTTTAGGAAGGAGTAAGTCATTAAGCAAGACTTTTAATGAAGATTACATAAACTCCAAATCTCTGTCTCAGAGTTTTTATGTAGACGCGTTTAAGTAAGTGAGAAATAGAAACTCTCAGAGCTCAGCAGTAAAGTGTGCACGGCTGTTGGACCCACATTCTGACTCTAGGGTTAGGGGCATCTGACACCACTGGTCTCCAAGGGCTCTCCAGCTTTTAAAAGTCACAGAGATTTTGCACATTCAAACCCTTTAAAAGTCCAGTCTGTTCATGGGGACCTTGGGAGAGGGCTGAAGAGGAGAGGCAGGGAGGAGAGCAGAGAAAAATGTAGAGCTAAATAATAATAATAATAATAATAATAATAATAATAATAATAATAATAATAATAAAGAGTTCAGTCTGTTTAAAACATCCAAAGTCTCTAAATGTTCAAAATCTCTCCGAAACGCCAAAGACCTGTGGGCTCCTGTGAAATAAAATATAAATTACATACTTATTTCAAAAAGGAAGCATGGGGTCCAGTTACAATCAGAACAAAACAAAGCCAAAGTCCACAGACTAAGACTTCCGGTACTCACAATCTCCAGGGTCTTGGAGCGGCTCCACCTCCGCATCTGCCATTGACAACACACACTGCTTATCAGGCTGGCTCCACTCCACAGCTGCTGCAGTACTTAGTGTTCATGGTTTAGCACTGGCAATAACTGCCAGTGTTCTTACCTGCTGAGCCATCTCTCTGGTCTACCTCCAAATAAAAGTATATTTTTTCTATTTTGATTTTTTTTGAGACAGGCTCTCACTATGTAGCTCTGGCTGTCCTGGAACTCTCTAAGTAGACCAGTCTGTCCTTGAACTCATAAAGAGCTGCCTGCCTCTGTCTCCCGAGTGCTGCGACTAAAGGTGTACACGGCTGCTCTTGGCAAAATAAAATATTTTGAAAAAGGAATAGCAAGTCACTCAAATTTCTTTAAGTGAGTTCATGTTTAAAGTCACTTTAACTATCAACTAGGGTAAATGAAAGCTATTAAGGCAAATTCTTTTTCTTCCATACTTCAGTTTTGTATGCTTAAATACTTTAATTAAGTAGTAGTAGACAGGTCACGTAGACGTTCAAGCTGGATGTGGTAATCATATAGTTACACTCATGTGATGCCGCTGCAATCATCATCCAGGGACAGAAGGAGGGACAGAGAGGTGAGCCAGGAGATAAAAATGAAGCCGTCAGATGGCCTATTCCCATCACCAAGGCAGTGGTTCTCGACCCCGGCTGCACATGTGGTTACCCAGGGAGTTTTTAAAATGTCCTGGGGCTCAGCTGCCACTCCAGACATCCTGAAGTGATTGATCTGGGCCAGTGTCTGAGCAGGATCAGGGTTTTGAAAGTATTGAAAGGTGATCGGAAGGGCAGCTGAGTGCCGCTTGTCCTTGGCCTGTGAGGACTATTGGCCATCAGTTCTGCTTACCCAGTGGTTTCTAAGTGTGCTGTGATGAATAATGACCACAGGCTATCAGACCTCTGCTCAGCTTGACTAAACAGAATCACTGCGAGCTACCCCTTCAACATTTGCAGTTAGGAAAACACCTATCTACTGATATTTCTGCAGCCCCCTGTGGGGAAACAGAATTATGCTATCTGTTTTGACAACTGTGACATTAATTTCCATTGACCTGTGTTCATAGAGCTCCATGGGAACTTCAACGAACAATATTGTCCATGACTGAGGAGAGGAAGAGTGTGCAGGGAAGAGAAACTGTCATAGAAAAGTCCCTACCAGGCCGCTTTGCAGACGCCGCTGTCCCCTCTCACCGCTTGCTGCAGCCATGGTCAACCCCACCGTGTTCTTCGACATCGCGGCCGATGGCGAGCCCTTGGGCCGCGTCTCCTTCGAGCTGTTTGCAGACAAAGTTCCAAAGACAGCAGAAAACTTTTGTGCTCTGAGCACTGGAGAGAAAGGATTTGGATATAAGGGTTCTTCCTTTCACAGGATTATTCCAGGATTCATGTGCCAGGGTGGTGACTTCACACGCCATAATGGCACTGGTGGCAGATCCATCTACGGAGAAAAATTTGAGGATGAGAACTTCATCCTGAAGCATACAGGTCCTGGCATCTTGTCCATGGCAAATGCTGGACCAAACACAAACGGTTCCCAGTTTTTTATCTGCACCACCAAGACTGAGTGGCTGGATGGCAAACATGTGGTCTTTGGGAAGGTGAAAGAAGGCATGAACATTGTGGAAGCCATGGAGCGTTTTGGGTCCAGGAATGGCAAGACCAGCAAGAAGATCACCATTTCCGACTGTGGACAACTCTAATTCTTTTGACTTGCGGGCTTCTTACCCACTAGACCATTCCTTCTGTAGCTCAGGAGAGCACCCCAGCCCCATCTGTTCGCAGTACCCTGTAATCTCTGCTCTCACTGAAGTTCTTTGGGTTCCATATTTTCCTCATTCCCCTTCAAGTCTAGCTGGATTGCAGAGTTAAGTTTATGATTATGAATAAAAACTAAGTAAGAAAAAAAAAAGAAAAGTCCCTACCAGATGGGGAAAAAGGAGGGAATGTGCCGAAGGAGGAGAGTGAGTTTGTACAAAAGCAGTAAACCTATCTTTTGGTATGCACAACAGCCAACCAAACAACGTTCTTCATGCTTTGGTCTATAAAGAAGTCAACCAGGCAACCCCTTGTGCTTCAGAATTAGGAACCTTTGGTCCTGAGCCTGCCATGTATAGTCATGTAAGCTTGGGAGAGCTGTGTTCAGCTCTGATGCTGTGAATGCCGACCACTTAGGGCAGGTTGCTGTCTGTTTCATAATCTCAGAACCAAAATGTAAGCCAATCTTCTTTATGGTGAAATCTTGCAGTCGGGAATCACAGAATGGGCTCAGAGAGGTTGAGCAGGGCAAAGAGCAGAGACCTGTGTGATTACTCTCTGGGTAGATTGATCCTACCTCAGTTGTTAAGTGCTCTTATTAAAAAAACAGATTGGGAAATGATATGTTCCATGTGGATAGCTTCCATATCTTACTCATCTTTACTGTTTTTATAATTTGATACCTTTTGTGGCATAACCACTCAAAAATAATTATTGAATGAAAGAAAGAAAATGCAATTACACTGTGATATGCTAAAAAACATTTGTGTTTGAACACATTTCCTTGCTGCTTGATGTGAATAAGTAATTTAATTCCTAAAGTTCTGAGGTTAGCCAATCTATAAAAATCAGTTAAAAAAGGCACCTAATTTAAATTTTTATTGCAAGGATTAAAATATACTTAAAAGATCCTTTTCTCGATTTGGATTCACTTAACATGCGGTTAATAATGGCTGCTCTGCCCTCAGTTGAACTCTGAGATCTTTAGTATATCAATAAACAGACGAGTCAACGTCTCCTGCCTTCATACCCATACACAGAGTTTGGGAGTTTGGGAGAAACAACAACAAAAATAAACCAGTTGATCAACCATCAGTCCTTCAGTCGATAGTATATAAAAGTCTCCAAGTGTGAAAGAAGAGTATGGGCAGGGTCGGGGAGGAGAGATGAGGCCATTGTACAGTTTTGTACAGATTTTTTAAAATTTATTTCTTTATTAATTAATTAAAGATTTCTGTCTCTTCCCCACCGCCGCCTCCCCTCCCCCTCCCCCTCCCCCAATCAAGTCCCCCTCCCTCGTCAGCCCAAAGAGCAATCAGGGTTCCCTGAAGGGTTTGAAGAAGGTGCAGGAGTCAGCTGAGCTGTCGCCAGGAAGAAGCAGCTTCCAAACTAGATCAAAGTTGTTGGTTAGGATTCTGTCTTGGAGTATTGGAGACAGGGGTGCTCCAGGGAGATAGTTGAGGAAAAGGAGAGGAGGTTGGAAGGATGAAGGGGCTGTGGGCAATTGCAAGACACTCAGGATCTTGTGTAGATTTTTTTTTTCTACTGGGTACCATCGGGCCTTAGAAAAGATGACATGTTCTGAGTTCAGTTTCGTTGGCATTTAGTCTGGAATGCAGTAGGCATCAATACATGCCTGGTAAAGTTTATGAATTAAAGTAACATTTTTATAATTAGTCATCATTAATCATAGTACAATTTCCTCTTCTACCTACAGAATGCAAAGAAAAAAAAGTCAACAAAAGCAACCAGCAAATGAGGGAAATTTTATCAGCCTTTTGACCGCCATTGAGGGTGGCTGGGTACTTAATGTTCCAAAGAGTTAGGCTCAGGGAGTAAACAGATTTGAGACAGCACAAAGCTTCAAATACAATTTCCTATCTTCATAAAAAGTAATTCCTTTCTTTTTCTTTTCTTCTAGGAAGAGAGCTTTTTCTACCTCTGACTGTCTGTAGGTATGATGAAAGCCTTTTGGTTTGTAGTTTCTGGACTGCATCCATTCTGGTGACTTTAAAAAATTTAGGTTTTCTTTCTTTTTGAACCTCTCTTCTTCCTTTTTTTTGAGGGATTTTCGAGACAAGGTTTCTCTGTGTAACAGCCCTGGTTGTCCTGGAATTATCTTTGTAGACCAGGCTGGCCTCGAACTCACAGAGATCCCCGTGCCTCTGCCTCCCAAGTGCCTGGCCTGTAATTTGGGTTTTCATTGCACATTATTTTTCTTCAGGTCAAACTACCTGTACAGGTTCCTTCTTACCTGTCCTGTGATACTACTGGGAAAAGACGAGATTCTGCATTAGAAATTCCACACAGTTCTCTGACAAGTCCCTTGTCTCAGCAACCCCCAGAATTCCTTTATTTCTAATCAGAGAAACAATTTAGGTTGTTATTTTCTTACTATCAAAGGGACCTGGGGCATAGTCCCAACAACTACACCAGCACAACTTAACTAAATGGAATTCTTCACTGAATAAATTACCGGCATACACAGACATTTAGTCTTAACGTTGTCTTTTAGGAACTCAGGAGGGAAAAGTGAATTGGTGCTGAGTGACAGACAAGATCAAGGCATGCTATAGTGCTCTCATACAGGAGGGAGGCCAGGTAACAACTGTGCCATACGCATCAGTGTGCCATGAGAAAGGACTTTGAATGTTTCACCAACAAAGAAATGATTAAAATTTCATGAGATACAAATGCTTAACCGTGATTTAACATTGCACAATGTATATGTGTGTCAAAATATCACAACAATCCATAAATATACAGAGCTTTTACATACTAACTTAAACATAAAATTAAAAATGAAAGCAGTTCCCAACATTTGAGCAGAGGATGGCCTGCTGGCCACAAGCTGTAGGGAGTATGGACTGGATTTTCCTGAGAGCTTCATGAAGGACCTTGTGAATACCCGAGGACACCTGAACTTCAGGCTGGTGAGAAAGGATCCCCAGACCACCACAAAAATCAATTTCTGTTTTTTTTCTCCTCTCTCATTCTTTTCTGAGCTCACTTTGTAGCCCTGGCTACAGTCCTCTTGCTTCTGCACCCCCCCCCCCAAATACTGGTACTGTGCGCATGAGCCACCATGTCCAGCTCCTGTTCCTTTGAGATGTCAAATTTATAGCATGTTTGGAAAGCTGCAAGAGGAATCAAATATGGAAATGTATGTAACTAAACTAGTTCTCAATTTAAAGAGTTGAGAACAAGCAGGTGTTTCGCCAATAGAGAGTTATAGGATCAAAAACAGAGTAGGAAGTACAGTCAGCTTTGTGCCTGTGTTTGTGTTTCTGTAGACCTCCGGGACTGCTCCTAAGGTCTGTCTGAATTCATGACTGCATACATAGCCAACAGTGGAATAATTGCATAATTATCCTTTAAGTTAATGTGCTTCTGTGAAGTCTCAAGATGGTTTCAGGTAAGCTAGAAGAAACCAGACTCACTACCATCCTTGCAGCTTTCTGGTGACCGTCACTTCCTTCACTGGGTTTTCCGTTCCATGTCCCACACATCAGAATGTAGTACTAGACAAAATCCTGCTGTGTCATGAAGCTTGGTTAGCTTCATTGATGGAACCCAAGGCACCACTTGTTGCCTATGGCTTTATTTTGAAGAAATGACAACGGAAGGATTATAGGTCCTATAAAATCTTCCCAAAACGGAGCTTGAGCAGCCCTGGGGATTGGGAAAAAAATTTCAGAGAGAACCTGCAATGAAACACTTTACATAGAATGAAAATTTGAAGCTGGTGCAATTGAATTTTCAGAACTTCTCCATAAAACATAGTTTTTAGTGTGGAATGTATTAAAATATGGTGAAAATACAGACATGATTTTATCCCTCCAAAATTTATGTTGGAACTGAACCCATGTCCTGATTGCTTTAAGAAATGGGATTTGTAAGGAGTGATTAAGTCATGAGGATTCTGCCCTCTTGTGTGAGAGTAAAGCTTGTAAAACAGGGGTGGCAGGGAACTCACCGGCACATTCATCATTTTTATCATGTGATGGTACAGCATTTGTCCTCCAGAGGACACAGCAAAATGGTGCCACATTACAGGCAGAGAACAGACCTCATCAAACTTCAAACCTGTTGGCACCATGCTTCTGATTTTCTAGTTTCCAACATTGTGTTGTTCTTTATAAACTGTACCGTCTCATGCATTTTCATATAGTAGCAAGAACAGCACATATATTCATTAATAATGTTTGCTGTTTCAAATATTACTTTAGGTAATTTTTTTTTGAAAAAAGTTTTAACCTTATGTATTTCTGTTAGTTTAGAAAATGCCATTGGTAGAACAGGAAAAGGGGAACTATTTTGGGTAATTCTCATTGCTCAACAATTCTATCAGACTGGTGGCTTTGGAGTGGGGATGGGTAGTGTCTTGGCTTTTCATATTGTTTTCGTAAGAAGGCCTGAACATGTGGGCTTCCTTTGTTGACTGTGTGTTTGATGTGGATATAGGAGGTTGGACTGGCACACAGCATGTGCCAACTAGTCCCAGCATGGTTGTGAAAGGGGAGGCTCAGCAGTAAGACCCTGGTTGTAGAACCTTGAATAGGTCTTGGGGTTAGGGAGGACACAGCCAGGGTAACGTTATTCAGTCTTACTAGTCTGGCGGGAGTACAAGATGTGCTGCTCAGGATGTTATGTGGGTCACAGTGCATTTTTGACATCTCTGAGGTGTGTTTGTGTGTGTGTCTGTGCATCTGTGCATGCAGAAAGAGAGAACCAAGATTAGCCATCACAAATATTAACCAGAGTGAGTTATTCATGCTCCTTTTGATGATATATTCACATATATGTGTGTGTATTTCTGATCATCATGAGTCAGGTATTTTTATATTTTAAGGCTTAGTCTATGTCTAAAAGTATATCACACAGTACAGCTGCTGTTTAGAAAACTCAGGTGATCTATGTATATTATTTTAAACTTGTGCCCATCTCATTAAATTAAGCTTCTTTAGGCACTGCCTATAAATGTCAAACATGACTAAAAAACAACAGAGGAATTAATCTCAGGTTCAAACTGCATATCTGTTTTGTTTAGAGAAGGAAAAACCTCTCCAATTTTTGAAGTGTAATGTTCAAAAACGGGGATTCCCAACAGACACAATCTGAATATACATTCTCAGAAAAAAAGCATACATAATTACTCCCAAACAACATGTTCTGAAATCGCTGTGCAAAGAAGGAATTCTAACACATTCCAGATCATTTTCAGGAGGCGTTGGGGTGTGAGTCTGGCCTAGAGGTTCACTGCTAGCTCTTCTGTTTGCTGTGTGGCCATTTATTTAATGGCTCTGATGACTACTTTCATGTATAGAAAAGAGCAAATAGTTCTGGCAGGTCATGAGAATAAAATACATAAATACTGAGCACCTCCAGGCAAGTTCCAGGTCTCTGTGTCCTGAAACAAAGGGCTGAACAGAGGCACACAGTTACAGTAGAAGGAGGGGGGCAGTTTATTGGAGACAGATGCTCTTCCAAAGCAGGAAACAGCAAAGAGAGATTCTTAGTATCAGGGACCTGCTGTACAAAGTGCGGGGACTTTTGTGTCACATAATATGGGCTTTTTGGCTCATTGCATAGCAATGTTTTCTCAGACAGTCTGGAGTCCATGCAGTTCTAAGTAGACCTTCATGCATGGCATGTCTCATTAGCGGTCTAAAACTCCACAGAGGGGTGTGCATCTTAGCATTATAATGAGTCTCGGGTGACCTCCAGGCACTCTAAGGTACCCCTCTGTCTGAGCTCTTGCTAGATGTGTTAGTCAGATGTGCTCATCCTTGACTGTGGTTTTCCAGACTTCCTTTTTGCCAAATGGTTTTCTAGTATGGCTAGACTTCACTCTCTCCCTATACTTCTGCCTCAAAACAAAGGGGGGAAAAAAGGACCAAATATTTGGGCTCAGCAGTTTCTTGAGTTCAAAATATTTTTTTTTTGAGACTGGGATTAAAGGCATGTGCCACCACTTCCTTGCCATGTATAATTTTAAACATTTTTAGCTCCCTAAAATATTCCAGAGTGTGTCTAAATACACCAAGTCACTACTGCAGAGAGTTGTCACCATGCATGTTAGTTCCCCTTGGCGACTTCTCAAATTGTTTTCTGGTGTGAGAGATAGCATGGTGCAGTGGTGGGTAAGAGCAGGGGCTAGGAAGTCTAATAATATAGGATCTAAACCTAGCTCTGTTTGGTAGTTTGAATGTAGTTGCCTTCCATAAGCTCCTAAGGAGTGGCGTTATTAGGAGGTGTGGCCTTGTAGGAGGAAGTGTGCCCCTGTGGGGGTGGGCTTTGAGGTCTCGTACGTGTTCTAGCCACCCACAGTGACCCAGTTTACTTCCTGTTGCCTTCACGTCAAGATGTAGAACTTTCAGCTCCTTCTCCAGCACCATGTCTGCCTGTATGCCACCATGATCCACCCATGATGATAATGGGCTGAACCTCTGAACTGTAGGCAATCAACCCAATGAAATGTTTTCCTTTCTAAGAATTGCTGTGGTCACATTGTCTCTTCACAGCAGTAGAAGCCATAACTAGGACACTGAGAGCAGAGGAACTAGAATTTGTGTTCTGTTGCACCGATGAAGAGAAGGAGCCGGGACAACACTTCCTTCCGCCAAGACACACACTTCCTTTCTGCTCTCATTTCACGTTTACGTCACATAATAAAAATGCACGTCACCATTGAGGCCTAATACAAAGGAAGGGGGTGTTGAGAGGTGGCAGCTTGGGGTCCCCTAATCTCAGGCCTCTGACACTGCCAGTCACCACACTTAGTGCCTCCAGGATGACTTCCACCTTTTTCTTCTCTGCTCTTCTCAGAGATCACATAAAATATGAAATTCTTGTAGCTTTGATTCCCATTGTCACTCTTTTCTCACTGTTCTCTTCTTCATCCTACCTTCTCTTACATTTTTTTTTTGTCCACACTTGCATGACGTTCCCCAAGTCTTAGATGAGTTCACCCAGATGATTCATCCACAGCTGAACACTTAAGGTTACTTATGCTTGGCACTTTAATTGAGCATGAATCTCTACATTAACCAGTACTCACTGCAAAAAGAAGTTTCTCTAACCAAAGCTGAGATCAACACAAACCTACAATTGTAAACGTATTGGAGAGGCAGACTAACAGTATGACCATTCAACTTAACAACATTGGCAGGTTTCACCTGTGGGATAAGCCTGTGATCCCTGAAAACTAAGGATGTAGAACATTTCTATAACAGTTTCTCAGCAATTTGAGTTTCCTCTTTTGAGAATTCTATTTAAATCTGTATCTCAAGTTTTTGTTCGTTTGTTTTTCTGTTTTTTTGAGATAGGGTTTCTCTGTGTAACTTTGTCCTGGAACTCCCACTGTAGACTAGGCTGGCATCAAATTCACTTTGCCATTCCAAGTGCTAGGATTAAAGGCTTGTGCCACCATCATCCTGCTCTGTACCTCGTTTTAAATATTGGGTTGTTTGTTTTCTTGGTGTCCTTTTCTTTCTGAGTTCTTTATATCTTTTGGATATTAGCTGCCAATTGGTTCTTTTCCCATTCTGTAGCCTGTTGCTTGTGTGAATGATGAAGTCCTTTTCTGTAAAGCTTTTTGGTTTTATGAGATTCCAGTTATTAATTGTTATTGTTGGTGCCTATGCTTATTATAAGCGTTCTGTTCAGAAAGTATTTTCTGTTCTATGTATTTATTGTTTTGATTATTATGTGCAGAGGGAAATTTCTAGTTTTGTCTGTTTGGCTTTCTGTATGTTTCTTGTACCTTGATAGGCATATTCTTTATGTTGAGGAAATATTCTATGATGTTTTCGAAAATATTTTCTGTGCCTTTGATCTGGATTTCTTATCCTTCCTTTATTTTCAGTATTCATAGATTTTGCCTTTGCCTGGATGTTTGTTCCTGTTTTTTTTTTATTTAACATATTTTTTGAATGAGGTATCCATATTGTCTATTGTGTCTTCAATGTCTTCCATCTCTTGTAGTCTGTTGGTGAGACTTGTCTCTGTTTCCTGTTGAGTGCCTAAATTTTTTATTCCCGTCCCCCCAGTTTATGCTTTCTTTATTCGTTCTATTTCTACTTGCATGTCTTTAACTGTTTTTCTTCATTGCTTGCATTTTATAGGTTTCTGTAATGAATTTACTCATTCATTTCTTCTTTAAGGACCTCTATCATATTCATAAAACCTATTTTGAAGTTCTTGTCTTGTGCTTTACACCTGTACTACATTTTCCAGAGTCTACTGTAGTAGAGCTTTCTGGTTTTAGTGGAAACATGTTGTCTTGACTGTTATTGATGGTGTTTTTACACTGTCATCTAGGCATCTGGATTTGAGATGATTATAATTCGAGGTGATTATGTCTAGTGTTCCTTTTAGTGGATGGGTGTCTTGTTTTTTTGGTTTCTGTTGCCCTTTAGTTCTTAGAAGAGTTTTGGTGGTTGTGGGCTGCCTGGTAGGGAATGCTTCTGAGATCCTGCCAGGTGTGATCACTGGCGTTTCTTGGCATGGAAGCTGACACCGAGGGATGGAGATGGGTAGAAGGAGGGTACTGCATTGGTTACAGGAGGGAGGAGATCATAGAGTGCCACCAGGATCTGCTTAGTTCCCTGGGACTGGGAGCAGAGGGCGAAAGAGGCCACAGTCTTCTACAGAGTAGCTACTGAGACTGGGCGATTTACAGGAAGGAAGGGGAGAACGAAGGTCTGAAAAATTTCTGTGTGCTTCAAAATGTATAGTTTGAGGAGGTAAAAAAAAAAACAAACAGGAAACTTAATGTTGCAGGTGTGCCTTGTACCAAAAGAGAGTAGAAATGAAATAAAAGGATTGGTGCCCTCAGAAGGAGGCCCCACCCAGCTAACCCTGCAATTTGTGGAAAGAAAAGGCCTGTTGAAGTATTTATTTTTAAAGAGTGACAATACCAACACTAAGAACAATTTAACAATGGTAAGTTTTGCTAATCTATTGATATAGTCTGGCTTTGCCAACTGACCTATCAATGCCACTGATGCACCTTTATTCTCAGCGCTTGGGCATATCAGGTATTGAGGTTATTTGATTTTTTTTAAGGACTATTTCTAAATTTTAATTTTTCCAAACTTTTGATTCTTGAAGAATGTGATTTCCTCCATCATATCTCACATTTAGAACCTTCCCCAATTTGGAGCTCACTAATGCTCCTTCACAATTAGAGTGAGGCCGTGTGATGTCCATGAAGAAGTCACAAGTGTGTGGTTGTGTCTGTCTGTGGCAGTGCATCCTGAGGCGCACTGACTTGTGTGTTCCTCACTGCTGATGCTCACTGATCTGCTCACCTGGGCGCAGCACTGCTCCACTTCTCAGATGCAAACTTTGCTTCCTAATGTGGAACCTGTGGGAAAATGGTGCCAGACCCCGCCTCCCCCATCTTGCTCTTTCTTTATTGTGGTGCTTGAATTCATTTTCCCTGTGGTTATCTTACTCAACAGAAATATAGCTGTATTCATTTGCTTATATTAATTTTAGCTTCTTGGTTTTCTGTTTTAGTCCTATCTCATTTGTTATCCTGGATATTTTTCATCCTTGCTATTTTGATTCCTTTAATATAGAGAAGATTGACGTCCTTCTAAAAGTTGCAATTGTATACGAAGGTCTTTATAAGGATTGGTGCTTCAGCCTTACATGCTGAGTAACCCTTTCCATCCACTATTTACATGTAACAACGTAGTATTTGTTTTTTTATAATGAAGGCACATGTTCACGTATTTTTCTTTTTCTTTATAAGCAAAAGTAAACCTAAGCTGTGTTGTGCTTCACTTAGTTCACTTAATATATATTTCTGAAAACATTCCACATAATGTGTTACTTATTATATTGGTGTGTTGAGTGAAATTTAATTGCCCAACAATTAAAAATAACATGATTATTCAACAAAAGAGGATATCTGAGATCCAGTTACAACAGATGCCTTGTTTAATCTTCACGTTCAATTACTAGTACTTTAAGATGCCTGTGAGTACTGAGTGAGCTCAGTGCTCTGGCTGTGCTTTTCCTTTGGCCTCTTTCTATCAGAAGTTTAAGGTGCTTTACTAGGAAAAACAAGAACACAGTCCATGTGTTTATCAAACTAAGGTGTTAGTTATTTAAATTAATTCTAAAATTTCAACATGGCAGTATAAATACATTTTAAAAATCTCATGAAAATGAAAGGATTCATGCTTCTCAGATTCACCTTTGATTTTTAATTTAAATAGTTTGACTTTCTTTCAATTTTTTGGTATTTTAAAGTATTTTAAAATTTTTTAAGTGTGGGTCTGGGAATCATTACAAACTCATTTTTGCCCGTGAATGCTGAGTATAATGTTTTGCTCCCACCAAACATGGGTCTCACATTTTTCAATCTCCTTGTAAAGAGAGAGAGAGAGACGTGAAAGACATCCCATTTGTTTTTATCTGGATTCAGTGCCATTGAATTTACTAGGATAGTCACTGAGTTATTGAAACAAGATTGTGTACCCACTTAAGTTGTTCAGTGTCTCTAGTCAGAAAATATAGAGATGTTTTTTAGTTAGTATGAATAGTATGACTAAAAATGAGAGAATTAATATAAAACAATGGTGCATCTGAAATTATATCTCCCAGCGTGAGAATAGGCATTATTTGTATTACTAATATTTCTCAGTTGTCAGTAATGAGCCTCAGTTTCCTGGACTCCTGACATGTAAAGAATGATAGAAAGATAATTGATTAGACACCTGATAACAGGGAATGTAGTTCTGGCTCTGAAAGATTTGACTAAATGAAGATAATCTTGGCAGAGAATAGGGAGGGCAGTGAGGGGTCAGAGTAGCATGTAAAAGAAACCAGTTGACAGAGAAGATGACCAGAAACCTTCCTGACTAGCGTCAACAAGCAACAGAACAAGTGTGCAAAAATCACAGTAGAAAAACGTGTGAGAAGATGGGTGCATGCTAAGGACCATAAGGGACTAGGACC
The DNA here is from genome assembly GCF_014885135.2 of Alexandromys fortis. NCBI lineage: Eukaryota > Metazoa > Chordata > Mammalia > Rodentia > Cricetidae > Alexandromys > Alexandromys fortis. Next base: position 10,277,252 of record NW_026067903.1, on the reverse strand, counting down.
TCTGCAGAGGCAGTTTTCCCATCTCTAGCCTTTTATCCCTCAGAAGTGTGTGGTATTTATATAGACTGTCTTCTTTTATTTCTGCCTCTGTCTTTGTCCATGCTTTCTGTTCTAGGACAAGAAACTTGGCTATCTTCAGACTCTAGTACCCAAAGATAACATCCTGAACATGGTCTTGTCTACTTCTCTGATTTATGGATTCCCCCAAAGAAGATATTAAAAAGGAAATAATGATGTGGGATTGGAAATTATTAATTTTCCAAGAAAGCCATTAAAATCTTATTAGCGATGATTACCAGTGTTTCGTAAAAGAAAGAACATTGTAATGCACACAATTACGGATTCTGGATAAGTATATAGAATAAATTGAATAAATAATTGCACTTTAGATTGAGCAGAGGAATACAGCTTTATGAAGACAGTGCATGGGAAGAAACGCCTTTCTGTTTAAAAAAAGACATCTCTATCTTTCCCCCCTCTCCATCTCATACTGACGGAAAAGAGCTTTTTGGAAAGGCAGATAATTTAATAACAATATGTCATACGACTGCATGAGCGGCAGTAAAGATCAGCAAGATCTGCTTGTCGGGCGGATCCTTCACTTTGAAGACCTGACTTCCCATCATAGGGATAGCTCAGGGACGAATCCCATGCCTGCAGTAAGGAACTGGAAGAGAAGAAAGAGCCAATAAAGTCTGAGGGGCAGGAGTGAGGGGAGAAAGAACAGAAGGATAATTTGCATATGTTGATGCAGACACTCTATTGACTGTGTCTTGATTCATAGGAGAAGAAAAAAAAAACATTTGTACGTACTATAACAGATTATTTTTCGAGGGAGCTGTGGTTTGTGTGGAGTTCAAGGTGAGGATGCTGTGGGTAAAGTAAGGATGACACTCCTTACTTATTTTACAACATTTCCCCCTAGTTGAAAGTTGGCTACCATTTGCAACCCAGCCACACAGAAGATTTTGTTCTAAGTTTGCTGCATCAGTTTTCTGAGTGCCCACATACATTTCCTCCTCTGCTTCAGTTTCTCATCCTGTCTTTTCCATCTAGGTCAATTGAAACTGTTTTATTTACCATTACCATTGTATGCATGTAGACACATATGTATGTGGGCTGTGCATGAGCACGCAAATGCCCATGGTTATTGTGATGATAATCTTGACTGGCAGCTTGATAGTGTGCCCGTCTTCATTTCTCTTCCTACTGCACGGGTAGAATATTCAGACAAAAGCAACCGAAGGGAAATGAGTGTACTTCAGCTCGAGGTAGAGTCTGTCAAGGTGGGGAATGAGCAGCAGGAGAAGCTTGAAGCTGCTGAACACATGAGCCTGGAGTAGACACTCTTTTCTTTTTGCTTCTTTCTTGTGTAGGCAGAGGGGTTCTTTTATGAAGTAAGTCAGTGTTGTGTTGTCAAAAAAAAAAAAAGAGAGAAAAAAGTAGCTATTTCTGTTTTCTCAGAAAAGAAACTTACATAAGAAATGTAAAGTTTATAAAGGTTGAGAGGCATAAAAGCTTTAGCTGTTTATGATGGAGGAAGGTAATTGGTTAATTATAATAAACCAACTGCTTGGCCTCATAGCTTAGAACATAGGTGGTGGAATAAACAGAATAGGATGCTGGGCGGAAGAGGAAGTGAGGTCAGACTCTGCTCAGCTCTCCTGGGTAGACTCGACAGCTCTGCTCTGGAGCAGAGACACCATGCTCCACTCTCCCAGGATGGACGGAGGCTAGAATCTTCCCGGTAAGCGCACCTTGGGGTGCTTACAAGCATTATTAGAAATGGGCTAGTCCAGGTGCGAGAATTAGCCTGTAAGGGCTAGAGTTCATGGGCCAAGCAGTGGGATAAATGAATACAGTTTGTGTGTTGTTATTTCGGGCATGAGCTAGCCAAGCGGCCGGGGTGTTGGGGACGCAGCCCCGCCGCCGCTCCCTATTTCAACATGTTTATTTAAGAAAATGTTTTCAGCTTTAAAAGAATATTTTTATGCTGGTAATACAAAAAGTGGTTTAGGTATAAAATGTTGGATTCATCAAGATAGGATAAGTAACAAAGTTTTTCTCCTAGTTTGCCAAATATAAGTGGGCTGGACATTGTGAATGTCATTCTTACCTGATAATTGTTGTTCTTATTGTACGCAGTTTTACTGTGTTAAAATTTTTACTTTCTGTTTAGAAAATACCTGATAATCATTTTTTTCCTATCAGTTTTACTGTATTAGAGTTAAACCTTTCCTTTTTATTTGGACAGAAAGGGGAAATATTGAGGGTTATTTTATCACACTGTGTGAAACTGTGTCTTTTACCTTACCTGCCTAAGGCACCCGATTAGTTCAATAAAGAGCTGAATAGCCAATAGTTGTTAGGTAGGAGAGGTTAACCAGGACTTTCAGGCAGAGATAGGAACTCTGAGGTAGAATCTGGAGTGGCAGGAGGTGCCAGGAAGACACTGAGGAAGTCATTTGTACAGACTGGAGGAGAGGTTAAAAAGATATGTGGCAGAATGTAGATTAGTAGAAACAGGTTAATATAAATTATAAGAGCTAATTAGGAATAAGCCTAAGCTAAAGACAACTTTCAAAAGTAATAATAAATCTCCCATTATTGGGGAGTTGGCGGTCCCAAAAGAAAGTCTGACAATCCCTACCAAAGAAAGAGTGCACAGGTATTTTGAGTGATACATGATTAAGGCCTCTTAGAGGAAAGGAAACTCAAATTCTTTAGTTTTCTTGTAATAAATGAGAAAAGTTTGGATCATTGACAGTAAATAGCTACAGAAAATGGACGCAGCCCATTAACCAACAAGACATACTGAGATGAGGAATTAAAGAGACGGAATATAAAATTAATTACTTAAGAAATTGTTTTATTAAAATGTCAGTAAAAAAGCTCAGTGATTCGGCTATGAAAACAAATGGGTCTTAAAAGGAAGAGCTACTGTAGCATGTACTGCAAATTACCCTTGGCTTTGGACACTATTCCTTATTTCTCAATTAATTTTACTGCTCTTATGAAGTTGGTGTTGGTGCAGTCATATCTTAGTCATCCAGTCAAACCATATAGCCTTTAAATAATTATTTAACAAATTAAATACCAAGATTTTTAGCTAATGTTGAATTGATGGATTAACAAGACAGTTTCTTTTTCTCCCCCTTCTCTCTCACACACACATACACAAATATATATTTTGAGACATTGTTACTTACTATGTAGCCCCAAGGGACTTGAACTCACTGTGTAGATCCAAATGGTTCCCTATTCAGAGATCCAACTGCCTCTGCCTCCCATATTAAAAGCATGTAACTATGCCTGGCCAAATACCTTTTAAGATAGAAGATCATGAAATATACAGCTTGCCTATATCAAAATGCATACTGACATTTATAACACTTTATATTAGTCACTATTTTTTGAAGTGTGATAAAATAGTTGTATGTGATGACAGAAAGAATTTTCAAAAGCCTATGAGTTTGCTAGAATTTGAATGGAATTGAATTTTGATGGTATGGGAATATTGCCCAAACCAGAGAAATTTAAAAATAATGTACCTCATAGAGAGTTAGTTAACCTGCAGAGACTTATAGGTGTTAATTTTAGAAATAGTAGATTATAGACATACGCTAACAAGTCACATTACAAGCAAGATTCACATATTTTGGTTGCTTCTTCCTCATCTTCTCCCCATTTCCCTAACTACCCCATTATTCTCCTCTTTTGAGAACAACATGTTTAATTAACTCATTAGTTGAGTAGTGGTTTCTATCTATATCTATATCATCTATATCATATCTCTGTCTATATCATATCTATATATCTATCTTTTTTCTTTTTGGTTATGATCCTAGCTATTAATGCCTGAGCTGTCTCTCCATTTTTATAATTCTTTCTGCATTCTAGATATTAAACCCTCATCTGAAGGATATAGCTCCTAACGCTCTTCTTCCACTCTGCAGGCTGTCAGTGTGCTCTGCTGATAGATATCTTGCTTTACAGAAACTTTTTAATTTCCCATAGTTCTATTTGTCATTTCCCGGGGCTATTTTGTGTGTTAGTGAAGTTTTGCTTAGAAACTTTTTGCCTATACCTGTATCTTGAAGTATATTTCCTCTAGCAGTTTCAGTGTTTTACATTCAGGTCTTTAATTCACTTTGAATTGATTTTTGCGCAGGGTGAGTGATATGGATCTAATTTCGTTCTTCTATAGATGGGTATTCAATTTTACTAGCACCACTTATTGAGCAAACTAAATTTCCCCGCCCCAGTGTATTTTTGACACCTTTGTAAAAAAATTAAGGAGGGAATAGCTACACAATAAATATTAGGAAGAAAATTCTGTCTAAAAACACTATTTAAAAACCAGAGAGTTGAAACCCAATTGGCAACATAAGAGTTTGAGGAGGCCATCCTGGGGTATATGAGATTCTGACTCAATCAAGTAAGTCAAAACAAACACAAAATATGGGTAATGAAAATTTCCTCTTCTCTACCAAACCAGTCATGTCAGAATATGTAATCCAATAGGAAAAAGAATACCAATGAAATGGTAGACAGTATAATCCCAGTCAAATGAATGATACACAACACAGGATGTATTTGACATTATCCGATGCAATGTTTCAGCTGGCTTTCTACAAATACAGCAATTTACAGTGTGGTTTGGGGAACTGGACAACGTGGCACACTGCTGTTAATCTGCAAAGGCATAAAAACAGCAGCTCCTGCGATTTTTGGCAGAGCACCTCCTACTCTGTCCCTCTGTGAATCCGCTTTCTATGATCAAGCAGGACACTTTCCTCTCACACCCGGTTGGATTTCTCTTCTTGCTTCAAACGGTCTCCTATTTTAGCAGCCGTTCACAGTACAACAGCGGGGTGATAGAAGGCTCTTCCCAGAGCCCTGTGCATCTCTGTGTCCCTAGTTCTCCATGGCCAGCATCTGCTAGGGACACAACCACAGTGAGAATTTCACAACCACAGTGCCTGTGTCTCTGGGTTTGTAACTGATACAGGAGCTGAGACACACATTGTTACATATCACTGAAAAGGCAGAAAGGAATCTGGAAGTTCAGCCATTTTTACATCATTGGAGAGGAAAAATTGTTGGAAACAGCACAGAAATGATACAAATGATGTTTCTAGAGCTTCTAACCTTGAGAGGAGGAGTTCGCAGTCACAGTCAACTTCCGGATGCCCTGTAAGCTCCACTATTGATGAGTTCCTCCAAACAGCAGATTCTGGTGCTGATGAAAAGCCCATTCTACTATTGCTATATAAATTTTCTTTTGTTTGAAACTATGCACACACGACTATACTTCATATTTTTATCTTCTGCAGTATAAATGCTGTAACAATTTTGTCTATCCCTTTTCTTCAGGAATGAATGGTACTTTACATTGTATTAGTGTTGTATTAATGGATTTTATAGGGATTTATTTGAGCAAACTATTTGATTTTTTTCCCCAAAGAGATCTGAAATACGCAGTTGCAGTTTTATTGTTACTTTGGGGAAGCATAAATAATAAGTTTGGTCATAAAATTTTAGCTGTTTTGAAGCATTTGATTTTAATTTCTGCTGCCTCAACATCTGCTTCTTGTAATGAATTAAATTATATTGCCTGTGTTTAACCAGACAATCACTTGCTTATGAATGAGGAGTGAAATCCTTATAGGAATGCTTGAGAAACACTTAACCCTGTTAGATCCAGACGGTCTCCTTATGGCATATTTTAGAACATTAGGAACAGCGCTCAGGGTTTTAAAATTTAATCTAGACAATTGGCTTTTCATTTCACTAGATGCATTTCTAATTCAAATAGTTATGTGTAGCTAACAACAGCTTTAAGATATGAAGACATCAAATTGAGAATTAGAAGGTATTTATTTATTATTATGCATACAGTGTTGTGCCTGCATGAATGCCTGTTCATCAGAAGTGGGCACCAGATCTCATTATAAATGGTTATGAGCCACCATGTGTTTGCCTGGAATTGAACTCAGGACCTCTTGAGCGCAGTCAGTGCTCTCAACCCCTGAGCCATTTCTCTAGCCTCCTAGAAGATAATATTAATAATTGTTGCTTATTAGTAAAATACTCTTCCTCTGATTACACACATAGATGAAACTGAGTTCTCCAGAAGTCTTTATGCTGAAGTCTCAACCTCCAGTGTGATAGCTGTGGGAGTTTAAGAAGTGTTGGTTCCGAGGCGAGAGTGAAGCATCCCTGAGTTCTATCAGTGTCCTTATAAAAGAGTCTAGAAAGTCTCCTTGTTCCTTTTCAGTGGTGTGATGACTCAAAGAGAAGACTATGAAGTTTCTCATCAGAAGTAAGAGAGCCAACTAGTGTAATGTTTTTGAGTTACTGTTTTCCAGAACCCTGACAAATAATTATGGTTTAAGTTATCTGGTATTTTTCTTATAGTGGCCTGAAAAAACCAAATGCTTAGATATATGTATCTACACACAACAACTTGAACATTTAGGTATATGTATCATTTTATGTATAGGAATCATATGGATTACAATTACAATCATTTTATATATTGGAATTTGTTTTTGGATAATAGGTGATATACAAGTTTGTAAATAGAAAAATGATTTATAGGAAAAATGGTAATAATGATTTGAAAAAATAATCTTAGCATAATATATACATATATTTATATATATAAATGAGAAAGTTATAAAAGTTACATATGCATCAAATCAGTAAAGATATTTGAACAAAATTAAAGAGAGCATCTTATCACAAGAAAATAGCAAATTCTAACAACAAATAGCAAAGGTTTTATTTTTACTTTTATTTATTCATTATTTCCCCTTTTATTCAAAATAGGTATTTTTTTCTCACATTAGATATTCTGGTTACAGTTTCCCTCCTTATACTCCTTACCATTCCTCCTCCCCTTCCCATTTCTGGAGGGGAGGATTTGCTCCATTTCTGTTTCTCATTACAAAACAAATATGCTTAATAATTTAATATGATTAACTTTATATGATACGTTCTGATATAACATAATATAAAAGAATAAACAAACAAACAAACAGAAGGAAAAGAGCCCAAGAAAAGTAACAGGAAACAGATATAGATGCAGAGACCTGCTTGTTTCTACACTAGGAAGCCCATAAACACTAAACTAAAAGCCATAAAATATATGTGAAGGACCTATAAGTTACAAAGAGAGAGAGAGAAATATATAAATGAACTAAAAATAAATCAAAATAAGATAAAATTAAAACAAAAGGCCCTGACATGACATGAGACAAGCATCCTCTGAAGATGCCAACAAGTTCATTTTCTCCTGGCCATCTACTGCTGGACATGCAGCCTAGCCTTAAGAGTGGTTTGTTTGCCCAGTGAGCCTCCCTTGGAGAAATTAAATTTTTATTTGCAAGTGGTTATTAATTGTAAATAGCTTCTGAGAGAGAGGTGGGGGCACATGTACATACCCCCGTCAGTTCTAGGAACCCTCCTGGTGCAGCCCCAAGCATGCCCTGTGCATGGTGCCTCAATCTTGGTGAGTTCCTATGTGCATCGATCCTGTTGATTAAGAGCGCCTTCTTCCTGGTGCCCTCTGTTCCCTCTGCCTCTTAGACTCTTTCTGCCTCCTCTTCCACAGGGTTCCCTGAGCCCTGAGGGGAGGGATTTGATAGAAACATCCCATTTAGGGACTGAGTGTTACAAAGTCTCTCCATCTGTATGTGGTCTGGCTGTGTGTCTTTGTATTTCTTCCTATCTTCTATGGAAGGAAGCTTCTCTGATGTTGGCTGAGCACTGATCTGTGAGTTTAGTGGTACATCAGTAGGCATCATTTTATTACTATGTTGTTTTACAGAATATTAGTAGCCCTTGGGCTATGTAGTCTCAGATATTTGCTCACCTGAGAACTGTGTCAAGCATGGGTATAGTCTGGATAGTCTGGGAGTTTGCATGAACCTCCTTTGGCTAACAGCTCAGTTACATGTACTCCATTTTTGGCACTGGAAGCTTCATTTGGTGATAAAAGATGTTCAGTTGGGGCCTATGTCTCCCCCATTATTTGGTGATCTCATTTAGACTACCTTCATATCTGTAAATATTTTTAAAAGTTTCTATTGTATTAGGTTCCCATATCTTTCAAACTGCCCTTAATTTTAGCAATCTCCCCTGTATTCCCACCTTCATCCCATTTTTATCCCCCACTTGATCTTCTCGTTCCAATACTGTTCTTCTCTGGTCAATGCATTCTTTTCTAATCCTCTTTCTAGGGAGATATATCTGCCCCTCATATATGTGGCCCCACAGTCCCTACTCTGTACTTAACCTCTGTGAGCCTACAGATTATAGCTTGGTTATCATGAACTTAATAGCTAAATTACACATACAAGCAAATGTATACCATATTTGTCTTTCTGGCTCTGAGTTACCTCACTCAAGTTTTTTTTTTAAAGAAAATGAATGGGATGCAGGGCAGAACCTTGCTGGTAAGCCACAGCCATGTGGCAATACACAGATTAATAGAAATGGGTTAAATTAAGATGTAAGAGCTAGCCAGTAAGAAGCTAGAGCTAATAGGCCAAGCAGTGATTTAATTAATACAAAACAAAACAAAAAACAAAAAAAATTTAAATTTCATGATTTTATTTTAAATAGCAGAGTCATATTCAATTGTGTAAACATGTCACATTTTATTTATCCATTCTTCTGTTGAGGGACATCTAGGTTGTTTTTAGTTTCTGTTAATTATGAATAGAGCATGAATGAACACAGTTGAGCAAGTGTCTCTGTGGTAGTATGAAGCCTCCTTTGGGTATATGCTGAAGAGTGGTATCTATATCTTGAAGAATATTGATTCTCATCTTCCTGAGGAACCATCAAACTAATTTCCATAGTTGTTGTATAAACTGGCGCTCCCACCAGCAATGGAGGAATGTTTGTTCCTCTTCCTCCACATGTTCACCAGTTTGAGCTGCCACATTTTTATTGATCTGAGCCGTTTTGACAGATATATGATGAAATTTTAAAGTTGGTTTGATTTCCATTTCCCTGATGATTAAGGATGTTGAGCATTTCTTTAAGTGTTTCTCAGTTTTTTTTTGAGTTTTCTCTCTTGAGAATTTTCTGTTTAGATCTATTCCCCATTTTTGAATTGAGTTATATGTTCGCTTGCTATTTAGGTTTTTGAGTTCTTTTTATATTTTGGGTATTAACTCTCTATCAAATGTGGAGTTGAAACATCTCTTCCTGTTTGTAGGTTGCCTTTTTGTCTGAAGGACGGTGTCCTTTGCCTTATGGAGGTTTTTCTGTTTTAATTAGTTAATTGTTGATCTTAATGCTTGCATTAACAGTGTTCTGTTTAGAAAATCATTCTCTGTGCCAATGAGTTCCAGGTTATTCTTTAACTTTGTCTTCTTTCAGATTCAGTGTGTCTGGTTTTATTTTGTGGTCTTTGATCCACTTAAAGTTGAGTTTTGTGTAAGATGTAAAGTATGCATCTATTTAGAATCTTCTACATACAGTCATTCAGTTGGACCTGCACCATTTGTTGATAATACTGTTTTTCAGCATGTATTTATGACTTTATTTTTACCAAAATTCAGGTGTCCATAGGTCTGTAGATTAATGTTAGGGACGTCAACTCAGTTCCACTGATCAATGATTCTACTTTCATGACAATCATGCAGGTCTTTCCCTCTCCCTCATCTCAACCTCAGCTCTACATCAGAATTCCTGTTGTAGCCTCTCCTTACTCTCCGCCCCCATTCCCAGGAGACAAAATCAGATCTTAGTTAAAGGTCTTATTTTCCTCATTACTCTGGTCTCCTTCAGCCTCCTAAGTGCTTGGTGAACCTTATGAACCCAATAACACGCCAGTCCAGTTCATTCAGATCCACCAGAACCTCTCCTCCATTGCAAAGATTATGACACAACATGGGTCTCACCAGAGCCATTAAAGTCCCATAGCCACACTGAGGACTCTAATGAATTAACTTATTCATGAGCTCGCCATAAACACTACCATAGCTGGTCTAGTAAACTGGGCATCAAACACCATCTCTCTCATACTGAATTCTCCAATTCCTACTCTTCTTCTGTTGTCTTCCAGGACTTGGTCATTAACAGACAAGTGTCCATAAAGGACCACTGAGGCATTCCACTCCTTTAGAAACTGATTTCCCTTGTATCATCTCAGATAATACAACCTGCGTCTCAAGGTGAATGTGTAATTAGATTGCTGAGTTTTTTTTTTCATAGCACAAATCGATCTTATCTACCTGATGATTAGACAGCCTCACAGGACAGGCTGTGAGAGGCTTTTCAGTTTTCAGTTAAGTCACTTTTAATTTAGGATACTCTGATGCAGAATATTCCATGATATTATAGTTTCCCTTCCTGGATTATTATAGGGCCTCATATACATGTTGACTTATAGGTTTACCTGCCTCTGTATTAGAGCCAGTTGTTGAGGATATTATCCATCACTTCACCTTTATTCTTTCCAGCCTCCTGTCTGATGCTTCTCATGTTTTCCAAGATTGGGTCCTAGAAAGTCTACTTAGAACAGATAGAATTTTATTCCCTTTCCTATTAGTCCTGACACTTGTGAGGAATGACAAGCTGCTTTTGAATCTTTTCCTATGAAATTAGAGGCTGGTTTGGAAAACAGAATTTCTATGTCTTTTTCTCAATGTAATTCCTCCCTTAAGTGGCTGAGTTATTTGGTGGTGGGATTCCAGACTCAGCTGTGGTCTTTTTATTTACAGTAGAAGCCTTATAGGCATAACAGTCTGCTTATAGCGGTGTTATGCTGTGGCATGTCCAGAGACTGCATTCTACTATGGATATAAATATGTTCTATAGTGATGTAGCCATACTGGGAGTCACATCTGTTGTAGGAGGCTGCTTGTTTGTTTCCTTGCAGCCCAGCAGCTCAGACCCCAAATAATCACATAGAAACTGTATTAATTAAATCAATGCTTGGCCCATTAGCTTTAGCTTCTTATTGGCTAGATTTTACATCTTAATTGAACCCTTTTCCATTATTTTTTATTTTACCATGAGGGTTATGGCCTATCGGCAAAGTTCCAGTATGTCTGTCTCTGGTGGTGACTCTATGGCTTCTCCATGACTCTGCCTCTTTTCTCTTAGCATTCAGTTTAGTTTTCCCTTCCTAGCTCTGTTCTACCCTGCCACAATCCTAAAACAATTCTGTTATTAACCAATGGTATTCACACATACATAGGGGAATCCCACTTCACATCTCTCAATGTGAGGGGACCCACTCATCAAAAAGTTCTTACCCATACTGCATAGGAAAAGATAGCCACCCTGAGAACTGCCTCAAAGATGCCTTGCTGTCTTATTACCCACAGTAGGGGACACATGCATGATGAAAGAAATGAAGAGGCATACCGTCCCGTAGGGCAAGAGTGGGATAACCCTATCAGCATTGCTACTGCCAATGTTTAACCCCCAAAAAGAAAATCCTTGGTTCCATACATTGTCAGCCTTAGAAAAGGTTAGGCAATCAGTCTTTTAAATCAAATCTCTTTTGAGGTTCTCTAGAGTTCTTCTTTGGTTGCCAATTGGTTTCAGATGGAGAAATGTCCATTTACCTCAGATATTGCACCACCAGCAGAGGTAAGAGACAATTCTATCAAGGTCCGGCTTGGAGAACTATTGAGTTTATTGATCCTGCTTACAAACACATCAGTAACTCCCAAATAAATATACCATTAAAAAGTTATACCTGACCTCGAATGATGACCCATAACAGCCATGGAACTAAAGTTCCCTTCATAAAATGCAGACAGCTCCCATAAAGAGCTCCCCATCCTTAGCAAACATTTGCTGTTTATATAACCACAGATATAGGCTTCTGATTCTTATCACTTTATTGTTGATTTTCTGAGGGACTGTTTAATCTGCAGGAAGTAGCTATACAATAGCACAGATTCCAGTGTGTACTATATGCGAGGACTTACACAAACTTCCTGTGAAATATAATAATAACACACTCTTCGCTCTTTATCACAAGTTTGAAGAAATCAATAATTTTCTTTAAGTTATCTAAGAGGTCAAAGCCTTTTCCTTATATTGACTTTAGATGCCAGTATGTGGCTGTTGGGCTATGTGAGCAACTGTTCAGGAATGTTTCTGTAATTTAATAAACTGCTGTTTCAGAAAGAATAAGGATTTTGCCTCTGCAGAGAATGTTATATGCAAATGAATTTTCCTCAGTTCTTACCATGTCTTATTTGCATATCTGTTAGTTTTTTTTAAGTAAAAACATTTTGACTTTTCATTTTGAAAGAAGTAATACTCCTTTAACAAATATCTTTTAATTATTAGTTTAATGTTTTCTAAGAGCTCACAGATCAAGATCCCTTGTGGATGAGAGATGATGGGAATCTCAGTAAGGGCAAAGCACTGTATGCCCTGGGGAGCTGCATGGGTTCTTGCCTTTGACATCAGATGTCTTTTTTTTAACTTAAAATGCATTTGATGGGGGACATCAATAAGGCTCAAGGGCTTTGTACCAAAGCACTTGATCCTTTCAGTTCAGCAACACTTACTAACTCTTCTTAAACCCAAAGGCAATTGTTGCTCACTTTTTTCTTTCTGTTTTCCTCCTTATGAATAATTCATACAGCAATATTTGTCTGTCTTATACTATTCTATGATGTACTAAATAGTACAAGCAAGGACTTAACAGCCGTAGATTCAGGGATATTTGCTTTAAATACAATCTCACTTGTTTCCTTTTGAGAGCCTCATAATTTTGAGGGCTGAAATATCCTTGTTAAGAAACACGGTGCAACAACAGCTTGGGCATGGAATATAAATGTGTAGGCTCTAAAGTGAATGGCAGCTAAGAGTAGTAGAGCTTCCCTTTTCCAATACCAGTCAAGCATTCAGAATAATTAAAATGGGTAGATCACATTAGATAGCACAGGTTACTCGTAGCAAGTGGTGACAGCAAAGGCTCTTTTTTCTTTCAGTTAGTAGTGCAGGGCAAGCTGATGGGGTACAGATTTGACGCTAGGCCTCTGGCTGGCAGGATTCCTCTCCTGTTCCCAAATTCAGGCCTCACAGCCATTGCAGGTGCTTTTGTGGAGCAAGGAAAAGGAAAGAGGTGAACGAAGAAGGAACAGCACACTTCCTTTCTTTTCACAGCACATTGATAGAACTGAGACATACAGGTAGAGTCAAACAAAGTTTGGGAAGTGCAGCTTTATCTGTGTGACTCTGTGTCTAAATGAAATGCTGCAATGAATGAAGGATCAAAAATATTTTTGACGACAAGAGGATTTCATAGGACTCTTAATCAGTTCACAATTTTAAATTTCATTTGTCAATCGCAAGCAAATTCTGAAGATATCAAACCGATCATGAATAGCTGAAAGAGCTACAACATAAATTAATATGTTTTATTCTAAGCACTTAGATATGCTAAGACGTGAGTGTTCAGTACTTGAAACCAAAATGTCAATAGTCAGTAGTTAATCAAAGTCACTTCCAGAATGTATAAAAATCCACATTATTTTTCTTCATAATAAAATTTCTTACAGTGGAAACAACATTATGTTATATTAAAAATATGTTATATATTTTATATATAATTATATTGTATTTATATTAAAATATGTTGCTAGCATATTCTGAGCAAACTTTGAGTCAGTCAAGTCGGAATCTCAAGATAAATTCTCTTCTCCTACTCTTCTGGGAATATCATCAGTTCATGGTTAACACTGTGTTTGCATTCTTGGAGTGAGAGCTAATGTAGACTTCTGAAACTCTCATAAACACGTATTGGCAGTTGTATGTATAAAGAGTGTTCTGAACTGTGACACTTTTGCAATTGCCATCTTCAAGTTCCTGCCAGAAGCTGCAGAGGCGATAGATGGTGCAGGACCATCAAAGAGAGAGGGAAGGAAAATGCATCCCCGAGTTGTGCCTTGCTTTCCCATAGTGCATGCTTTCTCCTTCCTTTCTGTGGGGTCTGTCACATCAGCATGGAGGGCTGGTGAGTGCAGTCCTGTTTCCAAGGACAGATAGGGACACAGTTGCTGCACCCAACTATTCACATAGCCCCTGTAACTTAGAGAATTCCATAGCATTAAGAATTTTAAAATTAAGCTGCTTAGTTTATTTAATTTTGCATGGGGAAATTGAGTTATTTTTCATTCTTTGTTGCAGATTCTACAGCTATATGTTTTGTAATCCTGTGATTTTTAAAGTATTAGAATTGTAAATATCTCATAAACTTGGTTTTAGATAACGATATTTAATGAGGGTTATGTCTACTATTATTGCTAAGAACTTAACTACATTTGGAAAAGAACCATATTTGAGTTATGTTGCAAAATACATTTGATTAAAATTCTTCTGATAATGCTTTATGCATTCTATTGCCATCTATATGCTAATATTTCCAACAAATTATCAGATGCTATTTCTACATAACCTTTTTCTCAAAAATGACCTGTCATGTTCATAATGGCCTCAATTTTCACTGGCAGTTTTAATTTTATCTAGCAAAAAATTGAAGACTCATAAAGAAACTATTTACATAGTTTCACAGTTAATAATACGGTTTCTAGTTTTAAGACTACTAATGTGAAAATTTATCTGGTTAGATCCTCTCATATCCAAGACTTCTGCTTTTTCATTTAAAAATGTATCTTAGTCCACTATAGAAGCACTGTGGATATTTTTCTCTCTATAGACTTAGAAATATTGAATATTAATTTTGCATTAATTCTTTGTAGGCCTAAACTTCACCAGAATCATATTTCTGTCACGCAACCTTTACATTACCAAGGATCTATGTAAAAATAAAGAAATCAGCTCTTGAGAATAAAGTCATAACTAGTGTAAAATTCATTGGGACTATTTATTTAATCATATCAATGATACTAACTTGACATTTTAAACAATGTGATTATTTTTAGATCACTGGCCATTTACAGAAAGCAGTCCAAAAAAAGTCATGATGTTGAAAGTGATTTCATTTATATCTGTGGTAAGTTGGAAATGAACTAATTAAAATAAATTAATTGACTAGTGATACAAATTCAGCATCATTTGATGTAATCTTCTCAAGAAATAAGGGTGAGAACTAAACTGTTGAAAGTCTTTTACACTTCTGGATATTATTCTTTGCAACCTGAAGGGAGAATTTAAGATTGGAAAAGGATTAAACATAGAGAATAGAATAAAGGAATGATATGAGGACAAGACATTGCGATACCGAGAATGTTACACCACAAGGAAGCTGGAGGAATACTCTTTTATACAAAAGAAAAGCCAAACAAAGGAAAACTACAGAGAAAAAAAAAAAGCAAAAGACTGAAGTAAAATTGTGGGCTGCTAACTTCATCAGATTTCCCATGCTAATAAGATCTGATCATGCTGGCCTTCGGGCTTGCAGCCCATACAGACTCCACCATCTACCTGATCACTGACACCACACTGGGAAGACTTTAAGCACATCTCATCATCTTTCTAGGCTGCATTTTCATATCTAATTTGAAATGCCCCTTTCCTACATTGTATTCCTTTAACTACTTTTTTCATAATTGATTTGGTGTGTGAATGACAAATAAACTGCTAAGTGATTATCATAAAATCCTTAAGAGAGTTAATATTTTAAGATATACGTTAGTAGTAGTAGTAGTAGTAGTATTTGGTAGCAATCACTAATAGGAACAAATTTCCTGTTGAATTTGAATTAGATGATAACCTGGACATTAATCATACAAGGCACTAATAACAAGAACTCTAAATAAAAGTTATTGGCATATGCAAAACTCAGGGATTTTTCATACATACCTACATGCATACCCACACACGTGTGTGGGTATGCATGTAGGTATGTATGTTAATTTTTTGAAATAGTTTCTCTGAATAACTTTGGTGTCTGTCCTGAAACTATCTCTTTTTGACTAGACTCGCCTTAAAGTTAAAGAGCTCCACCTGCCTCTGCCTCCCAAGTTCTGGGATTAAAGGCCTCCACCACCACCACCTGACTATTTCTCTTAAGATAGTAAACAGTGCCGGGTGTGGTATCACATGTGTTTAATCCCAGGGCTGGGGGGCTAAGGAAGACTGATCTTTATGAGTTCTAGGCCAGCCTGGTTCTAGGACAGGGTTAGTTCAAGGACAACCAGAAACCCTTGTCTCGAAAAAAACAAATCGAGAACAAACAGTGATGTTTTGAATGAATAATTAAAAAGCTGAGGAGTCCATATAAGTTCAAAAATTAGTAAACAAAATTAGTGTTACTGCTAAACTAAATTTACTCTCTGGGTCACAGTGAGTAAATACTAATGTATCTATGATAAATGATTAGAAACGAGAAATAAAAACCATCTCGAATACATGAAAACACCATTTGTCTAAAGGCTGATGCTGTATTGTCTGAATTGTCTGAGTGAAAGATAATAACTACAGTACTTCAGTATTACTACGTATAAGTCTTTATGTTTTAAAATTTTTTAAATGTTTAAATTATTTCAGTGTATGGTGTATGTATGTGTGTGTGTCTCTTTGTCTGTATATGTGCTGTTTGTGTTTCCCTGTCTCTGTGTCCATGGCTGTATATGTATGTTGTGTGTGTGTGTGTGTCTGTGTGTG
>NW_026067903.1:10249547-10260503 GCF_014885135.2 Alexandromys fortis | reverse complement strand
TATTATTATTACAAAATTTCACCTCCTCCCCTCCTCCCATTTCCCTTCCTCTCCCCAACTCCTCCCCCTCCCTCTCCAGTCCAAAGAGCAGCCAGGGTTCCCTGCCCTGTGGGAAGTCCAAGGTCCTCCCTACTCCATCCAGGTCTAGGAAGGTGAGCATCCAAACAGATTAGGCTCCCACAAAGCCAGTACATGCAGTAGGAGCAAAACCCAGTGCCATTGTCCTTGGCTTCTCAGTCAGCCCTCCTTGTCCAACACGTTCAGAGAGTGCAGTTTGATCACATGCTCCATCAGTCCCAGTTCAGGTTGCTTTGGTGAGCTCCCAATAGATCAGTCCCACCGTCTCAGTGGGTGGGCACACCCCTCAAGGTCCTGACTTCCTTGCTCATGTTCCCCCTCCTTCTGCTCCTCATTTGGACCTTGGGAGCTCAGTCCAGTGCTCCAATGTGGGTCTCTGTCTCTAGTTTCATCCATAACCAGATGAAGGTTCTACTCGCTTTGAGAAAAGTCTAAGTTCTTAAAACATTTTAAATGCCTTATTCCATAGATCTTGGAAGTGTTGAAGATTATCTAACTGAAATATATTTCTGTATATCTAGAAAACCTAACTATCATGAGTACAAGTTTGACTATTATAAATGACTATTAATCTGCAATTTTAATTATGCATTGCATTTTAATGAGCTGTATAAGCATAATATCTTAAAGAAGAGCAGAAATACATATACACGGTCAAACGAATTGACCTTAAGTTTGTATCAATAGACCAAGATCCATACTAATGCAAAGTATACATCTCTATACCATATTTCCCTTATTTTTCTTTCTTTTATTTTAGAAATTGACTGTGACCATTAATCAATTATAGCCATCCCGTTTAAAATGAAAACAAACATTTATAAAACAATAATTTTATAAATTTGAGCTTAGTTTTTCTCCAAGCTGCTTCCTGCTTTTTGTTAGGTAAAGTATTTTTAGAGATCACTGAGACCTTTTGGGGTGTCTTGTTCCATAAAATCACATTATCATGGTAGGAATCCACAGGCTCTCATCCTCTGTGGAAACAAAAGGAGAACCTCTTTTCCCAAGTAACATATCCTTAGACCCAAATTTTGAAGTCAATATACCTTTAATATGTTGGCTTAGCTTAGCAGCCCCCAGAATCAAATGTGTCTCTGCAGTCAAAAAATTTAAAGAAAACACAATACACATTACCCAGACTCTCTGTGTATTTTCCATCTTTTTGTGGCTTTTTTACTCTATTACTTTTTAATATTTATTTTTCTTATCTTCACACCTTTAATCTATGGCTTTTAAAATAAATGTCTATACTCTTTTTTCTTTCTCTCAAGGCTAAGTACATTTTTAAAAACTACACTGTGACCCATTCAGAAGTTTATTTTTGTCTGAATCTGTCTTTATTACAGATCTGTAATCACTTTCTGACCAGAATCACCTTTTTTTTTCCTTTTAAATTGCTAGCCAGATGTGGTAGGACCAACTCTATAGCCATTCCTGTTGTCTCTGCCCTGTCCAGCATGGCAGAGGTATGTTCACTGCCTCTGCAAACCGTGCTCACTGTTCCAGCTCCACGGATCCAGCAGATCTATGTCACCTTTAAGCAACTAGTAGCAGGCTACTCACAAACCCCATTTATGTGCAGGACTTCCCCAAAGAGCCAGAGTTAATGCTGCCAGCATGAACCAGAACCAGGAATCTGTCTCTTAAAGAAACTCTGCAGTTTTTGCTGCAAATTCTGATTCAGGAAGCCTTCTCTTAAAGGAGCCACACCTTTGTTCACTGGCAGCAAACAGAGAAATCTGAAAATAAGTGCAGCTGTCAAGAAGTCATGCTAATCTTTGTTCTGGGAGCCATTTTGTAACAGGAGACTGTTCTTTAATTTCTGGCCAGCCAGTACTAATTAATCACACAGATAGTATATTAATTACTACACTCCTTAAATTAACCTATTTCTTTTAATCTGAGTATTGCTATGAGGCTGTGGTCTAGTAGTAAAGTTCTGGTTTTCTGGTGTCTTTCTTCTTTAGCAACTACATGGCATTTCTTTGACTCTGCTCTCTTCTCTCTCTCTCTCTCTCTCTCTCTCTCTCTCTCTCTCTCTCTCTCCTATTCTATTCTGGCAATATTCTGCCCTGCCATAGGCCAAAGCAGCTTTATTCATTAACCAACAAAAGCAACACATATACAAAAGGACATCCTACATCACTTGATGTCATTTTTTAACAGCTCCATTGTGTAAATGTACAACATTTTCTTTATCCATTCTTCTGTTGAGGAGCATCTAAGTTGTTTCTCATTAATGGCTATTGTGAGCAGAGCAGCAATGAGCATGACTGAGCAAGTGTCCTTGTGGTGAGATGGATGTTCTTTAGATATATTCACAGAGTGGTATAACTGGATCTTGAGGTATATTGATTCCCAACTTTCTGAGAAACTGAAATACTGATTTACATGGTGACTGTACAAGTTTTTACTCCCACCAGCAACGGGAGAGTGTTCCTCTTGCTCCACATCCTCTCCATCATGACCTGTCACTCATGTTATTGGTATTAGCCATTGTGACAGGTATAAGATTGAATTTCAAAATGGTTTTGCTTTGCGTTTTTCTGATGGCTAAGTATGTTGAACATTTCTTTAAGTGTTTTTCTGCCATTTGAGATTTCTCTTTTGAGCTTTATCCCATTTAAAAATAAGATTATTTGTTTTTTTGTATAAAATTTATTGCTGTAGAGAATTAATGTGATGGTAGGGTGTAAACATGTGTAAGTAAATATCACAACCATAGTGACCATGAAGTGTTCCTTGCATAGTACAATAATTGCATTTTTATTTATTAAAAAAAAGAAGCACTGTCATTCTTTCCCCTTCCTCTCTTCTTCCTCCTTTGGATGAATGTGTATGGTGTGATATATATGAATGTTGCAGTGTGTGTATGTGTGTGTGTGTGTGTGTGTGTGTGTACATGACTGAATATGGCTAACATGCTAGGAATTAACTCAGTGAGTTTTCACTGTAACTTAAACTTCCATTCTAACCAATGAAACACACAGAAGCCAGAATACTAAATGAAACATATGCAATTAAAATGCAGAAAACATAATTAAGTCTAAATTATTAGCTCCATAGTAACCACTTAAGAAAGTAAATTATAGTTTATGTTAAACTCATAGACATTAATTTCATATAACTTGTGAAATTGTCCTTTGAAGAAACTTGTTATTCAGGAATATTTTATGCTCTTAAGAAAAACACTTTAGTGTGGCATTACAGTTCATTGAGCAAAATAATGAGAAATGGTATTTATTTAGGTAGATGCTACAGTTTGTATTTTTAAATGTCTCCCCAAGGCTCATATGCAAAGGCTTAGTTTCCTTCCTTAGTGGAAGGTGAGGGGAGCCTTGCAATAAACCCTAATGCAAAGGAGTTAGGACACTAGTACAGTGTCCTTGGAGAAGGCATGGAGGACCAGTTTTGTTTCTCTCCTTTCTTTGCTTTCACCCATTAAGAGACAAATAGGCATCTTCTGTCACATGTTTCTGGGGGGATGTACTATGCTACCATAGACCTACAGCAACAGGGACATGCAAGAGGGACCAGAAACTGTGACATCATGAGCCAAGGTGAACTTTTCTCTTTCAAGGTGATTTAGTTCATGTGTTTGTTTTAGCATTGGAAATTTGAAATTTTTTTATCTTTTCAATTGAAAGTTGGGTTGGAAGGGGAATTATTTAATTGGTAGATATAGCCTGTTATTAGTCAGGGTTCTTTAGGAAAAGAGAACAGAACACACACACACACACACACACAGATTAGGATACATGTATATATATTGTGGTGGATATATGTATTATTTAATGAATACTTAATATTCATTTTGTTTATTAATTTGGCTTACATTAAAAGAGCAACAGCAGCTCAGTCACACCCGAGAGACTGAGAACCCAGTACTGATTAGTTCTTGATATTCCCATAGGGTTTACCTCTCACTGGAGAGGCCGAGGACACAGCAGTTGCTCAGCTCACAGCCTGGTTGCCTCAGGAGTCCCAATCTGGCACCAAAGACCTGAGATGTTCCGGGAGAGCTGCTGGTCCTTATTCCATAATGGAGGCCTGGAAGTGCTGGCTCTGACATCAGCGCAGGAATTAGCAGCAGTAATAGCATCAGGGCAAATCATCTCCCAGGCAAGAAGGGACATGGAGCAAGGAAAAGGTGAGCCATTTTCTTCTCTCAGAATCTTTGGACTGGACTGCTACCAGAAGGTGCCACCTACCACCCCTGTGGGTCTTCTTACATCAGTCTAGGTATTTGGGACAGTTGATGTTTCCTTCTCAGTATATCTAATTTATGATAAGTAGACAAGAAAATCATTCATAATATAGCTGGATGCTTTTCAAATCTCCCTAAACCCTGAGAATTTAATAAAAGTGTGTAACCTTATAACGATGAATGGCAATAGCCACTGGAAATGTGTTTCATATTTTTCTTGGGGGTGTGTGAGGAGGGAGAGAAGCAGAGAAGGGGAGTCCCAGTAGCTAACTGTTAGGAAAGTCACATTTTTTCTAAAATTTATGAAAGCTATTTATGAGAATACCAGTCAAGGCATTCAGCTTTCTTCATTCTCAGCATGCTTCTGGTTCTAGACCATGGCAGCTTGTTCTATGTCACTCATCAGCTTTCAGAAGCCCTGACCTTAATGGTCTCTTGATGTTAGATATAACATCAAATTAGCTGAAAGTTATGATAGCAACATCATTTAGTATGACCTTGCATTTCATGGAGTCATACTCCAAGAATAATCTTTGGCAATATTTACTGATTTTCAGAAGTTTTTTTTTTATTACTTTTAAACTGTTAAACTGAAAATTTAGAGAAGCAATGTGCTTCTTTAGACATTTTTATTCTGGCACTAAACTTCTCATGATTACTAACTGGGTCTTTCATTTCTTTTCACCTTAGATTTGTGTTTCTAATCATTTCTTACAGAAACCTTTATATTCACTGAGAAGTGACTCAGTGGTTAAGAGGGCTGGTGACCCTTCCACAGGATCAGAGTTTGACTCCTAGCATCCATGACTCTAGCTCCAGGAGATCTGATAACCTCTTCAGGCCTCCACAGATACTTCGCTCCTATGATGCACACACACACACACACACACACACACGCGCGCGCGCGCATATACATGTGCACATAGTCATCACACACAGACACACATGATATTTAAAAGAAAAACAATAACATGCAATGCTTGAAATTCCTCTTTAGGTCTTCCTATCAGCTTTTTCTTCAACAAAAATTCCAAGGTCAATTATAATTTTCCTCCCATACTTCTGAGTATGATCAAAGTTATAAAAGTTAAATTATTATTATCTTATATTTATTAGGCTAAAATTGACCAAAATAATCCAAAGAAATTCAATTTTTGTTAAGTAAATATTATCTCTTAGCAACCTTTAGAATTTAAAGACAATTCTCTTCATTGCCGTTAATTCTTTTTTACATAGACTTTCCTTAGCATCACTTCTATTCCTGTTTTTAGTCATGATAGTTTATGGACTGCATGAACTTGCAGAAATGAGAATGATGGTTACCATATAAACTTTTCTATCTGAGATGCAAGCTATCATCAATTGTTGGAAGGATTTATTAAAGACCAATCAGCAGAGAGCTACTGTAGGGTCACTACCACTTGGCTGCATGGATGAACTCTGACCCAAGTACCAAATAGATTTGTTACCCAGATTTGAGAGCTCAGTTATGCAGCATTGTGATACTGCCCCTTTTAATTGTATTTTGGAGATTTTAATGTTTCTATTCCTATGACTCAGTGTGCTGTGATGGGGGGAGAGGGAGAGAGAGAGAGAGAGAGAGAGAGAGAGAGAGAGAGAGAGAGAGAGAGAGAGAGAGAATAAGATACTTTGCATGAGACAAAGCAGCTATTTTTAGAGTGTATCAGAATTATCTTTTCTCAGGCAGGATTCCATTTAATAAAGATTGCACTTAGAATGATCCTTACATAATGTCAATTCCTCAATTTGAATCCTACAAGTTGTTTCCCCACCACTGCAAAATACTGATTCAGTCAGTCTTCTGTAGATCCGGATAAGTTCTTAGAGGTGAAAACTGAGGTCATGACAGAGTTGGTATCAGATCTATTGTGGTTGTGTATAGACTGATCTATAGCAGAAATTCCCAAACTTTTTTGTCTGTGGTTATAATGATGGTGGGTATAGTCACTGCTGACCACGTAGCATAAATTAGTTTGACAAGATCATATTGCCTAATGCCACAGGATAAGAAATACAGCTCTTCTTAGTCTGCAGTCAATAAACTGTACCAAGATAGAAGCAGAAACTTCATTTGCTGCAAGTGATTGATTTTAGGTCACTCCATTGTGTTCACATCATCTGTCTTTAAGTTTACCAGTCACTTCCTTTGTGTCTATTATACTTTTTTGTCTAGTACAAGAATACACATTTTAGATCTTTAAATTTTTACCATTTAGCTTTTTAGAAAAAAATCTGCTTGTCTATTGAAAAAAATTACCTTTTCTAATTTTTTATTCTTTATTTTCCCCATTATGGAAACATTTATACAGTAATTATTTTAGGGTCATTTTTCTTTAAAGTTTGGTATCTGCAATATACATGAATGTACTTCTAGCAACTCTTTTGATTATAGATGATTATTTCTTAATTATTACTAGCTGGAAATTGTACGTAAAAGAACCATTGAAACAGAAGTATGCATTATTTTTTCTTAAAAAAATTCTTTGGACAAGGGACTTACAACTTGGATCCATTTGGATGCTGAGCCATGTTAGGACTGGGATGTAGCTTTAGTTAGTTTGTCATAGTTTTTACTTTACAGTGACTTGGGGCTTAGTCCTTTCCTGGGTTTATTGTGAAATTCTCATCTCTCCCTTTCTCCTCCTAGACTTCTTTCCTAGACTTCTTTCCTAGACTTCTTTCTTCCATCTCTTCTCCTGTCCCCTGCCTTCCCTCCGTTTCCTTCCTCTTTCCTCCCTCCCCTTTTCCTTCCCTTCCCAACTCTTCTTCCGACCTCTCTCATCTTCCTTCTCTTCTTTTCCTGTTTCCTCTATTTGCTTTTTGTTCTTCAAGATTCTGTGTAGCAATGAATCCTAGGTTGTTTACCTTGCCTCCTCATGGTATTATAGCTTCTGATCCCTGAGTTGAGGGATACAGGTGTGCACCACCACATTTCACTGTTACAGATCTTTCTGTTAAAACATTGAGGCTGTGGCAAAAAAAATTAAAATAGGCTAATTTGAATAATTCAACCAGAAAATATTGCATGTTCCCAAGGCACAGTCCCAGGCTGTAGAGAACTAACTATGCACTGTGGTATCTTTATCAGATTCCAATCCACATACACGCAGAATTATTAATTGTTCTAGCTTTCCTTTACCCAAGATTATGGACCTCTTTTCCAGTCACTGCTCAGAGTCAGAAAAAATTCTTAAGTGAGAAACTCAGTCTTTTCTATCGATGCATATCTTATTTCTTTCTGAAATTCAGTTTCTTTACACCTTTTTTTCCCTTGGCTTCCTCCGTACTTGGAAGTGTATTTAGAATAGTCAGGTGTGGAAACATCGGACTTTGATGTAAGATAACGAAGATGAGCAGAAAGGGAAGGGGAGGTGGCAGAGTCACAGCTTCTCCTCTAGAACGGACCTCATGCAATGAGGGGGTCTGAGTAGTCGAAGCCCCTCAGTGGAGACATTTGACAAATCGTTAGCTAAATGAATTTGAATATGTTAAAGTTCTTTGTAATAGACTTGGCCATTTCAGTTTAATTCACAATGGAAAAGTCCTAAGTAGGCCACAGATATAGTGTGAGGGGACCAACTTTCAAAATGGTGACTAACAATCACATCAGTTTTTTTTTGTTTTGTTTTTTGTTTTTGTTTTTGTTTTTCGAGACAGGTTTTTTCTGTAGCTTTGGAGCCTGTCCTGGAGCTAGCTCTTGTAGACCAGGCTGGTCTCGAACTCACAGAGATCCACCTGCCTCTGCCTCCCGAGTGCTGGGACTAAAGGCGTGCGCCACCACCACCTGGCTATCACATCAGTTTTGACATTCAATGAATTTAAAGTATTTTCAGGCTTATCTTGGAAGCATCAGGTGAAGGAAATCACTGTAGTGTGTCTAGTTCATCACCATTGTGGCCTCTGAAAACAAGGCTCATTTGAGGCAGATGAAACTTCCCGTTTGCTTAGGACACGCTGGAGATATTCTGGCCAACAACAGTGAGGTTAATGATTCTCCACGCACTTTCTTTCTATCCGAATATGAACTGGCTTAGAACTCCCAGAAGCAATAGTGCTTAAATTGCAGAAGTTACAGGAAGAAGGCTTCCTCTCAGTATGCATCATGCCATCTTAATAATCAACAAAAATTTCCTGTCAGGACAAAATATACTGCCTACTAAATTTATATTTTTTCTCATTCTTAACTTCAGTATATCATGCCATTGTTGTCTTTCTTTATAGGTCTCGAAAGAAAATCTCTTAGGTGATGTTTGTAGGAATAGGATGACTGTTAGGAAGGAAAGTTCCCTGGAATGTTTACTAATTAGTTATTGGTACTACTGTCATGGCATATGGACCACCAACTAATCATAGAAGACAAACCCAATCCCCTTAACATTCCAGTTTGTACTAAATGAGGTTATCTCAATGGCTTCATTAAATATTTCCTCAAGTAAAGAGACTCTAATTGAAGTTTGGTTCCAGGGATGGCGAAGTTTTTAGACTATAGTCTCCTATCCTTGTAGAAGAGAAACTTGGGACCAAACCCAGTGATGGAAAGCTCAAAAGTCACTTAAGGTGTTTACTAGCCACTACTCTGCCAGCTTGACATCCTCTCCATTGTGGTCAATTTCAGCTATTGTCTTTTTGCTAGAAGCAAACAACTTTCAGAAGTCTGAGCATTAAAATGATTCTTCCAGGATCAGGAGACCCTGGCAAGACACACACACACACACACACACACACACACACACACACACACACCCATATCCTCATGCATTTTCCTAAATGCAAAATCTGAGGCCACGATCTAGCTGCAGGTGGGTTGTAGAAGAGACATTCAAGGAGGCAACAGTAGAGGTTTAAGAAAATAAGCCAAATTTATGACACAGTTTTAAGGCTGCTATCCTGAAGGTCAAAAGCTCCCACCCAGTGGCTATCTTGAGAAACACACAGGACATTTATCACAATTAGTCGTTTAAGTAAGCAGGAGATACTGCCCTTCATTCTGTGCCCCTTTGTAAAGGTGCCACTGTGGCTTTATCCACTCAGTGTTTTCAAAGTGAACATTGGCAGAATAATGGGATCTGGAACATAACAGATATGACGTCAATGTCTTCTTTACCTACTGGTTCTTTTATCATTATTATACAAATTTTCAGAGACACATACTCATTTTTCTTCTTTCAGTGTTGTCTGCTTGGATTGTAGTAAATGTCTTGTCATGATGTGTATCTTATTTATTACTACATATTATTACATAATAGGTGTGTCTTATTACTACTTTAGTAGAATTTAATAAATGAGAAAATTATTTTGGACATTTTTTTCAAAGCACTTAAAAATCCAAGGGCAAATACAACAGGCCCCATTCTATTAGATTTGTGTAACAAAGCAGCATAGACTTAGTGACTTACAAAGAGCAAAAATTTATTTCTCACCGTACAGAGGCTGAGAAGGCCAAGGTTATGCTACCTGCAGATTTACAGTCTCTTTTTATAAGGGCACTAATTCTAGTCATGAAGGCTCTGCTTTTATGAGTTAATCACCTTCCAAAAATCACACCTCCTAAACCAAGCACATTAGGGTTTGGATGTCAATACAGAAATCTGGGGAGGAAACACATATTCAGTCCATTTTGTAGCATAACCTTGTTCCTGCCATAGAACGACTCAAGATTATGTCACAGTAGGTTCCAGACACATCAAGAAAAATGCCTGAGTAGCAATAACACTGTTTTTCAGAATTTGGCACCTGCATAAGTATGCTAAGAAAACAGGGAAAGAAGCCAGTTTTGTCAGAATGACAGTGGCTTATGTTTCATGAATATTAAGAATTACAGGATAGACACGATGGGAAGTTGAGAGGGCTTGCAATTACCAGGAGATAGGATTGTTGTTTTTGAAATGTATCCTCATTGCATGAGGCCTGGTATCCCGATAAAATTATACATATATCCATTTAATCCCTGAAGATTTCTTGCTCATATTTGAATGCATTGTTAGTAAAAGAGTAAGCCTTAGAATACTACCTTAAATAATTGAAAGAGTGACGGATTTGCACTTTTGTTTTTATGAGAAAATTGTTGAGAAAAGATACCCTCTAGGTAGAGCTTGTGGCTAAATGTTCTGAATTTCTTGATGTTGTTAATGGCAAGGTTCAACTTTTAAAATAAATCATTGGATATGCTACATACTATGTGGGAATACTTCCTAAGATGAAAACTTAGATTTGAAGTATTGGAACTACCAAGTTTTCCTATGGAATAATATGCATTTGTAAGTTTGGAGTTCTTTGTAGTTAACTAGAACACAGTGATCTTTCCTCCAAGAAGATGAATCTGGCAGGTTCACAGCACACAGTAAGGAAGATAACAAGTTTGCGGAATTATGATTTTTCTCTCTTTTTCACCCAAAATACAACTGGACATCACAAACACCTCGTGAGACACTCGCATCCCTTACTTGGGAGCGGTATGATATTTTCTCAGTAACTTCTAGTGCTTTGTACATACAGGTGGAAAAGAGAGAGAATAGGATCAATCAGCCATAAATGGGATGTTTCCATCAAATCACTCCCCTCAGGGCTCAGGAAACCCTATGGATAAGGAGGTAGAAGGAGTGACAGAGCTAGAGGGGATGGAGGATACCGAGAAAACAAGGCCCTTT
>NW_026067903.1:10245141-10249114 GCF_014885135.2 Alexandromys fortis | reverse complement strand
ATGAAGAGAGAAAAGACTGCAATTAATGTTCTGTTTTTCTTAAGATATATTTAATTTTAGTTTATGTGTATGAGTATTTGCCTGAATGAATGTGTGTGTGGCTTGTGTACACTGGGTGGCCTGAGAGGATGAAGAGGACAAATCAGATCATCTGCAGTTGGAACTACAGATGGCTATAAGTATCCATGTGGGTGCTGGGAACTGAATCGAGGTCCTCTGCAAGAGCCGCAGTGCTGTTGCACTAAGCCATAATTCCATCCCCTATCTAACTATTTATAAGGAAAAGACAACACAATTTTAGGCACACAAAATACCTATTGTTATTGAAACAAAATTAATATATAATTATTTTTTTCTGGTTGCCTTTGCATTGGTTTTCAGTAATTTATATATTTCTACTTAATTCTCCTTTTCAAATGCGAACTTTTTATGATAATGAAAATTTGCACCAAAGGGTACACTATTAATAACGAATGATAAATGTTTAATGCAGAAATCTGAAGAGCACTTTTTAAAATGATATGATGACCAGATCATGACATGCAGTGTTGATTTAACAGGGAAAACACACAGAACATGGACAAAGCACACTTTCCATTCTTTGTAGGGAATCCTGACTGTGAATTTAACGTCTAGAAGTATGAGACATAAAGAAATGGTTCCTTTTGGGTTTGCTGTTCTGTGAATGAACCTTAGGGATGGCAATTGCAGGACACTTGTTTGTAAGGTATTGGAGTTAAAAACTGATGTTTCTATTACTTATTTGCTAAAGACAAGGCATCCAGTTGAGAATCCAAGTGTCCAGGGTTCATGTTATAGATTAACTCAGTCCCGATATGAAAGCCTGCAAAGGCCAAATTATCCATTTTTCTGATAAGACTATTTTCAGAAATATTAAATTCCTCCATTAATTGGCAGTAAATGGGAGATTTAATCGTTGAGGTCACATTGGGAAGAAATTTTCATTGTTAAACTGTTGAAGAGAATTAATTTCATGTCCAATGTGGAAAAAGAGAAAGTATATATATAGCATGCAACCCCCCCAGTGTTGGGTGCCTTTCAGTATAGATAGTATATTTTGCTTATTGGGTATATGCAGGAAAAATTTGGGTGTCAAAACAATTTTATAAGCATTGTCAAAAATTTTTGGTTTGAACTATTTCTGAAAGTTAATCTATGATGTTTTCAAAAGTTGAGCTTAAAGTAAAACCTTTATGCACATAAAACCCATGTAACAGTCTAATAAAGAAAGCAATGCAGTCTGACTTAATTTAACAGAATGGCAATCTTACAGTCAGTCAGGTTGAACGTTCTCAAAGGCATTATTGGGGGTGTGTGTAGAGTTACCATTAATAACCCAAAGTATAATGAACATTTTATTCAAAAGCATTTGAGGAACTTCTATATTATTTAGTATGCTGGCTTTCCTTAAGGTGTTCCGTGATAAACGTCACTTATTTTGATAAAGTGTTATCAAGATAAATTTCATAATCTAAGTAACACAACACATTCTTACTTTAGGTTTGTCTTTAAAAAAAAAATCTCATCAGGTTTTCTTTTCACCAACATGGTCAGATCACTAACATACTGATCCTTTTCATAAAATTCTGATTTGCAGAACAATGGTTTTGAAAATTCCATCTTGTAGTCAGGTATGGTGCTGCATACCTGTGATACCAGCAGGCAGGAGGCAGAGGCAGGAAGATCATGAAATTCTGGGCTAGTGTGGACTATTTAATGAGTTTGAGGCCAGTCTAGACTATAGCAATGCCTTGTCTCAGACACAAGTGAAAAGACAAAATGGAAATATAAAAAAAACGGTTTAAACTTTCTTGTATTTACTATTGCTAATTGACAACCCCCACATAAACATATTAATATAGTTTATACATTGCCACATATATTTGGAAATTAATGGGAACCAGTGTTAAAAGTATCACCCTAAAACTCAACAGGCATTTGTAGATGGATGTGAAGCAGCAGGCTGTAGCTAGTCACTCTTCTGTTCCTTTTTTTCCTGC
The DNA here is from genome assembly GCF_014885135.2 of Alexandromys fortis. NCBI lineage: Eukaryota > Metazoa > Chordata > Mammalia > Rodentia > Cricetidae > Alexandromys > Alexandromys fortis. The sequence continues at coordinate 10,247,093 of NW_026067903.1, read as the reverse complement.
CTTCTCCTCTCTCTTAAAAAGCCTTTCATTTTTCTCAATGAAATAAATTCTGAACTGAATGATAAGAAAAATAGGGTTTACTGTTTACCTTAATCTCTTAACCATTAAAGGACATACTTTTGAACTGTAAAGAAATCAGAATATGAGAACATGCCATTGATATCATGATGCTACTGTGTGATTTGTTCATGATTTGTTTTCTGATGGTATTTAGGTTCAGACAATCTTGGGGACTCATTATCATCAGTATCAGTTTTGTATATTCTATATTTTGAAAAGAAATTCTTTACACTTGCATTTTGCGATGCTTTTGATTCTGAGTATGTGTGCAGAAACATCTTAGCGTGACTTTTCAAGACATTCTTTCAATATGCATAGGCTACCCTCCCCCTTTATCACTGGCTTAGTCTTGGGTTGTAAAGCTGTCTTATGTTTTACTGAGCTATAAAAATTCTTGCACACCGATCATAGAACTACAAAACGATCAGTGGATTTATCAGATTGACTAATCTATAACCTTGTATTTTATTGGGCAATAAAGAGTCATCACAGCATGTTGTAGTTGCACCTTTTTATTTTGGAGGATTCTGGGTGGGACACATTAAGGTGAGGAGCTTTCTTCCTGAAAGCTTTACCAGTGTTCATGAGGAATTTGATGAATTATATCTAAGTAAACATTTATAGAACACTCTTATAGATCTTTCATCGCTGAGTATTCAAATACTGTGCTCTGGGGATGACAGCCACCTGATTGCAATTAACTGTAACCAGGCTGCAGTTTAATTGCGTTGGTTTATTTGAAGGAAGGGATTCAGTTTCAAGATAGATTCTTAACACACTGCGGTGAACTACACCAATATTCACGCTTCAGGAAGTGGCCTGCTCATTGGTTTACAGGTTATATAGCAAAGCTATCTTTAGTATTGCCTTGACCTTGCATGGTTCCAGAAACAGACCTGAGTGGGGGTTGTGAGGTAACAAAGAAAAGACAAACACTCAAAAATAGCTGGGGTCAGGTGGACTGGGTTCTCTGATTGAGAAACTTCAGCACCACTGGAGCACAGGGTTTTCATTATATAGAATTTAGCAGAGAAACAGGGTTGTTGCAGACAGTTGAACAAGGAGGTGAGGTTATCACATACACATAAAAAAGAGCCAGGGTTTATAGTATCCAGCTGGATCAAGGAGATAGGTTTTGCTAATCTCAGAAGGAACAGTTTCTGGAAGGAGCAGTCTTCAGTGTGTAAACATGTGTGTATGGGAGAAAGCTATGGTTGATATTTTCGATACATACTATCAACAATTCACACTTATACTCCAAAAAGGCTTTTCCATTTCCTTTTGATCCTCACCCCAGCAAAAATGGCTTTGTCATTTCCATATGGGACTGAGGCAAGGGTTCTTGACATGGCCATGCCTGTGTCAATGACACACTTAAAACTTCATTCACTCTTGGCTTCCGCCATTCCCTGTAAAGAATCAGCTACCGACTTTTAGTAAAGTGACTTCTGACTTGACTGACCCTTGTATCCCTAGTCTCTCCAATACCTTTATCATAAAGGGGTGTTGAATTTTGTCGAATGCTTTTTCAGCATCTAATGAAATGATCATATGGTTTTTTTCTTTCAGTTTATTTATATGGTGGGTTACATTGATAGATTTGCGTATGTTGAACCAGCCCTGCATCTCTGGGACAAAGCCTACTTGATCATAATGGATAATTTTTCTAATGTGTTCTTGAATTCGGTTTGCCAGTATTTTATTGAGTATTTTTGCGTCGATATTCATGAGTGAGATAGGCCTGTAGTTCTCTTTCTTGGTTGGATCTTTGTGTGGTTTTGATATCAGGGTAACTGTAGCTTCATAAAAGGAATTTGGCAATGACTTTTCTGTTTCTATATTGTGAAATACATTAAGGAGTATAGGTATTAGCTCTTCTTGGAAGTTCTGGT
>NW_026067903.1:10229256-10242728 GCF_014885135.2 Alexandromys fortis | reverse complement strand
AAGAGACAGAAATCTTTAATCAATCAATAAATAAATAAATTTAAAAAAAGCACGAGCTGAGATGAACTGTATAACCCTAGCATGGAAGCTCAGCTGCCAGTATAATCATGTTTCCCTTAATTATACATGGGGAATTTAACAGCAGGTACTTATTAGAAGAATATTATTTTGATTAGGTTTCTACTTGCTTGTTGAAAGCATTTATAAAGCCTGTGTGTTAGAGAGTATTGTAATTGTGTTATTGGAAATCTTCAAGCTCCCACTACTGCAGACACTAAAACCTCATATGAAGTATTCACAGGATGCTTGAAAATGCAAGACCGCAAATTTTACTCTTTTGAAAGACTTTTAAAAATGACTTATTATTTTATGTGTATGAGGGTTTGTCTGCATGATGTCTGGGTACCACATGTGTGGCTGGTGGCTGTGGAGGCCAGAAGAGGCCTTGGATTCCTTAGAACTGGAGCTACAGACTGTTGTGAGTAGTCATGTGGCTACTCTACCCAATGACTTCTAAAAACTCAAAATTTGTACAGAATAGCTAATTTTTTTAAAAGGAAAGTAACATATGGCATCTTACTGATTTTCCTAATGCTGATGAAATGTATGATTCTGAGTCTTTATAAAATCTAGTTTTCCATTTCCTAGGTATTGGGAAGATTTTCCAAAGCAGAGGTTAGAGTTCTTAGATTGCTTCATCCACAGAAAACCTCTGCTTTATACCTATCTTCCTGTGTGTGTGGCACTGGGGCTGAACCTAGAGCCTCACACATGCTGGGCATGTGCTTTACTGTTGAGCCAATTGAACATCTATTCTATCAGGCTTTTAGGCTACAAAATGTTATGGAAAAACTTGAGCAAATGTTACATTTATCTCTATAATCCAGAAATATTCTAGAGTTTGAAATTGATTTTTTTTTGTGTGTGTGAAAAAGAAAAATCATGAATATTTTTGTAATTGTGCCATCATTTACTAGTTGATAGGTAATTCCAGGTCAGTCTCATAGTAGCTTTCTCTCTACATTTGGGTCTGTTTAGTGCTGGCTCCACCCTTATGTTGTATGTTGCTTTGTTTGCATGCTTCCTAGATGCTTTGAATACCAGTCCTTCCACTCTTTATTTTTTCTTCATATCTATCATGTATCTTCTATAAAACATTTAAAATAAACTTTACAAGTTCTATGAAGCACTCTCAGTATTTGATTAAGATTATATAATTATCATTATGAAGGTCTGGTCTACTTGCTGGGTTGGCCCTTGACTAGAACCTAAGAATTTGAATGATAACCTGTTCATTTTCCAGATGACAGATATAGTATCTTGTCTGAAGAGCATGGCTAATTCTGAAGTATGGATCATTCTTGGCAGTTTGTATTTTCAGCCACTAGCCTGTACTGAAATGTTGGAGATTGGGTCTCTCACGAATTCTTGAGGTTGATGAGTCTGACCCATTTTAGTTGCTGAATGAATGAAGTTTATCTGTTGACTCCACTGGGAAAGATCCCTGGACACTTGTACTTGAGTTTCTCTAGGTATCTGCCTATGTGGCTCTACCTTGTGATGACTGTCTTTGGCTTCCATTTATTCTAATGAATGTCTTTGATAACTGTGAATCAATACCTGACACTGTAAGTTCTTTAAGGAATAAGGAAAGCCGGTCATCAATCATGTAAGAGTTAGTATAAGATCAGATATTAGGCATTGAATGATGAAATTTGCCTGTAAGCCATCTCTGACCACTTTTGCATTTTTCCAGTAAGTCTTCCTTTTGTATATGGGGACGCTCATCTCAGAAAATTGAATAACTTTTCTGAAGTTATATAATTAGTAATGATCAAATGAAAAAAAATTGAATTGTATTCTGTTTGAGCTCCAAACTTCTTATTTTCTATAGTCCAAATGCATCGTGCTTTTAATTCTACGTTTACTCAGTTTTGATAGTCATAAACACACAATGTGAACTTCAATGTAAGTTACTTCTCAATTGTCAGCATGAAGCAATCAAATTTTACTATCCTAGAATTTTACATGCAAGAGGAAGTTAATGGTTTATATATAAGAAATGTCACAGCATCCTTATTCCTAGTCAGCGAGGACCTCTTTTTTCTAAACTGAACCATATTCAAGAAGTCAATTTTCCAAGCAAAAGGATTTAAAACACCTGATTTGGAGTGCAATGCATTGATTCCCTTTCCATAGCTTGGGACCTGAAGACAGTTCGGAACATTCCTTCTAAGTCAAAGTCTGTAACAGGCTATGTAAACAGGATGAGGCTATTCCTCAGGCAATACTTCTAATTGTCCCAGATTTCTACAGCCCACTTAAACCAATATTTTGTGACGAATACACTATATAGCAACCCGTGCTATGTACAAAGGGAGAGAAAAAAGATGAATTATAGTCTGTGTATTTTAAAATATAATAGTTTAGGGGAGAAGACAGATATGTAAACATAAAAATGAAATATGAAAAGTTTATCGACCGAAACACATGTAGGGTGAGTTAGAGTAGCAGAAAGTAGTGACCTTCAAGAGTTTTCCAAGAAGAGGAGTGTAAGAAGTAGATGTTAGTAGTAAAGAAACATGGAGAACTGTATTCCAGGCATAAGAGTAAGACTCTTAGTTTTAGTATTAAAAGATGGCAAGTCATGACAAATGAATTTGTAGCAACAGAAAAGAATTAACCCAGAGAAGCAATGGCTATGATATTCATAATCTAGAGTAGTGGTTATCAACCTTTCTAAGGCTACAACACTTTAATATATTTTCTTGTGTTGTGATAACCCCCTAAACATACAAATTATTTTTGTTGTTGCTTCATAACTGCACTTTTGCTACTGTTATGAATCATAATGTAAATAATTTTGGAGATAGAGGTTTGCCAAAGGATCACATCCCGTAGGTTGAGAACCACTCACCTAGAGGTTGACACCATAAAGTTTGAAGGATGCAGATAATATGATAGTGGGAAGTTTATGCTAAAAAATATGATGGATGGACTGTAAAGACAGTGGTAAGAGTGGAGGAGGGGAGCTGTAGTATACCACACTTACGTCTATACAGCTGCAATTGTACATGCATGGCTGTGGCTATTTTCCTCACTGACATTTCCTTGTTTACTAAGCAGAAGAAAAAAAGCATCTTTAGCAAAGTACTAGAAAGTGAACATGGTAAGCTTTTGTAGTTTACTGCTGATAAAGAAACTCTGCTTTGGGTATCCACTTAAGTGGACAGGAAATATAGATAGTGGATTAAAGCATATCTAGAGTAGAGAAAGCCAAATTCATACTTACTTGTATGACCCTCGGATGTGTTCATTAACCACTAAGAGAAAAATCTTTTTGTGACTGTCACCATGAAGGTGGTGCTTAAAACCATGAGAGTCGATGAGATTTCAGTGGAGGGCATGGGGAATCAGAGTGGCATTGTGTCTAGGGCCAATCTCAGCAAACAGAATCCTGAGCCTTCAGTTTTAAATGATGCTTAGATGAAGCAATCACCACAGATTCATCTTTTTCTTCCCCTTAATATTGTATTTAATTTTTTTTACTGAGATATTCTTTAAATAAGTTTCTAGTTTTTAAGAAATCTTTTATATCAATATTTTACTTGTATGTGTATAGATTAACAACAATGTATAATGCATTATTTTTAATTCTTGTATTTGTTTTTAACAAATATTATACTTCTTTCTCCTGGGTCTCAGTAATGTCTTTCCCAGAGCTTATCAATGAGGAGTGATTACTCAGCATATTCTTATTCTGTTTTATTATAAATGTCAAATTACTTTCCAAAACTAATTTCTCATTTATTCTCCCACCAGAAATATTTGAGTATTCCTTTATAGTGCCACCAAATCTTAATAATTTACAAATTTGGAAATTTTGACAATCCAGTAAGCACACTTCAATTTGTCCTCTGTGTATTTATTTACCAGGCTCCTTAACTCTCTCCCTTCCTTCCTTCCTCCCTCTCTTCTTACCTATCTCCCTATCTTTCTGGAATTCTAGCCCAAGAATGGTTTTCAAATGCCATTTTTTTTTTTAGTCCGTGGCTTGTCTTTTCATCCACGACAATGTTTTATTATAAAGAACATTATGGTGATGATGACTGACGATGACTAGAATAGGATCCACATTTAGTAAGTGCTTAAATCGACCAGTATAATTTTTCATAGTTTTTGTTATTTTTGTGTTTTTCTTGAAACCCTGCCTTAACTCGAAGCAGACATTTTCACAGTACAGGGAGTGGTTAGATGTTACCCCGATAAAGATAATGGACAGATTTCAAACTAACTGTGTTATCATTTAATATTTTATGGTTACGTCTTTCAGACTTAATCCATTATTGAGACTTTGAGTGAGTTGTTAAGGGCTGAAATATTCCAGGGTGAGGCTAGTGTTGTCATTACTCATGTCGCAAAACTCTATGACTGTTACAAAACTGCACTTAAGTTTTAGGGTATGAATGTTGGACTCGGGTAGTAGGTGGTGACACTCGAGCAAGAAAGAAATATGATTAAGAAAATTAAGCATGATGAAATTTATTGGTGCTGCTTTCTTGGGGATTGGAAGCTACAGGAACACTCCTGGTTAATGCAAATAACAACTAGATGATGGTTAACACAAGGATCAGAGAGTCTCATCTGCCCCCTACGATGCAGAACTCTTTCTCAGTGCCAAACTTTATTACATGGCGGCAGAAAGGAGTGCAGCCAGTTATTGTAAGTAATGAGGGAGCGATGTGGATGCCAAGGGCAGCTCTGTAGGTTCCTCTGTCTGTGCTAGAGTAGGTGACATCTCCTTGTGAAGGCTATATATCACTTCACATGGTAGGAAGATTTAATTACAAACACCTCCATTTTATACCCCAGGGTGCCATGCCTCATAGACCAGGGTTCTGTTTATTGAGATCACGCTCTGGCAAGGACAGCTTACCAAGGGCATTTCAGAGATGAAGTCTCTCCTTGGTGCTGAATGCCGTTAGGGTTTGTATCCAGAAGTCCAGTTACTAAGGTAATTGGACAGTGGCATCAGCCTATTGCTGCTTTGGCTTTAAAATCTCTCCTCTCTGTGTCCTTTTCCCAAAGAAAAGAAAACAAAGGATGGGAGGTCATGCACTTTATGGCTGAGCATATAGCTTGGTGCAGGAGTGCTTTTCCTAGCTTGTATAGTGTCCTGGGTTTGATTTTCTACACCACATAGAAATGATTAAAAAATCCACAGAACAGATTATATACCTCACTTTATTTCTCCCAGAATGCAAATACATTACTTTAGAAAGATGAATATACATTATTATAAACAGTGAATTTTCTTTCAGGATTAGGATAGGCTCAAATTGGAAGCTAACAACTTCTGCAGTACAAATGCAAACATCCTCAGAGGTGGACTGATTTGGGCTTAAACACACTCTTTTGTGTTTAAGTATGTACACTTAGCTAAAATGGATGGTGCACTGGAAAACCACACATTCAGAAAACAGTGAAAAAGAAATAGCCCAGCTGGAGTTGTGCTTGCATAGTCTGAGAATTAGAAACCGATAGCGTGTGTGTGCTTTGTAGACAGTGCAGTAAAGGACATGTGACAAATTGAGCTGCCATTCAGTTCCCTTTCTCCATTTTATCCTGGCCGTGTCTTCTGCCAAGGCAATGGTCTGCCCACAGTTTTTAAACATCAATTAAAGGAATCAAGATAATTCCTTGCAGAGTCTTGTGGCTCACTGTACTCTAGATGAAACCATTCAAAGGTGAGCCCACAACCTGCCTCCATCTGATTTTACACTCTGTAAAGGAGAACCATCACAGATAGACCTGTGACAGTATATTTTAATTAATTAATTAATTAGCTAATTAATTAATGAGTGTGTGTGCATGTGTGTAGGCCAGATGTTGACATCTAGTGTTCTCAATAGTTCTCCAACAATTTGTTATTCCACGATCTCTCACTGAAACTGGGACGAGCTGACCAACTATTCCTAGGAATCCCCCTGTCTCAGCCTTCCCAGCTATGGCATTATAAACACAGTGGCTTTGCTGTTTTTAAAGGTGATGAGGGTCTGGACACGGGTCCTCGTGCGTGCTTGGGGAGCTCTTTATCAAATGATCCTTCTACCCAGTCACTGAAAACTCCATGTTTAATCCCACACCGACTTTTCCTCTAAATGCTGAACAAAACAAGAAAAATTAGGTTAATAAAGCGTATAAAGGTCCAGGAGTTAAAAATAATCCAAAATAAAGAAATCCAGTAAAAGAAAATTCAAAGTAGAAGCGCACATAAGCTCATTTAGAAATAGCTGTTTTATTTTTTTTTAAATTTTATTTTACATTCCAACCACAGTTATCCCTCCCAGCATTCCTTGTGCCTCACCAGCAGCTCAACGCCCCCCATCCACTCCTCTCAAAGGGTAAAGGAGTCAACAAAACCTGGCACACTAAGTTAAGGCAGGACCAAGCCCCTCCCTGCTGCATCAAGGCTGAGCAAGGCATCCCACCATAGAAAACGGGCTACAAAATGCCAGCTCATGTACCAGGGATAGATCCTGGGACTATTGCCAGGTGCTCCTCAGATAGATCAAGTTACACAACTGTCACCCACATATAGGGGGCCTCGTTCAGTCTGGTGCAGATTCCACAGCTGTTGTTCTTGAGTCCATGAGCTCCCAGGAGCTTGGCTCAGTTGTTTCTATAGATTTCCCATCATGATCTTCACCTGTCTTGCTCATATAATCCCTCCCCCATTTCTTTGACTTATTCCTGGAGTTTGGAACGTGTTCCATCTGTCACTGGATGAAGGCTCTGTAGGGAATTACTTTCTCATAGTGTTGGAAGCTTCACTTTGGATGGAAGCATTGCTAGGATTCTGTTACCCTGGTGGCTTCGCTGCATTATCTTTGTCTTCCTTTATCTTCACACGGAGTTCTCTCTGGAGGAAGTCTTGTGCCAGTTCTTCCATTTTAAATATCTATAGAGGATCATACATGGTAGAGTGAATTTATATAAAAAGGGGATTTCTTAGATTTGCTTATGTTGTATGGCTTAAATTGTTCAGTAAGTTATCTGCACACTGGAGATGTGAGAACTCAGTTACTACTCAGCCCGTGAGACTGGATACTTCAACATTCCTGAGCTAATCCTGAAGGCCTTGACTATTCTTAGATAACCCTGTGTCTTCAGTGTAGGTTGTAAGGCTGATGAGGCCAGGATCAGTGTCAGTGGCATATGGAAGCGGCAAAGAAAGAGACTACAGCAGGGTTGATGAGCTCACTAGCATGATGTGAAAACAAGCAGACAAAACCAGGGACTTTCCCCTCAGCACTTCTTGATCCAGATTGCTACTGGAAGGTGCTACCCACGTTTAGTGTGTGTCTGACCACTTCAATTAGCCCACACAAGAGTCAGGCGTAGGGGTGTATGCCTTTAATTACAGCATATAGAGGCAGAGGCGGAGGCATAGACAGAGGCAGAGGCAGAGGTGGAGGCAGAGGCGGAGCAGAGGGGCAGATCTCTGAGTTTGCGGTCAGTTTGGTATATAGAGTTAGTTCTAGGATAGCCAGGTGCCAGGTTCCAGCCTCAGCCTGGGTTCAGGTCCCGAGATGGGAAAGGTGTGTCAGTGCAAGGAAAACTTCTGGCCACCAAGTGGATTGTACTCAAGAGACCCAGAATAGCTAAGGCCATCTTTATACTTAAACAGAGTTTTTCATACCAGGGTTATAAGAACAGTTTTATTATTGGCATCTATTTTTTACTTTAAGAAATGCATCACCCCCCCCCACCAAAAAAAAAAAGGCCGGGTGATGGTGGCACACACCTTTAATCTGAGCACTCACGAAGTAGAGGCAGGTAGATCTCTGTAAGTTCAAGGCCAGTCTGGTCTACAAGAGATAGTACCATGAGACAGGCTCCAAAGCTACAGAGAAACCCTGTCTTGAAAAACAACAACAAAAGAAAAGAGAAATAAAAAAGAAACATTTAACGAATATATCATGAAACCCTTAATCCCATTTATGCTTTCCCAATGCACCTTCCCACCCCCTGCATAACCTTATTCTAGACACAGAGTTCAGAACTTTTGCAGGCCTTAACTAAATCCTGAGCCAGACACATCTTGATCTCGCAGCACTTACGCCTGTTAGTAGCTACTTGCAGCTACAAAGTTAAAAGTACTAGACATGGGCATAATGCTTTAAGGACAGCGGTATTCAAACACAAACAGTTATTCCATGTCTGTAAAATATATTTTATGCAAGAGGGCCCCATGTCTCAGTCTCTCTGTAAAAGGCAGACTTTGACAAAACACTTGTTTCCCATCTCACTATACCATGCTTCTCCCACCAATATAAGCCCTTACGTATGGTAAAGATGAATCCATCCACCCCATATTTTGCATTGCATTATTTCTATCAGAATCTTACTAGATCTTATCATTGATTCTATATGATTAGTACCCAGGGAACTTACTCTCAACAGTTGACACTATGTGTATTCCTGAGGCCTTTTCGCCATTCCTTGTATGCATGCCTTCCTCTCCTTTCCAGAACTGTGAGACATGGTTAGAGTTCCAAGTGTTGTGTTCTCATTTGTACCTAACTACCTTTATTGAGTCAAAAAAAGCTTCCAGGATTACTAGCTAGTAAGTACAGATAAGAGATTGGATACAGTCGCTCTTTGGGTTGACGAGGGAGGGAGACTTGATTGGGGGAGGGGAAGGGAAATGGGAGGCGGTGGAGGGGAAGAGACAGAAATCTTTAATAAATAAATAAATTTAAAATAAAAAAAGAAATTCTAAAAAAAGAGATTTTATACAGAGCTCCTTGTTGAATCATAGGGGAAAATATTTGAATAGGAACAGAATTTTCAGGGAAAACTACAGCTGTTACATATGTGACCAACAAAGAAAAACTAAAAGCTACCCAATGAACCACCAGTATAACGAGAGAGAAAAGAACCTGCAAGCTGCACAAATTTTGCAAATTCTTATGCTGTCCTGTGTACTACTTGCCCTTTCCAAGTGAGAGTCCATGTCCACAGGTGCTTTGCCCCACTGAATCCCACTGGACAGGGAGTCCTATGCTGATCTGAGATTGGGCTGCACAGCTCCCGACAGCCAGGGCTACCCAGAAAAACTCTGTTTCCAAACAAAACAAAACAACAAAACAAAACTAACCTAGCCAAGAAAATCCATCATAGGAATGTCCCAAAATTAACTTCCTAGATATTCCCTCAAAGGTTTGCCCAAAGACTTGTCTCATAGATGATTCTAGATCCTGCCAAGATGATGGTCATTATTAACCATTGCAATCTTATTTTAGAATGGTTTATTATATTTAAAACTGACAAAACTGCTACTTTTAAAGACATTCAGTGCTTGAAAGTAATTGTTGATATTCAAATGTATACATGTGTGTGGCTGGTGGGCTGACTGTGTACCCTCAGAGATCTGCTCATGTCCTAAATTTTGGGACCTGGAACTGTCACAGTATATTGGTCATGGTTAAGAGCCTGAGTAATGTGATTGTCATTTTAATTTTTGAAAGCATAAATATTTCTTTGTGAATAATAAGACAATGAACTTAAGGATCTTGAGAAAAAAATTTTATTCTGAATTACTGAGTCTGTTCCTAAATTCAGTAAGTGCCTTTATTGGAATGAATCAGAGAGATGTTTGACAGGCGGGGAGGAAGAGTCAACATGACTGTGTAGACAGAGTTGAAGTGGCCACAATCAAGCCCCTAGAAATCAATAATCCCAAGGAAGGCGTAGAGCCAGGTCTCTTCTGAATCACCTCAGGAACCATGACATGCCTGGATCTTGACACTTGGCTTCTGGACACAGACAGGAAACATTTTTCGAAATGACACAGCTGTTCATGACCACTGTTCAAGAAATCAACTATTTTGTATAACAAAATTTAGAGATAAGTTATCTCTTCAATGGGGAAGATGTTTAATATAAAAATTGAGGTAATTATTACAGTTTTGGCCTAGTCTCTTAAGAATTTTCTGTTGCTTTTATAGGGTGGGATAGACTTCCTTAATGCAAGAAAATGACAAGTAGGATTGTTGGCCAGAAAAATTTTAATTTTATAGTTTGGAAAGAGAATGAAAGGCTATAGTTGTTAGGGGAATGAGTCATCAATTTGAATGCTTCAAATTGCATAAGGAATGAGAAAAAAGTTAGCAATGATCAAGTCAGGCCAACAAGTAAGCACAAGATGGGTGACATCAGGGTGATTTTATCAGCAGGTGCCTTGGGCCAGTAAGATACTAAGAAATGAAGATGACGTGGTCTCTCAGCAGTCTTAGATTTTATTAGGTGATGCCCTTGGCAATGCTTCTTTGCTCGCTTGGGAAAGGAAAGGGAAATCACCACCTTACATATTGATCTGCCTTTCAAGGCCTAACTACTTCAGATCATTTGTAATTATAGTTCTTTGGGAAAGATGGATAATATTTTACTACCTATGGACTGTTATCCCACCAAATGCCACTAATCTGATAGTAAAAGATATCTGCAATTTTATAGAAAAAGCAATGGACCCCATTGCTCAACTCAGTTATGTGATAACTTTGCTAGCCCTGTAACCTCAAGAGGCAAAAGATGTTTACGGGATGTTGTTTTCCTTGTCAGCCAGATAAATGCAATGTGGACTAGAAGAAAAAATTACACAGCTAGAAAGAAAGTTACCACAATAATGATTATACATAATTGCTGTGAAGAGGCTTTGGGGGCTGATGAAGCATAGTGACTTAATACTGTGTTTCATCAAACACACGTGCTGTTTACACTCTGCACACTCTTCACCCATTACATTTGTCCTTCACTAATCTACACTTCTCTATGATGCGTGTTTGCATGTATATGAGCATATATTTCACAGATACAGATTCGCACATACGTGAGGTGTGTGTGTGCATGTACAAGCCGAAAGTTGACCGTAAGCAGCTTCTGCAGTTCAGGACTCTTGCTGAACTCAGGACTCTCTGATTCCAGCTAGTTTGACCACCACACCCATCGGCTTCTATGTGTTTACTAGGGTTCTGAACTCTGGTCTGGTTATTTTGGTTCTGGGCAGTTGGGACGAACAAGCAGTTCCCTGTTACACATAGATAGTTGATATATGTGTGTGTGTGTGTGTGTGTGTGTGTGTGTATGTGTGTGTGTATGCATTTGATTTAGGATTGCTATTCTTTTATGAAGGTATTGCCTTAATATCAGTTCTCAAAAGTAATTGAATTTAAGTTAAACTTGATTTTCTAAAAGAGCACAAAGCAAAAGCCATTACAGGCTAAGAAAGAGTCCAGTAATTAACTACGTTTTAGATTCTACTTGTTGAAGTTGATTATCCTATGGAGCCTGCTCTGGACTTGAAAAGCTAAGTTCACGACACTGTGATTGCTGCTTTATTCTCTTGTTTATCCTCTCATGTGCTTGAGCACAGCAGCCAGAAACACATTGTTATCCACTTGCAGGAAGCAAAAGTTTCACCTCTTTGCTAAATGTAACCTCTTTTCTATTCAGGTGGCTGAATGATCCGTGCAACAAATGAGGCTTGATATGTGTATTTTAGTCATAATCATTCCTGTTTCATACTCGGTTTAGGAATAGACCTTCAATTTGATTTCTAGCCAAAATGCTTAAGGAATGTGCTAAACAGCTATTGTATAACAATAACCCTATCTTTAAGGTTTAAAGCAATGGTGGTTTTCCTACTCATCGGTGTTGTGGAGCAGTTTCCTTTGAGATTAAGACCTTCCATTTTGGAGGGGAAAAATTAAGGGAAGTGAAACCACAAGATATTTTAAGATAGAATGTTTACATGGAGGTGGAACAGCAGGGTGTTCTAAGGAAAAGGAAAACACTCCATTCTGCAGAGCAGCTCATTAAGACAGGAAGTAGACAATTAAGAATAACTTCAGGAAGTCTCTAAAATGAAATACAGTCACTAGGCCCCTAACTCCCCATGAATATATAAACATTAAAGATGATGAGATTCAAGACTCTCGGATAAGCCTAGTCTTCCTAGGAGAGGTTGGGACCAGCAAGGCCATGAAGAAAGGATATTCTCCAAAAAGGTTGAGCGGCCTACAGGTTGTGCAGTGTGCTCTAGATTTACAGCTTTCATGAAGTGTCACCCAGGCTTCAGTGGGCCGTTGGTGATGCAGCTCTCTTTGAGTCATCTCTGCTCCTGTTGTAAGTGGCCCTTCACCCATATTAGTATAAGTAACTCAACAGAACTTGAGTCACCAAGTTTGGTGCCCTCTGCACTTCCATCTTCCATCAGTCCATTATTAGGGGTGAGTGCATATTTGTTCATGCCACTCCCAGAATGTCACGTGATCCGTGGCTCTAGGTTTGACTGGTTAGCTTCCTGACCAAGGCCATTTTTCTTGGACCTGGCCTGAGCAGGGGCAGATCATTGTATAGTGTAGCACAGCCTAGAAGAGACATTTTCATTAAAAGCAGCAATAATAATGACAGCAACATACCATATACAATAGTTCTTCACGCTGGACTTTAACCTCTTGCATCATTTCTGAGCATACTCAAGGACAAAGCAAACCACAAATAGAAGGAAACAGGCTCTACTTAATATCTAATTTTAAAAGTTTACTTGTATTTATGTCTATGTGTGTGTTCCTATTTTCCTGTCTGTGCACCAAGTCTAGTACTGGTGGAGGTACAGAAGAGGGCATTGGAGCCTATGGAACTGGTGAATGGGAGACTAGAGCCACCTGATATGGCTGCTCTGAACCAAACTCAGGTCCTCTTAAAGTGCAGAAAGTGCTCTTAACTGCCAAGCCATCTCTCTAGCCCCAGATTCTACTTCTTGATAGAAGGAGTTCCCATTAGCTGTCCCCTTTCACTTCTACAACTGGCAACTTGCGATTCTTTCCTTTTTGCCATTATGAGTTACTAAATCTAAAACATGTATTTTGTTTAAACTAATCTTTCTTATATTTCTTAGGAGATGTGACCATAAAGAAAAGACCACTAAGTTCTAAGCAAGATGGCTAAGAGGGTTAGATGCTTGCTGTCATTCTAGATAATTTGAGTTCATTTCCCTGGGACACAGATGGTTGAAGGGGAGAATAGAGTCTGGAAAGGTATCTTCTGACCTCCATATGCATGCTTTGGGACACACTCACACACACACACACACACACTATACACACACGGAGAGAGTAAATATTTTACAAACAAAAGGCCAAAAATTTTCATATATAACTGTGGTGATACAACTTTATGAAAATATCTCTTATTCTAAGAAAGACTGGAACTTTTGCTGGACCTCAAAGTTGAGTAAATAGTAAATTTTGAGATCACTTAAGACAGACGTTGCCTGATAACTTGTGTTCTCAGCTTGTCTGTTTAACCTGCCTTTAAGACACCAATGTAACAAGCAATTTTACTTGTTTTGGAATTTCCATCTAATCAGCATTTGTCTTTAATCTTGAGTTATGTGCTCTTCTATA
>NW_026067903.1:10219725-10227956 GCF_014885135.2 Alexandromys fortis | reverse complement strand
TTCTCTCTCTCTCTCTCTCTCTCTCTCTCTCTCTCTCTCTCTCTCTCTCTCTTTCTCATCTATCTATCTATCTATCTATCTATCTATCTATCTATCTATCTATCTATCTATCTATCTATCCTCCTCTCTGTTCTCATTCAAATTCATGGCCTCTGTTCTTTTTGTTATTGCACACACATATTTGCATATACATATATATTACTAAATTTAACCTCTGAGTATGTTTTCAGGACTGATCATTTGGCACTGGACAATGAGTTGATCAAGAATTAAGTTTGAGTTTCTCCCCCCCCCAAGATAAACAACTATTTGATTTTTTTACACAGTTTTAGGACTATACATATTGTTGAAGAATAACCAATTTTTTAATTGGAGACATTTGTGCTTTTATATTGCCAAAGACTGATAAAATTCCCCAGCACCAGGCATAGTTTCCTTCAAGGCTCCTGGAACAAATGATCTTAGAAGAGAAATGTTACTCATGCTTTAGTGTGCTGCGGTGGTACCTTGTAATAGTATTAAAAGAGTATACAGCACGGCAGCATTCCCCCATTTCCTAGCTCCTCTTGTCGTTAGCTATGTCAGCTTGTGGGTTGTCTCAGAGGAAATTGTTTGTATCTCCATTTTATTTCTCTGTCAATAAAGGAGGGATTGGCAGAAATGATTTTGACAGTCACACAAGCTTGAGGGCTCCATAGTGTGAAAATGTTTCTCACACTCTGGACAAATGTGTTACTTTTACTTTCTTATTTGTTATTCATTTCTTATCTCCAAGTCTCTATCAAGGCAGCATCGATATTGTGCCAATCCTATCCTGTGCAGATGTCCAAGTATTTCTTTGAAAGACAAGTTTTGTGTGTTTTTTAATTGCAAAGAAAAATTATGTTTTCTTTCAACACGAATAAAATAAGATAAATATTTCCAGATGTATGCAATATTTAATTTTGTTCCAGTTAAACACAACCATTATAATTTATGATTCTTGATGGGATAGATTGGGGATACATAGTTGGACTGGAGATTATGATAAAGGAGAAAAAAAAACAAAGTTAAGAGCTTCAAATTAAGACCAAATGTACAAGACTTAAATATTACAAGTTCACAGTGTTCTTGATACTGAGTATACTGACTGATATTTCCAAAGTGTTTAAGTGACATTTTTTGTTGTCACATCCTTGCCAACATCTGTTAATACGTATATGTGGTAATATTCAAATGGGATGAGAGGGACTCTCATATGTCTTTTTGCCTTTTCTCTGGGCAAATGTTATTGAGCTTTCTTCATATCTTTATTAGCTGTTTGCAATCAAGAGATATCTATTCAGATCATTTTCTCACCGCTTTCTTGTTCTTTTGTTAGGATTTTATGAATAATTTATATATTTTGAGTGTTAATCCTCTGTCAGAGCAACCCTTGGCAGACAGTTTTGTTCATTCTGTAGGATGTCTCTTAATCCTGTTGATTTTCTCACGTAATATACAGGATACACACACACACACACACACACACACGTAATCCAATTAGTCAATTTTTATTTTTATTTCTTGTGATTTTTGCAGTCCTATCACAGTTTTAGGTTTTACATTAATGTCTTTCATTCATTTTGAGTTCATTTTTTTTCCAGATTGAGAAATGAGAATCAAGTTTCAATGTTGTACATTTGGGCATCCAGTTTTCTCATTGCAATTTGCTCAATAGGTGATCCTTTCTCCAGTGTTTTTGAATAATATATGCATATATATACATACATTATACACACATATATTTGGCTGGAGATGTGTTATTTTATTTCTGGGATCTCTATTCTGTTCAGCTGATCTGCATGTTTATTGCCATGCCAACAACGTGCCGTGTATTAATGAATGCAGCTACAGAAGAAACTACCGGACAGGAACTGGAGCTTTTTAAATAAACCCATTGCCAAGCCATGGCGTATTAGGGAGAAAGCTAAAGACCTAGTTTATTTTTCCTTTTGCGTTCCAAATTGTTCTTTATCTTTTCCTTTTGAAACCTAAATAGAAACAAGAGGACAAGGACTACACTGGTGCTGACTAGAGTTCAGCCTTCTGGGCACACAGTAGTGTCATAATAGATGGCATATCTTTGGGGACAAATATCTAGTATGTGGATTAAACTCCTAATACCAGTTCTCAAAAGAGGTATGCCTAGAAGACATAAATGGGGGTCATTTTACTTAAACAATTTTTGCATCTGTATGATTAAACAAGGGAAACACTGGGGGTAGGGGAAGTGAGATGCAGTGAAATATTGTGGGGTGCAGATCAGAAAGCAATGTTAGCTGTCATGTGATCTTTGCTCCCTTGTTCAAACCCCGTTAAACATTGATGAGCTAGTTGATTGGGCTTTTCAGTTTATGCTTGGGTGTGTAAATTTCTCTCCCTACTCCATCCCACCCCCTCTCCCTGTAAGGGTGGGAACTATAGGCATATACTTGAAAGACACATCTTTTGATTCTCACAAATTAGCATCTATATTTCAACACTTGTTGTTTCCTATTTTTTATTTATGTTTTACTTATTAACGATTTCTGTCTCTTCCCCACCGCTGTCTCCCCTTCCCCCCCTCCAATCAAGTCCCCCTCGCTCGTCAGCCCAAAGAGCAATCAGGGTTCCTTGCCCTGTGGGAAGTCCAAGGACCACCCACTTTCATCCAGGTCTAGTAAGGTGAGCATCCAAGCTGCCTATGCTCCGTTTCCTGTTTTTTAGTACTCTCAGATCCTGACTTATTGCACCAGGAGACAGACTTAGGGAGAAATAGGCACTTTGATTAGCATTTTTACAAAGTGTTGGGCTCTGTCACACACAAAGCCAAGTCATATGACCATGAGCATGAGTTTTTCTAGTCCTATGTTCCAGTTGTTTATTTTATATTGGGGCAGTTTTGAATTGGAAACTTTAGAGAAGGTAATTGTAATCATTAAAATCCCTTCTTGATTGCTTCCTGTATACTCGATATTTTGTTAAGCTCTGTCAGTATTATTTTCTAGTTTCCTAAAATAATATCATGAATCATTGTATTGAGCTATAATCAATTAATTTGATCTCTTTAAAGTAAGACACTGAGATGACATTTGTAACTTGTAATTGATGGAAACAATTCTGATAGAGTGACATTTACCTTATACTCAATATAGCATAAAGTAAAAATGCAATATTTCTCATGATCATTTTTATTGTTTTCTGTTTTTTTTGTCTGGAAAATTTGAGCAGTGGAAATGTCACCATCAAGTCTTGAGAGGCTGCCAAAGTTTTATCAATAGCCACAGCTCATAAGAGTAAACTGAAGTGAAGCAGGAAGTAGATATTCTGTCTTGTCAGTAGCATCCAGACTCCACTTTATAGGCTCTGCAGGGCTGATCGGCTTAATATTTTTTGCAGTCCCATGTTTAGCAACAGCACAATAATACTCATGGCTACTTAGATCACTGAAATAAGCAACAATTATGTTATGTTTTAAATTAAAAGTTAATTTTTAATGCTATATATATATATAATGATATATATATATGCTGCTTTCCAACATATTGGTGATTAAAGGTGTCTACAAACCAGTGAGTATAGAGATAATATTTCCCAAACTGACAGCAAGAGAAAGTGGCTTGACCATAATTTTAGAAATGCTTATGAGATAAAAGGCAACGGCGCATGATGAACTATCTCTTTAACTTTTGAAAGAGCAATAGCAAAGGTTTAGAAAGATTATTTACCGTAATTACATAAATGAAGAAGGCAGGAATTGAAATCTTTATCTGCCTGATTTAAAACAGGGTTCTTTAATTTTCACTATATACCTTTTGCCTAATATAAGGCTCGTGTTTTCTATGCATTTGGGTCAATTTAAGCAATAAAATTTTTGAAGTGGCTAGATAGTATATTAAGAGATAATATATAAGTATTCAGGGCATTTTTCCCCTGCTAACTTCAGGATGAGTGTTACAAATCTAGATCTATTGATCTGTTTGTTCTCAAAGTCTTTATAGCCTAGAAATTTAATTCTGTGCCATGGAATAAATAGGACTGATTAAGGAATATTTGGATTTCTTCTGAGTAATGGGACCCACTAATTGGTTAAAATAAATGTACTAATAATTCTGGAGAGTTCATGTATCCTACCTTATTACTGTCCTGTAAAAAACAAATACTACTATAACATGAATCAAAATAATAAAAAAATAGTATGGGTAAGATTAAATGCTCTTAATTTAAATAATTCTGGTTTTGGCCACCTAATTAAAATATATCTCACTTTAAAGGTAATATGATTAAATGTCTAAAAAGGGAAAAACAAAAAGAAGACTAAACGACATAGATGGTGGATGAATATCCTGACTGGTGCAACTTAGTGAAAGGAAAGAGGATAATAAGCAATAGAATTCATTCATAAAACAGATCATAGCAAAATGTTAACTAATATGACAGATGACTTCTTGCTGGGGTGCAAACAGGAGCAGCTAGGAAATAATCCTTTGTTTGAGGCATGTGGCTTTGGTTGAGGTCAGTAGAAACATCTGGAGAAAGGCTCCTCATAAGACATAACAGTTTGGACTAATGTAAGCTATTCACTGGGGGGGGGATCCTTGTCTTAGTTACTTTTATGTTGCTATGATAAAAACACACCACCCCAAAAGCTACTTAAGAGAGAAAGAGTTTATCTGAGCTTATAGTTGCAAAGGGAATACCGACCACTGTGGAGGATAAAGCATGGTGGCAGGGGCAGGAGGCCAGCCTGTCACAGTGCATCGGCAGCTGAGAAGGGGAGAGAAATGAATAAATACAGGTAGGACTTCCCTCAGATCACTTTATCTACTCTCATACAGTTCAGGTTTCCCTGCCTAGGGAATGCTCCTGCACACAGTGTTCAGACCTCCCTCATCAATTAATGGAATCAAGATTCCAACTATAGACATGCCTGCGTGCCAACCCAATCCAATCCAGACAAATCCTCATTGGGATTCCCTTTCCCAGGTGATTCTAGAATGCATCAATAGACTGTTTAAATAATCACCACACCTCTACCACCTTATAAACTTGACACACAAACACAACACTTTTAGCCAACATCTTCTGTTCCTTGTCCCTAGAGTCATGACTATCTCATATTGTAAAATATAGTACAACTTTAAATGATTTCAGTTTTTAAAATTTCCAGTACTTTAAAAGCCCTTGTCTCTTAGCTGTGAGCGTCTACAAAATAAGCAAGCTATACTTCCAACATATAATGTACTTAACAAGCAACAAGCAGATCAAACCAAATTCAGGGCAAGTATGAAATCGTGTAGGACCATGTTGGGCAACGAGGGCTTGTAATGGACTCTTCTGGGCTCTAAAAGTAGTTTCATTACTCCAATCCTGCCACCTGCAGCACACACAGCTTCTTTCTTAGGTGGAGACTGGTCTCAATCGACACTAGCAGCTCTCCTCAGTCTCCCATGGTACTGATAGTTCATGTGTCTTGGGGTATTATTCAATGCAACTGAAGCATTACCTTCATAGCTTCACACGATGGCCTTTAAGGGCCTTTCTATAGAGACTTCATTCCTGCTATACTGTCTGGCTTCAGATGCTCTCTATGTCCACCCCACTTCCCAATACTGCATTACTCATGTCTTCAAGAAACAGTACCATGCTGGTCCCCACATCACTGTAAAGTTCTGTTGGCGTCTTGAGATATAGTCTGACCCCCCCCCCTTTAAAATCACATATGTGTATCAGCTCCCGTGTGCTGACACCAGAGAAACACTTTTCTAGGTAGTTGCTTTTGAAGCAGGGAACCCCATCAGTTTAGCCTTTCTT
This sequence comes from Alexandromys fortis, assembly GCF_014885135.2. NCBI lineage: Eukaryota > Metazoa > Chordata > Mammalia > Rodentia > Cricetidae > Alexandromys > Alexandromys fortis. The sequence goes on along the minus strand of NW_026067903.1, from coordinate 10,222,142 downwards.
CCTTTATATAAAATTAATGACCACAAAGTAGAACCTGCAAGGGGTGGAGTTTTGCCCCAGGATGCCTTTGCTATTGTCTCAGTACATCACAGGGCTTTTCTACCATAAAGATGATTTCTTTCCCAATTAGAACTGCTTTTTCAAATGCAGCGGGAATGCTCTCAAAGCTTGAAATTTCCTTCTCCAACAATATCAGCTCATTTTCTTTATATTCCAACTGCAGTCAGAAGCTCAGGACATGGGCATGTTGGAGCCAGATACTTAGTTAAGGTGTTACATGTCGCCCTTAGCAGAGGAGGTGCAAGAGAGGCCTTGCTTTCTCTTTGATCTCCACAGCCAGGGCCTCCACTGACCACCATTCCCTCCATCTTTCAACTTCTCACTAGAAGGATCTCTTAAGCTCTGCTTCCACCATTTAATGGCTTTTCTAGCCTAAAGTATATTTCAACCAACTCTTAGAATCAAATTAAGACAAAAATAAAACATATGATACAAATCGATCCTAAGAGATAAGTTTAGAGGTATAAGTATCTACATTAAAAACTCATAAAAGATATCTTTTCATGACTTGAAAATGCTCCAAACAAATCTCTTCTACTGTTGGGCCCACAGACTCTTTCTGTTGTTGAACTGGGTCTGGTGCTGTAATTGCAACCAACGCATTTGTCACCTTAGCTCAGGCAAACTGGGCCTAATGTTGGTACCAGGAAATTGATAACAGTTCTACCCACGGCAGGATTATGTCCAAACTCTGACATATTCTTTGGGCACAGCACAGACACGAGCTCTCCTCAATGTTTTGGGAATGTAGCAAATGTCACTGAATAAAGTTTGTTTTATCCCTCAGTAGCTCACAGAACTAAGTTAAGAAAACTCATCTCCCACTTCCTCCACTTGAAGTCTTGCCTGGTCATAGGAGATAGCCAGTTCAGGAATCTGGTCTGGGGTCATCCCTGTAGACTCCTGCCATATTTTGCTGATATCCATGGAAGACCTGCCCTTTCCTGAACAGAAATGGAGGAGGAGTGGATTGGGGTATAGGGACAGAGTGGGGTGGGGGGAAAGACTGGGAGGAGAGGAGAGAGGGAAAACTTAAGCTAGGATGTAAAATAAACTAATTAATTGATTATAAAAGAAAGAAAACTCATCTGAAAGGAAAGGGAAGCCTGGAGCCCAGAACAGGGAAGCCAACAAAAGAAGAACAGGACAGGTAAAAATTAACATGGGATACAGTCCAGACTAGTACCAGGTAGCTAAAGCAATGGATCCATCAAAGTCTCAAACAATGTTCAAGTCAATGATCTCATTTTCTTATATCTCCATCCAGGTTTCCTTCCCTACTACAGCTATCCTATGCCAAGGATTTCCTGTCCTTATCTTTCCATTCAGCTCTCATCTCTTCCCTGCAGATATTCTTATCTATCTATTACATAATATAGTCATTGTAACATAGCGGCACTCTTCTCAACTGTTACATTTTTACTATCTTTCCATTTTCCATATTTTTCTCCCCTTAACTTACCCAATGCCCAGTACTCTTATTATTACATTTCCCATAGCACAGCGGCTGTATTGTTTAAACATTTACTCCCTCTTTTTAGTCTACTATTAACCAAAACCCCATACATTCACCTATTTCCCACTTGCCCATATTAATCTCTATCTTATCTATGTTCCTCCCAACTTCTCATCTAACAATCTAATACTTATCCATGCATCTCACTGTGATTGCTTATCTCTTCTTTTCTTTATTCTTTCCACTCATGTTGCAATATAAGCACACCCAGTACTTCCAGGGTCCCTTCCACTCCAAAACCAATCAGTACTTAGAGTCTGTTTTGTAGTCACCTGATACGTTATTATCACAGGATGTTACCTACCAGATAGTGACTGTAGCTATGGTCTAATCATGTGTGTGGGGAGGGGCTCGGATTTGGAAGGCAGAACGATGCCTGAAATCCTAGTCTAGCAGATAGAAATATCATTACCACTGTACTACTACTCTGTCTCTCCAGAACACTGTGGAAATGTCTGTTGAAAGAAGAGAAGAAAGCACATTGAATTAAAACAACAATGACAACAAAAATCTTTTTTTTAATATAATTTTTTATTGAAAAAAAATTTTTCCGCCTCCTCCCTGCCTCCCATTTCCCTCCCCGTCTCCCTTTTCCCCCCTCCTCCCTCTCCTCTCCCCCTCCCCCCACTCCTCTCCCCCTCTCTCTCCAGTCTGAGGGGCAGTCAGGGTTCCCTGCCCTGTGGAAAGTCCAAAGTCCTCCCCGCTCCATCCTGGTCTAGGAAGGTGGACATCCAAACTGGCTAGGCTCCCCCAAAGCCAGAACATGAAGTAGGATCAAAACCCAGTGGCATTGTCCTTGGCTTCTCAGCAGCCCTCATTGTCCGCCATATTCAGAGAGTCC